>NC_142875.1:63355000-63657500 GCF_051225735.1 Oryctolagus cuniculus
GCAAATAATTTAACAAATTTGTTGATAGAACTGCTAAAACTATATTATTTATGAAGATTTATAGCCAATTTTTCCTAATTGCTTGAAAACTGGAAGCAACCACAATGTCCTTTAACAGGAGATGGATAAAGAAACACTGTGTATCCATACAGTGAAATATTATTCTGCCACAAAAAGAAATGTGTTATTAAAGCACAAAAATATGGATATATCTTAAATGCACACTGCTATGTAAAAGAAACTGCTGTGAAAGAGCTATATAGTGTACAGTTCTAATTAAAAAACATTTTGGAGTAAGCAAAATTATAGAGACAGTAGAATGATCAATGGTTGCTAAGGACTTGGTGCAGTGGTAAGGGCGGTACTGAATATGGCAAACACCAAGAACTTTCTTCGGGTGGTGAAACCATTATTTGTGATCCTGTAATTGTAAACATATAGCACTATGTATTTTTAAAACCCCTTGAGCCCCTGTGGACAACATGAAGAGTGAAACTTAGTTTATGTAAAATCTAAAAAATCATGTAAGAGGTCAGGGGATACTGCGAGAAGTAGACTATGACATGAGAAATCTAACTGTATTACAAATGTATGAAACAAACTCACTAAGAGACATGGAGAAGGAAAGTGCTAATTAAAGTGGTTAAGAAAATGTGTGGAATCTGTAAAATCGAAGTCAATAGAACTACATAAGCACTGTGCTCCAACAGGTAAAATTCTTTTCTTTAAGCTGCAGGGAAGAGGAATGTCCAATCCGTGGATCACATAAGGCCCATGAAATCATCTGGTTTGACCCTGTCAAAGCAACCGCAGGCAGGACTTGAGATTCAGTACATCCATAGCAGGTTAACTTTTAAGTTAATAGTTTTATGTGGCCTGTGAATGATGTTATAAATATCTAAATGGCCCTTGGCACAAAAAATGTACCTCACCCTGCTAAAGATATGGGTTAACAATTCTAAAATCACTACACACATATGCTGGGATTAAATAATGAATTAAATGGTTGGCAGATGGTAATAGCCAGGTATCTCACTGTTGGAGCAGAAATTTAGATGTGCAAGGGGAGAAGGCTAAGATGATCCACGATAATGGATTACAGTTGGAGACATCAATATGAGCTCATGTTAGCTTAATATAGATACAGATGGTTATGTCAAAATGCAGATCTGTATGAGCAAACACATGGATCCATATACAAACATATACGTCCTTGTTGTGACAGTGGAGAGAGCCCAGAAATACTGACACCCCAGTAGCAATGAAACACACCTAGTGCCTAGATCTTGGTTCCTAATATTATCCAATGAAAGGAACCAGGGCTCTAGGAGTAATGTCTAATTTTAGGACTGGGGCAAGAACTATTCAAGATGATCCTGAAATATCTTATAGTGCAAAATAAGAAACTAAAGGAATTTTTTTTTTTTATTTGACAGGTAGAATTATAGACAGTGAGGGAGAGACAGAGAGAAAGGTCTTCCTTCCATTGGTTCACTCCTCAAATGGCCACTATGGCCAGAGCTATGCCGATCCAAAGCCAGGAGCCAGGTGCTTCCTCCTGGTCTCCCATGCGGGTGCAGGGCCCAAGCACTTGGGCCATCCTCCACTGCCCTCCCAGGCCACAGAAGAGAGCTGGACTGGAAGAGGAGCAACTGGGACTAGCATCCAGTGCCCATATGGGATGCTGGCACTGCAGGGGGAGGATTAACCAAGTAAGCCACGGCGCTGGCCCCAGGAATATTTTTTAAAAATCAACAAAACCTCCTCAATGAGGGAGGGCCCGTGTTGTGGTGAAGTAGGTTAAACTGTCTCTTGGGATGACCACATCCCATAATTGAGTGCCAGTTCAAGTTGCAGCTACTCTGTGCTTCTGATCCAGGTTCCTGCTAATGCAACTGGGAAGGCAGTGGATGATGGCCAAGTGCTCGTGCCTCTGCCACCCGCATGGGAGACCTGGATGGCATTCCCAGCCCTGGCTCTCGTGGGCATTTGGGTAGTGAATGAGAAAATGGAAGCTTTTTTCTCTCTTCTGTTTCTGTCTCTCCCGCTCTCTGTCACTCTATCTTTCAAATAATAATTTTTTAAATACTCCACAATGAGGGAGAGATTATAAGAGAACACAAGAGCCAGCTGCAATAGTGCCAAATGGCTGGAATGATTTGAACACAAAATTAAATAAAATGGTACTGTATTATAATCCAAGGTACAAAATAAATGTCCATATTGAAATACATCATTGAATAATAAAGGAAGAAATGGGATAGAAAGGACAACTTTTCTATGCAATCCAAGTAACTCTTCAAGGACGCAGAACCTAACTCTCCACTATCCAAGTGCAGCGGTGTGGCCCGTGCACAGTGACCTTCTTCAGAAGAGTGCAGAATGGGAAGGAGAAGAACAGACTAATCCGACCGTGGAGAAGCCTGACCCCTCTCCCTCTGTCAGGTGATCAAAGTTAGCCACAGGGAAAAGCCCTGTTGATGGCACATACCCTTGGTAGCAGGTGATGAAAATGGCACTTTACCTCTGTGGTCTTCCTTGCCAAAACTTGTAACTCCACCCCAGTCATGAGAAAAATATCACACAAATCCGCCTTAGATGACATTTTTCAAAACTCTCAAAGTCGTCCAAAACAAGGAAAGTGCGAAATTGCCATGGCCAAGAGGAGCCAAAGAAGCTATAACTACCGAATATAATATGGTGTCCTGGAGGGGATCTCAAAACAGAAAAAGGATATTAGGTCAAAAATAAGGAAATCTGAGTAAAGGATAACATTTATTTAGTAACAACATTGATATTAGTTCAGAATTCTAGCAATTGAGTAAGATGTTAGTAAGGAGAAGCAGTATGTAGGGCATATGAGAACTTTGGGAACTGTCTTTGCAAGTTTTCTGAAAATCTACAACTGTTCTAAAAAGTAAAGCAGATTTAAAAAAAATAATAACTCTTTTCCAAAACCATCATATAGAGAAGACCTATAAACATAGTCTAGAATGAATTGAACCAGCATCAGAAAAATGTTCCGTTTGGCTCTGTACAACTGAAATGTGCTGGCTTAGCAGTAACGTGGCAGCCAGGAAAGATTTAGAATTAATATTATCGTTAATACATACTGGAAAGGAATCTCCATTATCAGCAGCTGAAAAAACATAACATGGAACACTTGAATACAACTGTACAGGAAAACACAAGCTCTTCCAACTTTGCTTTCTCTATGTAGTTGACAGACCCCAAGGAACAAATGGCTGAATTTTTCTTTGCAGAACCTACAGGGCATCTCTATTAGGAAAGTCTGGCTTTAATGACCATAGAATGTTCTCCAGTGCTCAGAGAACCAGCCCTCTCTCAACTCACCTGGGACCTAAGAGGACTCTGTGACTAGAGTTCTGTTATTATTATTCAGAGGAAGAAACAGGGCCAGAGAGGGAAAGTGATTTGCTCCAAATATACATCCAACAGGCATGAAATTGAACCTTGAACCTTGATCTTGCAAACAGAAATGTAATGTCCTTTCTCTATGTAAAGATGATTTGAGAAAGCTTCCGTACTGCTGTTTGAAATGTGTTAGTAGACAGCAGGCATTTAGAACAAGAATGTCACCTTCTGATGAGTGAGCAACTAATGTGGGCCTTGGTCTTCCAAGTGGGCACCAGTCCAAACCAACCAGGAAAGTCTTCTGAGCAGCACTGCATCTCAGTTCTAGCCATGCATTTCATCTTTTGATTTGTCCCCCCCAATGCTTTTACCATGTCTGTGCCTTGCATGCATCTGATGAGACTTTCCATGTCTCTGGTTGCTACTCAGCTGGTGCGCAGTCCCCATGCACAGCATGCACAGTGCTTCATCCTGCTTCCACACAGCAATTCAGTTTTTTTTTTTTTTAAGATTTTTATTTATTTACTTGAAAGAGTTACACAGAGAGAGGAGAGGAAAAGAGAGAGAGAGAGAGAGAGGTCTTCCATCCGATGGTTCACTCCCCAAATGGCCGCAATGGCCGGAGCTGCGCCGATTCAAAGCCAGGAGCCAGGAGCTTCTTCCCGGTCTCCCACATGGGTGCAGGGGCCCAAGGACTTGGGCCATCTTCTGTTGCTTTCCCAGGCCATAGCAGAGAGCTGAATCAGAAGAGGAGCAGCTGGGACTCGAACCGGTGCCCATATGGGATGCCCCGGTGCTTCAGGCCAGGGTGTTTACCCGCTGCGCCACAGCACCTGCCCCAATTCAGTTTTAAATTTGCTCACCTACTTAAGGTAGGGCCTCATGCCTATTTTACCTTGTTCCTGACCACATGACAAAGAGAGGTAGACTATTAGAGGAGAACCTAATCCTATTTTGATTAGAATATCTGTGCTATTTTTAAAGATTCACTGGGAAAATGGAGGACTTGAGAATTCACAGAGTTATTAGGAATATCTAATTCATCTCTTCTAAGGGAGTACGTCTTAATGTGTGTCACTTCTAGTGAAGGATTTGAGGAATTGGGTCATTATTTTCAATTTTACAATAATATTTCACTGACCTCTAAAAATATCCCTTGTTAAAATGGTATAGAAACCAACTCTTGAGTAGAACACAGACTAAAATAGAAGCAAAGAATAATAAAACACATTAGAAGAACAACTGTTGATTTAAAATAGGACTTTAGGATTTAGGGATCTAACCAGCTCAGCCACCAAATAGGAGGCCTAGAGGTGTAGATAGTTTTTTGCAAGTGTGTGAGTTTACAAAAAAAAAAAAAAAAAAAAATGGGACCACAATTGATGGGAAGTTGTTAAAGATATTCATATTTCACACAGTGGGATGGAGGTCCTGGGGAGATGAACTTGATGACTCTTGAAAATTTATTTTTAAAATTTTTACTTGAAGCAGAGACAGAAGGAAATCTTCCATGCCCTGGTTCACTCCTCAGATCCCCGAAATAGTCAAGACTGGGCCAGGCTGAATAAAGAAGTTGGAAACACAATGTGGGTCTCGCACGTGGGTGGAAGGGACCCAACTAGTAGAGCAATTGTGTTGTTTCTCATGATGGGCATTAACAGGGAGCTGGAATCTGAAGTGGAGCTGGAACTTGAACAAGTACAATCTGAAATGGGAAGTAGGCATCTCAAGTGTGTCTGAACCACTGTGCCAAACACCAGACCCTTTAAAAGCTTTTATTTATTTGAAAGGCAAAGAGATGTACACACACTGAGATTCACATGAGCGCATACACACAGGATTTTAAATGTATATATAAAAAGGTTTCACATTGGCTCTCTCCAGCCCATTAAAACTCATCTCGGTTTGTGTTGCCAGAATGCTAACTTTTTGCTAAAAATTCTGGATTTTGAATCTCTTTCCCTCAAGAGGGCCTGAGACTTTTTAATGTTTAAAAGTTGTATGGCCGGTGGCTTTGTCTCCATGTGAGTGTGCATTGAACAGTAATGCATTTGTGCCTGAAGAGGCAACCTAATACCTGGGAAAGCAATAGCATAGAGCATGCTGGGAAGGACTAAGAGGTAGGATTAGGCAGTAGGGAGAAAGGCCTGGCTGCAAATGCTGAGAGGAAGTATGGTTTAGAAAATAGAAATTGTACCAGAGGGGATGGAAGTATGCCACTGAGATGGGGAAGGGAGACTGGAGACAGGGAGAAATGCGTTGGGGCCTCAGAGCTTAAAGTAACGTGGGGATGGGAGGAGATTCATAAAAGGCAGGCAGAGAAAGGCAGTGAGGACTAAAGGATCAAATAGGAAGGCAGACAATATTTTGAAAATTTTGAATAATCAGCTGGGCTTCACCTCCTAGGTTGAGGTTCAAAAATAAGACACTTGTCCCTGGCCAGTCCTTTGTGACCAGAGAACAAAGAGATGGGCAGGCAAGAGCAAGGCAAGATCCAGTGACAATGGCTGGAAAGAAAAACAGGGCCTGTCCGGGGCTGGTGGGGGTCGGGGGACCGGCCAGTTACTGTTGAGTGAGTATTGAGTTCCATGGTGGGAATAGAGGAGGAGCTGGATAGGAGTGATAGGAGTTGCACAACAATGTGAATGCACTTGATGCCACTGTACGATTCACTTAAAGATGGTTAAAATAGTAAATTTTTAAGTGACTTAGATTGTGTCACAATAAAAACTTTAAAAGGAAAAATAAATTTTAAACATTTATTTTTTTGAGTAAGAGCGAGTTCCCTCCCATCTGTTGGTTCACACCATAAAGGTCCATGTTGGCTACGAGGCTGAACAAGGAACTGCCACTCAATCCAAGTCTCCCACAGGGGTAGCGGGAACCCTATCCTTTGAGCCATCACTGCTGCCTCCCAGGGTCTGTATTAGCTGGAAGTTTGAATCAGGATCTGGAGCTGGGAACTGGACACAGGCACTCTGATGTGGGATGCAGGCATCCTAATCAGCATGTTAACCGCAGACCTAATGCCTGCCCCATTGTCTCTTTGATATCAAAGTTTCCAATGCAGAAATTCAGGCACACAAGAAAAAGGCGAAGCCTGGTTCTCAGCCCTGGCACAGTAGGTGGAGAGCAGGCTCTGGGTACAGGACAGAAGGACCCATGTGAAATTCTAAGCTCGGGGTCCTGAGGACTGGAGGTAACCTGACCATGTGCAGGGATTTAGTATGTGGGCTGGGGAGATTTTACTGCTGCCTCAACCTGGGCAAAGGCTGAGTATGAACGTGAGCTTGAGTAGCCTCAGCTGTGGAGGCCCAGGAAGCTGAAGAGGCTAAGCGTTGAGCAACACTTCCCGTGGGTTCTCTGCGCCCTTGTTTTGCTCACCCAGTGTTCATGTTGAGGATGAAAAGACGAAGCATCGGCCTGGAGAGACACCAGTGTCCACTGACAGAAACAATTGCACGACGAAGAGTGGAAACAGGATATACAGCTTCTCATATTCTAAGTTAACTCACTAACTGGTAGACAAGTCTTTCTTTTAAAGAACTCGATGCTGTTTCACTAATGAATTCATGTCCCTAGAGAGCCACAAATGATGAGAATGTGGCCCAAATGTAAACTTAAATGGGATCGCCTTGTGAGAAGGCTTTAAAAAAATAAAACACAGCCACCTGTGACATATTAAGACCGCTAATGTACTCATTGACATAAATACCTGAAGGGTTTCTACAACAGCTGGAACAGGGCTCGGATCCTTTGTGTCTGCTTTTTAATGTACTTCCAAAGTGACTTAATAAAATCGCGAGCTGTACCACCAGCGAGACGAGGCTGTGTGCAACGCTCAGAGTCCTCATCTTTCAGCACTACTGAGGCACGTCATTCCGGTTTCTGCCCACTCCAGGCGATTTATAGATAAAAATCAAACTCCGAGTAAGTTTCCAATTGTGACACAAAACTCAAAACCCACTTGTCCCTGGCCACAAGTCTCACAAAATGATGTTATTCTAGCTCTGTCCTCCCACTCTGTAGAATCCTTACTCCCCTTAAATTCTTCCCATGTGGCTCCTTAGCAAGGCCCTGCGTCCTCCTAGACAGCATCACCTAAGGGTTCCAACCTTGTGGTCAGTGGTGGGACCCCAGCCTGTTCAGCCTGCCGCAGCACTGTATCAGCCTCTCTGTGCCTGAGTGTGAGCTTTTTCTCCAGTGTCCACCGACAGTCAGTGCTTGTGTAAATCCATACTGAAGCTGGGGTGACAAAGGGAGAGGGAACCGCCGTATGGGCCACTATAGCGAGTTCTTGCAGAACCTGTATCACTCCCAGAACCACCTGCCACTTGCTCTCCATCCCATTGTCCTTGAGCTTTGTGCTTTCATTTGTCTGTTATTCCTCTGAACAAATGTTTATTGACCATCTATTGTGTGCCAAGCACTAAAACAGATTCACGATGTTCAGTTATGTGCAAATTGAAGCGTGATGGAGCTTACATTCTGGTGTGCAGATTCACAGTCACAATAACTGGCCAACAAATTAATAAATATAAATGAACTTCAAATGGAGTCAGAGATCAATTTATCTTGGTGCAAAAAATTTTGGAATTCATGTTTACAAGATGTCTTCATTAAGTTCATGGAAAATGCATATTATGAAAAAAAAGCCTGTGCATGAATTTCAGAGATGTTTTGCCCCAAAATATATTTATCTTTTTTAAAAAAGAGATTTACTTATTTATTTGAAAGGAGGAGTGACACACAGAGAGAGTTAGGAAAGACAGACTGTGGTAAGTTTATCCTCTGGTTCACTCCCCAAATTCCTGCAACAGCCAGGGTTAGGCCAGGTGCAAGCAGGGAGCCAAGAACTCTTATCTGCACCGCCCACGTGGGTGGCAGGAACCCAACTAATTGGGCCATCATCTGCTGCCTCCCAGCTGCATTGTCTGGAAGCTGGATCTGCAGCGTGGAGTAGCCAGGACTAGAACCGGCACTCTGATACAGAACACAGGCATCTCCTACACTGTGTTACGCATCATCCTCCTTAGCACACTGCACCACGATTCCCACCCACAGATAAACTTATCTTTTAATTCCATTTTCCCATGAACTTCTTGAAGTATTCTCATACTTACTTAAGTGGATGCTAAAGAGGAAATAAACGAAGTGTTGTGATAGAGCTGTGATGAAAGCTGATGGAGCAGTCAGGAGGTGACCTCATTTGAGAAATGGCACTAAATTGAGAGCCAAACAATGAGAGGGAAACAACCTTCTAAAGAGGTAGGTGAAGGGTTTTGGGGGCAAAGGGAATCGCCTCAAGGAACAAAAAGTATGGCCTAGGGTAGGCATTTAACCTAGCCAATAAAAACAATGTTCATTAAGATGCCCGGGTCCTATCTCAGACAACCTAGGTTTGCTTGCTGAGTTCTGGCTCCTGACTCTGGCTTCCTGCTAAAGCAGCCCTTAGAAGGCAATGGGGGCCGGCGCCATGGCTCAATAGGCTAATCCTCCGCCTTGCGGTGCCGGCACACCGGGTTCTAGTCCCTGTCGGGGCGCCGGATTCTGTCCCGGTTGCCCCTCTTCCAGACCAGCTCTGTGCTGTGGCCAGGGAGTGCAGTGGAGGATGGCCCAAGTGCTGGGCCCTGCACCCCATGGGAGACCAGGAGAAGCACCTGGCTCCTGGCTTCGGATCAGCGTGGTGCGCCGGCCGCAGTGCGCCAGTCGCGGCAGCCATTGAAGGGTGAACCAACGGCAAAAGGAAGACCTTTCTCTCTGTCTCTCTCTCTCACTGTCCACTCTGCCTGTCAAAAAAAAAAAAAAAAAAAAAAGACAATGGGGATGTCTCAAGTCATTGAGTTTCTGCTGCTGCCCACATGGGACACCTGGATCGAATCCCTGGGTCCTGGCTAGGCCTGACTCCATCTTGGCTATTGCAGACATTTAGGATGTGAACCAATGGATGGGAGTACTCTCTCAGACTCTCTCACATGCTGTCTCTCTGCCTCTCAAGTAGAAACATTTACAGTTGTGGACTGAGGTGGGGGGAGGTACTGGTGTTGTGGCATACGGTTAAAGCCACTGGCTACTGTGCAGGTACCCCATATGGGCACTAGTTTGTGTTCTGGCTGCTCCATTTCAGATTCAGCTTTTTGCCAATGGCCTGGAAAAAGCAGTGGAGGATGGCCCAAGTGTTTGGGCCCCTGCAAGCCACTTGGGAGATCCAGGTGAAAGTCCTGGCTTCAGCCTGACACAGCCCTGGCCATTGTGGCCATCGAGGAGTGAACCAGCAGATGGAAGATCTCTCTCTCTCTGTCTCTCCCCCTCTCTCTGTAACTCTGACCTTCAAATAAATCAGTAAATCTTTAGAAACAATTTTAATAATAGAATGTGGCCCATTCTACCACCTAAATAAAGTTGAGGTAGAGCTAGAGCCAAGTGCAAGAGAGAAGCAGAATGGGATTGGAGGAGCCAGGGGGATTGTGGGCTGTGCCTGATAAGTCCCTAAAGAACAGCTGAGTACCATGGTTTTCTTTACATTTGCAAAGATCATCTTGAATGCTGTGTGGAAAATGAATTACAAAGGCTCACGAGAGTGAATGGTGATGCCGGTGAAGTAGCTATTTGTAGTTATCAGATGAGAAATAAACAATAGTGGCTTAAAGGAGGATAGTGGCAATGGAGATGGGGTTGAGTTCATTGAAGATGTATTTTGGAAGAAGGGTTTGCTGAAAGACTCAGTATGGAGGTGTGGCAAGGGAGAAGAAACAAGATCAACTACGAAGTTTAAGCAACTGAATGGATGATGATGATGAACTGACTGAGGTCAGGAAAATGAAAAACACACTTGAGAGGGGAAATCGAATGTTTGCAACATACTGAGTTTGATGGGCTTCTGAGGCATTATGCATTGAGTAGGCATTTGCAGGCACTCACTTGTTATTTTATATACCTTTGCGGCACTACCATATGTAGAAAGTGATCCTGATTCTGAGGGCAAAGCAGGAAACGCACCAGAGATGGTCTTTGACTTTCTGAAGTTTACAACCAAGCAGGTAGGACAGACACTGTGCAAGTGACTAAGCGTGATGTAGGCATTGATGTGAAAATTAGATTACTTTTGGGGAGGAAAACAAGTGGGGCTGATAGTCTGGGTGGCTAGCCAAGGCTTCTTAAGGAAGTGATATTTAAACTCAGCTCTGAAATAGAAATGAAATTAGCTTGTAAAGAGGCAAAGGCAGTGGCAGAGTTTCAGACAGAACATGTGCAAAGCATGTGTGAAGGCCTGGAGGCAGGAGTGCTTAGGTCTTTCCAGGAACAAGTACTGTAGAACTAATTCTTTCTCTGGAGGCTCCTAGTAGTCCTCATGAAACTCCCCTCTCAGTGGGCTGCTTCCACCCATTCCCCAGATGTGCTGAAGTGGCCGCAGGGCCGGCACAACTTGCACTCTTGCCAGGACTTCCACTACGCCATGTCCAAATGATCTAAGTTCATTCTTTGAACCAGCAATTCCTTGAGCACCTAACCATGCACTGTGGTGCTAAGAACTTGTCCCTTAGTGGAGGAATGAGGACTGTTCAATTAAAATTTAGTGCAAAGAACTCTGGGAAGACTGAAAAAGGAGTGAATGGCACTCCCTGAGGCCGCAAAGGAGACGGCACAGGAGAATAGAGGGAGAAGTAAGGAAATGAGAACTCAGATGTTGAGTGAGCACACGGGACACATTCTGTGTTCGGGAAATGGCAAGCCATTTGAGGCAAACAAACCAGTCGTATGAAATTGGTTTGTTCAAGGAACACAAATGATTTCCTCTCTAGAATACAAGGCTTCTTGAATACAAGGCTACTTGAAAAAGTTAATGGAAAAATGGAATTAAAAGAGGAATTCATTTTAGTGCAGAATATATTGAAATCCATGCATGGGTGGGTTTTTCAGGAAGTTCATGGAAAGTATGTCTTATGAAAAAGCCATGCTTCAAAAACTTTTTTTACAAGGATTTATTTATTTGAAAGGCAGACTTAGAGAGAGGGAGAGACAGAAAGAGAAATTTTCCATCCAGTAGTTCACTCCCTAATGGCCACAATTGCTGGGGCTGGGCCAGGAGCTCCATTAGTATCTGCCAAGCGGGTGGCAAGGACCCAAGCACTTGGTCCATCTTCTTCTCCTTTCCCAGGTACATTAGCAGAGAGCTAGATTGGAAGTAAAATGGCTGGGACTTGAACCAGCACTCATAAGGGATGCTGGTGTAGCAGACGGGGACTTAACCTGCTATTCCACAATGCCAGCTGTGGATTTCAAAAATTTCATACCAAAATAAACTTACCTTTTAATTCCATTTCCATGAACTTTCCTTTTTTAAAATTTAAAATTTTTTTTTTCTTATTTTTATATAAAAGGCAGAGAGATGGAGACAGACAGAGATCTTCTATTGGTTGGTTCACTCCCCACATGCCTGCAACAGCTAAGGCTGGGCCAAGCTGAAGTCAGGAGCCTGGAACTCAATCCAGGTCTTCAATATTGGTGACAAGGACCCAAGTTCTTGAATCACTTGCTGCTTCCCAGGGTGGGCGTTAGCAGGAAACTGAAATCAGAAGTGGAGCTATACTCAAACCCATGCCTACCGACATGGGATGTGGGCCATCCCAACTGAGCTTTAACTGCTGTACCAAATGCCTACCCCACATTTTCCCATGAACTTTGTGAAGTACCCACTTAGATGATCTTAGCACTGGGAAAACCTCTGCCTGTGGCAATAGCTGTGATTTTGTAACACACTCATTTCTTCAAGGAGAGACTACTACTGAAGAGCAGTGGTAGAATCCAATGCCCAGGGGTCATGTGCTCACATAAAGGAGGAAAGAATCCCCCAGGAGAGGGCTAAGACCACAGAGCTCCTCTCCCACCTGCCAGGTCTCTGCCATCGTCACAGCTAGTCCGGAAGCAAGGAGGCTCTCTCGTTTCCTTGCCAGTGAAGACAAGTCAAGCACTCAGCAGTCCCTCTGCCATGCCCCCCCAAAAAGACACCTGGCCCTTTGGTGGCTCTCCCCACTCCCATGCCCCCACTGCCAATACCACCATGCGGTACCTGCCATTCGGGAACCCTGAAGCACACAGCCTTCCCCTAGGACTGACCACAAAAATCAATCTGCTTTTTTGCCATTTCTTAATTAAAGTCGCATTGCGTAAAAACACAAGCAAAAGATCTCAGTAACTCAAACCAGTTAAACAACGAAGACGAGAAGGGAGAGAGAGGGAGAAGTGGGAGTGGAGAGAAGCCTAGAAAGAGGAAATGAATCTATGTGAGAAACTGTTTCCTAATGAGCCCCTGAATTAATCACAGTGTTCAAACGTCAGCATCAGGGACCACAGCTGAGTGATAATTAGGAACCAAGCAATCTTCCTGAAAGGAGTGCAAGATGGAGCATTATTAGGTGAAGTGCTTTTTTTAACCCAGAAATGTGCTGCTGTTCCTTAATAGCTTTGAACAGTGAGAACGTTAAACTCAAGGGCAGTGTGTCAGGAGCACCAGAAAACTTGAGCCGGGGTCTTCTCTCTGACGGGGGAAGAGTCTGGTCATCTATTTGTGCCAAATTAGCATACTGAGTGCTGCCAGAGGTTATGGGGAGAGAAGTGGGGTGAATGGGGGAGCACGGGGAATTTATGCAACTATTCTGAAAGATACTGCAGTGGGGGGCCAGCGCTGTGGCACAATGGGTTAATGCCCTGGCCTGAAGCACCGGCGTCCCATGTGGGCGCTGATTCGAGACCTGGCTACTCTACTTCCAATACAGCTCTCTGCTATGGCCTTGGAGGGCAGTAGAGGATGGCCCAAATCCCTGAGCCCCTGCACCCACATGGGAGACCTGGAGGAGGCTCCTGGCTCCTGGCTTCAGGTCGGTGCAGCTCCAGCCGTTGCAGCCAGTTGGGGAGTGAACCAGCAGGTGGAAGACCTCTCTCTGCCTCTTCTCTCTCTGTATAACTCTGACTTTCAAATAAATAAATAAATCTTTAAAAAAAAGATACTGCGGTGGTGGCTACATATAGATTATGTGTTTTTGCAATACAGAGTGAATCTTCTTATAAACTAAGAACTTTTATTAATAATAATATATCAATACTGGTTTATCAGTTACAACAATATATCACAAAGTACAAAATGTCACAGGGGCAAACTGGAAGGAGGAGAAGGGAGTGCATGGAAACTCTTTGTTCTTTACTGTTCAGTTTCTCTGTTAACCTAAAACTGCTCTAAGTAAAGTCTATTAAATTTTAAAAGTTTAGGCTGGTGCCGTGGCTCACTAGGCTAATCCTCCGCCTTGCGGCGCCCACACACCGGGTTCTGGTCCCAGTCGGGGTGCCGGATTCTGTCCCGGTTGCCCCTCTTCCAGGTCAGCTCTCTGCTATGGCCTGGGAGTGCAGTGGAGGATGGCCCAAGTGCTTGGGCCCTGCACCCCATGGGAGACCAGGAGAAGCACCTGGCTCCTGGCTTCGGATCAGCATGGTGCGCCGGCCGCAGTGGCCATTGGAGGGTGAACCAGCGGCAAAGGAAGACCTTTCTCTCTGTCTCTCTCTCTCACTGTCCAAAAAAAAACTGTCAAAAAAAAAAAAGTTTAAATCACTCCAAATTGCTAAACTTGCTCTTTATCATCCCTCCTTCTTCCCATCACCTAGCAACTACCTTTCTCCTTTCCATCTCTGTGACTCTGACTACTCCAGGTAGGGACCTAGGGTTGAGACCTGCTAGCAGTGGAATCATATGGCATTTGTCTTTGTGTGGCTGGCTCATTTCCCTCAGCATTGTGTCCTCAAGGTTCATCCATGCTGTAGTATGTGACAGCATTTCTTTCTTGTAAGGCTGGGTACTGTTCTGCTGTGTGTAGGGCTACATTTTTTTTTTTTTTTACCCATTCAAACATGAATGGGCATTTAGTTTATACCTACTTCTGGCTACTGTGAAAAATACTTCTGGTATTTGGATCTGTAAATGTCTTTTAAGATTACTATTTCCAGGGGCCAGCGCTGTGGTGTGGCAGGTAGAGCTGCTGCCTGCAGTGCCAGCATCCCATATGGGCACTAGTTCTAGTCCCAGCTGCTCCTCTTCCAATCCAGCTCTCGGCTATGGCCTGAGAAAGCAGTAGAGGATGGCCCGGGTGCTTGGGCCCCTGCACTCATGTGGGAGACCTGGAAGAAGCTCCAGGCTCCTGGCTTCAGATTGGCTCAGTCTCAGCCATTGCAGACATTCAGGGAGTGAACCAGCAGATGGAAGACTTCTCTCTCTCTCTCATTCTCTCTCTCTCTCACTCTCTCTACCTCTGCCTCTCTTTAACTCTGCCTTTCAAATAAATAAATCTATTTTTAAAAAAGAAAGAAAAATATTACACTTTCAGTAATTTTGGTTATATATCCAGAATCTAGGGTAGCTGGGTCTCATGATAATTCTACTTTTAAGGTTTGGAGGATCTTCCATACTGTTTACCATACTGATTGCCCCATGCAACATGCCTACTAACAGTATACAAGGGTTTAAGTTTCTCATGTCACCACTTTATTTCCTTTTTTTGATAGTGGCCATCCAAATAAGTGTCAGGTATTATCTGTTGTGGTTTGGATTTGCATTTCCCTGATTAGTGATGTTGTGCATGTTTTCTTATGCTAGTTAATCATCTATTTTTTAACTCATAATCACTGCTTTCCACTTAGCAACCTCCTCTGAGCCAACGAAACCATTGATGATGCACCAGTTCTTTAAATAAAAGATTTTCTTATTGTTGCCAGGATTTATTTCAGGCTGTTGACCCTCATTCTGCAAGATCTTTTACTTATTATTTTATGATCAGACCAAAAAGCACCAATGGCAGGTCTTAATTTAAAAAAAAAAAAAAAACAACAACAACTAGGACTCATACTCCTTCCTCAAATAATCTTTAGATCATTTTTCGACTGAAATGCCAAAGAGTTGCATTGTGTGGTGATGCCACCAGTAATCCTCTCCAGTTTCAATCATGCACAGGTGACCTCCATCTGGGTGCCAGTAATTCTATAAAATGCACGGTTGTTAGATGTGTCCTGATCGTGGAGATACGAACATGTGAAGAAAACAAAGGGCATTTGTACCAGTTTTCTATGGCAACTGTAATCAATTACCACAAACTCGGTGGCTTAAACAACACAAATTTATTGTCTTATAGTTCTGGAGGCCAGAAGCCCAAACGGTCTCATTAGGTTGATACAAAAACCATATTCCCTTCGGCGGATCTAGGGGCAATCCATTCCTTTGCTCTCTCAGCTCATATAGCTTCAGTCCTTGGATTCCTTGGCTCGTGGCCCTTTCCTCCATCTTTAAAGCAGCAGTGCCGTAGCTCGCTTCAGTCATCATGTTGCCTCTGGTCCCTGTATCGAGTCTCCCTTTGTCTTTTTGTTGCACTTAGGATCCACCTGGGTATACTGGACAGTTTTCAAGATCCTAAATCTAAGCACATTTGAAGAAGTACCCCCCGCCCCGCCCTTTTTGTAAAAGGCAATATTTAGACTCCAAGGATTAGGACCCGGATACCTTTGTAATCCATTGTTCAACCTATCACAGCGTAGACTTGATGAAACACATAAATGTCACATAAAGCCACTGTCTGGGTGGGATCATCAAAGGAGTAAGTCTGGATAAAAGAGAGTCTGACGCCTCCCTCCCATGCGCTCTCATCTTCATAAATCAAGAGAAGAGGACTCTTCAGAGGTGACCAGCCAGTAGCAAACTGTTGAAGTTCAAGACAAGCTAGGCGATTACATATCCCTGTAGCCAATTAAGGAAGGTTTTTAACAAATAAGGAGTTATTGCCTGCATCAAATGCTATTCAGTAAGATAAGGATGTAGAGTTGACAACTGGATTTGGTGCCTTTGAAAAGAACAGTTTAGGAGGTGTTGTGGCCCGATTGGGGTGGGTTTAAGTGAAAATGAGAATAGGAAGAGAAACATAGAAACCCAGTTTTCTCTATGGTGAGCAATGGAACAAGTGAGAAAGTTGGTGTCTTGCTGTCCTTCATAATGGAAGAGGGAGGGGTAAAGAAGTTGGATGGGACACAGGTTGATTATAATTATGGGTTTGAAACTCAGTAAGGAGGTAAGCAGAGGACATGAAAAAGGTGAGGGACAAAATAAAGATTCTTATTTCTGAATGATCATTACAGTGTGTTTATCAATGTCAAGGTCATTGTGCAACAAATTAATTTTTGTGCTTCTAATCTCTGATGAGAAAGAACTAAGTAAGCCCAGATTGAAGTTTCATTGTATTCGAATGATAAAAGAAATACAAACCATAATTACAAATACTCCTCAGTTTGATATCCTTCCATCTCAGCCTTACTGGTTTTAATTGTTTCATTTCCCCATGAGAAATTACTAATAGATCTTGGTATGATTATTATAAATTCTGTTAATGAAATCATTATCTCACTCTTGGCTGGTTTCACATGACTCTCCTAATATAAAAATTGAAAGTTCATTCTGAAAGAATAAGACAAATTGTCCTCCATGTAAATTATTATGTGAGAATAAGTAACTAAGTACACATTATTTTCCTGGAAGTTTTTGGAATGAAATAACAAGAATGCCAATTATGTATTCATAATCTATGTTTATCAGTTTTCTTGAACATTTGTAATCTATGCAACAGCATTACAGGACAGATATTATTATTCTCTGCTTACAAATGAGGACTGGTCACAGAAGTAGGAAGTGATTGAACTTCGGAATTTGAACTCTGATCTTTATGACTCAAATATTTCTCTGTGTTCCCTTTGGATTTCTTCCATACATTCTCTGGTATTACCTGCTTTGTGAGTGGTAGCAGCACTTGTCTGTGGTTTTTGCCTTTGTGAAGTGGGAAGATCCGTTGGTGGTTTGCTACAAGTTGATTACCCTGCTAAGCCCCCAGTGGTTGTGATTGTTAATTTCTTTACTTATTCATTCACTTCACACAACTGCCCTTACTATAGATTGGGTAGAGAATAACACTTTCCAGCGAATGCTACCAAGCTCCACTCTGTCTCTCACCATGATTGATGCCGCGGAAAAGGGACTATTCGGTTCTGCCATGTTATTTTCAAAACTTCAGCAGACACAGGATGATTAGTAACACCTGACTCTCACTCAACAGCTCGTTATACCAATCAGCATGAAAGATCGCAGCGCTACGTGATAAATGGTCATAGTTTTCGAATGACCAAGATGTGTTCTAAAAATAGGTGATCTATTAATGGTTCTCGTTCTCCTACACACACCCACGTTGACATTAGAGCTTTGTTCCTGGTTCCTTCCTCTTTGGTTTCAGTTGATTTACTGGTGATATGATCTCTTGGTTTGTTCCTTTTCTCTCATCACTTGATTTCTAGCATGACGGCATTGTAGTCATCTGTTAAAAATATACCTGTCAAATACAAGGTGTTCTAACATCACCGTGTTATTTCACTTGGCAGAAGTATAATGATTCTCTGATAACTAAGCCATTTTCCATCAAAATTTTATTTAGGTATAAAAGGAATTTAAAAGCATAATTCATCTACATTTTTAAGAATCAGAGAAAAGCATTTATCAAATCCTCTCTCTGCCTCTGATAACATCAATGAAACCTGCACAAAATACTAAAGTGAAGCAATTTGAAGGCATAAAAGAACAATCAAGGGAGGAGAGGGTTAGGGGCTGGAAAGAGAGGAAACGCAGTGGGGCAAATTGATGTTCTCTGGTGCCCTCCCCATTCAGACATTTTTGCCATTGCTAAACTGTGCGGGTGTGAAAGGGTTAGAAGGAAAAGAGAAAGGTTCAAAGGCCTGGCAAACTTTGGTTGGAATTATGGTGCTGGAAGATACAAACTGGAGTTAGTTCAAAGCCCAGCGAAGGATGAGAGGCGGTGGCAAACATTCTGCTGATTGACTTGAGGCCCTCACAGAGCTGCATGCCACAGACAGCACTGTGGCATGGTGGGTTCAACCACCGTGCAGTTACAGTCCCAGCTATTCCACATTTCCCATCCAACTTCTTGCTAATCTGCTTCCTCCCTGGAAGGCAGTAGATGAGGGCCCAAGTACTTGCATCCCTGCCATGCACATGGGAGACCCAGATGGAGCTCCTGACTCCTAACTTTGGTTTGGTCCCTCCCCACTTGTTGCAGGCATTTGGGAGTGAGCCAACAGATAAAAGATTTCTCTTTCTCTCCACCCTCCCCTCTCTCTCTGACTCTCTTTCTCTCACACTCTGCCTTTCAAATAAATAAATAATTTTTTTTTTTTTGGACAGGCAGAGTGGACAGTAAGAGAGAGAGAGACAGAGAGAAAGGTCTTCCTTTGCCGCTGGTTCACCCTCCAGTGGCTGCCGCGGCCCGCGCACCACGCTGATCTGAAGCCAGGAGCCAGGTGCTTCTCCTGGTCTCCCATGGGGTGCAGGGCCCAAGCACTTGGGCCATCCTCCACTGCACTCCCGGGCCACAGCAGAGAGCTGGCCTGGAAGAGGGGCAACTGGGACAGAATCCGGCGCCCCGACCGGGACTAGAACCCGGTGTGCCGGCACCACAAGGCGGAGGATTAGCCTAGTGAGCGGGGGTGCCGGCATAAATATTTTTTAAAAACCTCCTGCATGCTGAGAGTAAAGGTAAATTGGAATTAGATATGTCCTTACAAAAATGGAAACAGCTTTACTTTCTCCCAGTCACCCATTCAGTTCAGGTCTTAGGCTTCCACTCTAATTGCCAGCAAGAAGAAAATCAAATCTGTTATAGAAGAAGATTTATCACCAGAGCTGCTTCAGTTCTTCATAGGTAATGCCTCTTAATTCAAAATTAGTAGGTGGGGCCGGTGCTGTGGCACAGCGAGTTAAAGTCCTGGCCTACAGTGTCCGCATCCCATAGAGGCGCTCGTTCGGATCCTGGCTGCTTCACTTCCCATCCAGCTCTCTGCTATGGCCTGGGAAAGCAGTGGAAGATGGCCTAAGTGCTTGGGCCCCTGCACCCATGAGGGAGACCTGGAGGAAGCTCCTGGCTCTTAGCTTCGGATCAGATAAGCTATGGGCATTGCAGCCATTTGGGGAATGAATCATCAGATGGAAGACCTCTCTCATTCTGGCTCTACTTCTATCTGTAATTCTGTCTTTCAAATAAATAAAATAAATCTTAAAAAAAAATTATGAGGCAAGCCTAGAGAACAAATCAAGAGAGAAAAGGCATATAACTCCTAGATAATTCAGATATAGGAGTTATCAGAAAGAGACCTCAAATGGACTGTGATTGTTATTTTTGAGAAAAGTGATCATTCACTAAAGAATTTCATCAGTAGTCTGGAAACTTTAGAATTTAAAAACTGAGTATCTTAGATCAATAACTCAACAGAGTCATTTTTGCCCGGAGTATGCTGACTGTAGTTTCCATAGAAAACACAATTTCATATGGCATGCTGGTGACTTGCTATCTTGTAAAAACACTCCAGTGTTCACATAAACAACAATCACAGTAACCGCAAAATCCTCATCTGACAAACTCCCCAGCAACCCTTTGGCTAATGAAGGTTCCATCCCCTTCAGTTCATCCACAGCCATCCTACTTTTTTTACCTTTCTGAGTTGGATTTACTGAGCAGGAGAGTGAAATCCTTTAATCTTCCATTTTGGGGCCTGTGTTTGAAAAAGATTAAAGAGTCAAACAAAATTAGTTTCCAAACCTTCAATTTTCCAGACCCACAGACATCTTCCCTCTCACTCCGAAAGGAAGGTGGCTCTGAGCCATCTGTTACTTCCTGGGAAACACTGGCCCCGGCTGTCACTGCTGCTTTCTGTCCTTTTTTTTATGTATGAAGAAAAAGAAACAAGAGGACCAAAAAAAAGTCTCTCCTGGCCACCCGCATACACGGCTTTGTTTACTGGTCCTTTAGCTTCCTTGGGAGATTCTGCCAGGAAGCAGCTCTATTTAGCTGACAACAGCCATCTCTCATTAAACCTCCAATTTAAACAAGACCTAGAGTGGAGAATTGCCAAACAGGAAGCTTGCAAATTGCGTCAAAGCAATGGTACTGTATAGGAGAGTAAAAGACCCTTTAAGATGCGAGTGTTCTTGGGCTGGGACCTGGAGTCCTGCTCCTATAGGAGGCATTCAGGGCTTTCTGTGCAGGCTCCCATGGGACTGGATCCTCTTCATTGAGTTCCACGGGAGCAGATCCTGTAGCTACACGTACCTACTGCCGGTAGTCCTAGTTCTCTTGGGAGCTAGAAATGCTGACTACAGGTCGGGTGACCCTGTGTCCTAATGTACCAGCAAGGACAGTCTCATATCATGCCCATTGTCCCAGGGTCATAATTAAGAGTACCCCCTTTCTCAAAAATGGCTCAATTTGGATAATAAATTCTGTGTTCATCCTAAGGAAAGTTTAGCATGGCTGATGAGACAATAAAAACATAGATTCTCCTCCGGGGAACTGCAGACTTGTTTGGATGGCAAAGATAAATCTTACCCACTAAGCTCAGCCACTGATGGATTCTTGACTAGCTGGAATCTCGGGCAATCCATCTAAGACTTTGAAACCAGAGTTCCCAGAGTTCTGGTATTTCAAAAAACTGAAGGTAACCAATCTCAAAGAAGTGTTTATAATTGTCACGGTGGGTTAGCTTTTCTCCTGTTGCCTTATTATCCTGTGGCTGTTGAGTGCGGTGGTTGGGCACTTGAAACATGGCTAGTGCCAACCAAGATATACTCTAAACATAGAACGTTCACTGCATTTGAAGGCTTAGTACAAAAAAGGCAAACTACCTCATTCATTAATTTTGCACTTACAATGTATTAACATGCAAAAATACTACAAAAGGTTGTGGAAATGCAGTTGAAAGATAAGTTTAGAGACCAGCATTGTGGCGTAGCAGGTAAAGCTGCCACCTGCAGCACTGGCATCACATATGGGCACTTGTTCATGTCCCAGCTGCTCTACTTCTGATCCAGCTCCCTGCTAATGGCCTGGGAAAGCAGTGGAGGGTGGCCCAAGTGCTTGGACTCCTGGTACCCATGTGGGAGAACTGAAAGGAGCTCTTGGCTCTTGGCTTAGGCTTGAACCAGCCCCAGCCATTGCACCATCTAGGGAGTGATCCAGTGGATGGAAGATTCTCTCTCTGTTTCTCTCTCTCTCTCCTTTGTCTCTAACTCTGACTTTTAAATAAATAAATAAATATTTTTAAAAAGATGTTTATTTTGGTGCAAAAAAATTTAAAATCATGCATAATTTTTAAACAATATCTCATTATCCATGAACTTTTTGAAGACTCTTTGTAGTTAAATATATTGATTTAAATAACATACATTATTAAAATTAATTTCACCTGTTTCATTTTAACTTTTCTAATGTAGCTATTAGATGTTTAATACCTATATAGCTTGCCTTATTTTGCTATTAGGCAGCACTGATTTGACCTCTGTAATTTCTTATTTTCTTTCTCAGTCTTTTATTTATTCATTTTAAAGATTTATTTAATTATTTATACAGTTGTTGCTACTAAAGCACACTCCTTATATATACAGAATCAGTAAGAAGAAAATTACTTAATATTAATTCATCTTCTCATTCATTTGCTCATATTCCCTGACCTGAGTAGATATCATCCGTAGCACTTTAGGTTATTTGTTTTATTTGCTATACTTGTTATTTTATTTGTCATACTTGTATTTGTATGTGTGGGATGTTGTATGTGGGACATGTGTTCTATGAGTAAAAGTTACTGAAATGACCAGATTGAATAAGCTGTGACTATGAAACATGAACAGCATTACGAAGGTTGAATTTTTCAGGAAGACAATTAGAAATTTCTGCCCTTAAATGTATGCCTAATAAATGTGGGACCTATGTAGGAGGTCAGAGCAATCAGGTTATTGTCAGCCAAGTAAGATTTTGGATTTCATTCTGTTTATAATAGCCAATTTATTTTTTTAAGTATTTACTTATTTATTTGAAAGGCAGAGTTGAGAGAGAGAGAGAGATCTCAAACCTCGGTTCACTCCCCAAATGGCCCCAATGGCTGGGGCTGGACCAGGCTGAAGCCAGGAGCCAGGAGCCTCCTCTGAGTCGCCCACATGGATGCAGGGGCCCAAACACTTGGGCCATTTTCCGCTGCTTTCCCAGGTGTAGCTGCAGGGATCCAGATTGAAAGTGGAGCAACCAGGTCTTGAACCGGCACCCATATGGAAGCCAGCATCACAGGCAGCTGCTTTACCCTCTACGCCACAATGCCGGGGCCAGAAAGCCAGGTTATTCAGAAAAGTCCAACTTATTTAAGAACTTCACTCCTGCTAATATTCAGGTAATGGAAAGACCATGCAGTGGCGAAAGTAGGAGGTCAGTTAGGGGGCTAGTCCAGGCAAGAAATGACAGCTGTTTGAAATATACACTGTGTCAAAATTAATTTAGGAGGAACAAAATTCTGTAATTGTAGCACCTTCTCCCATAATAACACAGGTAACCTTTGCACTGAGTTAAATTTCTTTCTTTAAAAAAGGATTTATTTATTTTACTTGAAAGGCAGAATGACGGAGACATAAGAAGAGAGAGTGAGAGTGCTCTTGCTTCCACTGGCTCATTCCCCAAATGCCCACAGTAGTTAGGGCTATGGCAGGCGGAAGTCAGGAACCCGGAACTTCACCCAGATCTTCCACATGGCTGGCAGGAACCCAGGGTACATACCCGGGGCATCATCTTCTGTATCCACGTACATGAGCAGGACACTTGGTCAGAAGCGCTGAGTAGCTGGGGCACTACAATAAGGTATGCAGTATGGTGGCATAACCAACTATGCCACAGTGCCTGCCCTTGAGTTAGTTTTTTTCCAGTAATTTTTCTACATCTAAGTTTTGGCCTGGTTGCATTATAGTATACAAGTAATTTAAAGTAGTGTTTTTAAATGTAGTATTATAGGAGTTTTTCATGTTATAAAATACTTTATAACTTTTATTTTATGCACATTATTTTATCAGTGGCTGCCACTAGCTACTGAACTTTTCTGTTGTTCATTTTAGTTTGTGTAAAACATTTTGCTATTTTAACTTATATTAAATTTTTATTACTACTTTCTCAGGGTTGAATGCCAGAAGTGTAATTACTGGGTTAGAAGTTATGAACATTGTAATACTTTAAGTAAATTGCCCAATTGATCTGAATTCAGAGGATATTTTTAAGGAGGATCATTTTTATTTCTTTCCAATTCAGGCAATAACAAAAGTATGCAAGCTAACAAACTGTTTTCAAGTAAATTGCCCTTTGGAATTCTCTTTAACATATGAATTATTTTATTCAGTCAACTATTATCTATTGAACTCCCATTCTGTATCAGGAACACTCTGATGAGATACAAGAGAGAAATACATTTCTTCTTGCACTCATGTAGAGATTTAAATGAAAAGTTTCAAAGGAGTATAAGATATTGTAAATGGGAAGGGCATTGTGGCATGGTGGGGTACAGCCACTACTTAAGACACCAGCAGACCATATTAGAGTGCTGATTTGAGGCCTGGCTGCCCCACTTCCAATCCAGCTTCCTGCTAATGAGCCTGAGAAGCAATTGGAGGATGACCCCAATATCTGGGCCCCTGCCACCCAGGTGGGAGACTAGGATCAAGTTCTGGCCCTTGAGTTTGGCCTGGCCCAGACCTGGCCATTGCAGCCATTTGGAGAGTGGATGGAACAAGTGGACGGAAAAATCTCTGTCTTTACCTATCTGTCATTCTACCTTTCAAATAAGTAAATAATAAATAAATAAATAAATTTAAAAACTACTTTTTTAAAAGATTTATTTTATTTATTTGAAAGACAGAATTACAGAGAGAGGTAGAGGCAGAGAGAGATCTTCCATCCACTGGTTCACTCCCCAGATGGCCGCAATGGCCAGAGCTGCGCCAATCCAAAGCCAGGAGCCAGGAGCTTCTTCCCGGTCTCCCATGCGGGTGCAGGGGCCCAAGGACTTGGGCCATCTTCTACTACTTTCCCAGGCCATGGCAGAAAACTGGATAGGAAGAGGATCAGTCGGGACTAGAACCGGTGCCCATATGGGATGCCATTGCTTCAGGCCAGGGCTTTAACCCACTGCGCCACAGCACCGGCCCCTAAAAACTGCTTTAACTATTATATTTTAGCTATTTAATTGATTCCTACTTTTGTTAAATTCATAATTTATTTCCACATAAATAATATGTAAATTTACCCTGATCAAATTATTAAATATTACAAATTGGAATTATTAAATATTACAAATCAGTAGGGTCAAAATCAATATATTTTACTTTTGCTGTGAGCGTGTGTAAGTTGATAGTTTAGTCTAAGATGTAGGTAGTGTCATTTAACAGGCTATCTAGATGGAAAACTAAATTTCTGTTGATTTTGAATATCTAAAAACTAGGTAAGAGCCAACAGCCAATACTTGTCGAATGTTTGAGGACATTTATCATTTATTCACACTGTATTCCAGGCACTAGGTTCAAACCTGGAGAACTAATTTTTTTTTTTTTTTTTTTTTTTGACAGGCAGAGTGGATAGTGAGAGAGAGACAGAGAGAAAGGTCTTCCTTTTGCCGTTGGTTCACCCCCCAATGGCCGCCGTGGCCGGCACGCTACAGCCGGCGCACCGCGCTGATCTGAAGGCAGGAGCCAGGTGCTTCTCCTGGTCTCCCATGGGGTGCAGGGCCCAAGCACTTGGGCCATCCTCCACTGCATTCCCTGGCCACAGCAGAGAGCTGGCCTGGAAGAGGGGCAACCGGGACAGAATCTGGTGCCCCGACCGGGACTAGAACCCGGTGTGCCGGCGCCGCAAGGCGGAGGATTAGCCTATTGAGCCGCGGCGCCAGCCCGAGAACTAAATTTTTTTAAGACGATTTTATCCATTTGAAAGAGCTACAAAGAGAGAGAGGGGGAGGGAGAGGGAGAGAGAGAGAAAGAAATCTTCCATCTGCTGGTTCACTCCCCAAACAGCTCCAATGGCCAGGGCTGACCCTGGCTGGAGCCAGGAGCCAGGAGCTTCATTGAGGCTTCCCACATCAGGAGCAGGGTCCCAAGGTCTTGAGTCATTTTCTGCTGCCTTCCCAGGCCATCATCAGGGAGCCGGAATGGAAGTGGAGCAGCCAGGACAAGAACTGGCGCCCATATGGGATGCCGGCATCACAGGTGGCAGCTTCAGTCTCTACGCCACAATGCAGGCCCCAAGTCTCCCCATTTTCTACCTTCTTTCCTACATGATCATCAACTCACTCATTCGTTTAATAAACATCCATTGAATGTGTACTGGGTACCAGGTACCATTCTATACACTGTGTTATTGTCTGAATGGGATTTGATTCATCAAACCCTGAAGTCTGATGTTAATAGTTAGCAGATTAATGTTAATGAATTAAGGGTGGACACTTGATATAATTAACGATGTTTGAGAGAGGGGCCTAGTGAGAGGTCTTTAGGTCAGCAGGGGCTTTCCATTGGAAAAGGCTTGGAAGAGGCTTGGTTATATAAGCAAAGCTTGCTTCTTGCAGCTGTCTTTGCCTCATGCCTCACCATGTGATTGTCCCTCGACGTGCATTCCATCATCGGAGGCCAGGTTAACAGTGCTGCCAGATTTTCAACTGTGAGCCCCCAAACTATAAACCTAGATAAACCTCTTCCTTCCTAGGAAGCCCCTCCTAGTTTTAGTTAAAGTAATGGAAAGCTGGCTAATATACACAGAATACATTAGCGAACAAAGCAAAGCAAAACATAATAATAAATAAGTAATAAATAAGTAACCCATGTAGGCTCTTCGTAATGCTGTGGGAAATACAGGTTTGTGCCACATAATCAATGGTGGGCCAAATGTACAACCATGCTCCCATGAGATTATAATAGAAAAAATTTCAATTCCTTAGTGACATCATCACCATTGTAATGTAGTAGTGCAGCATTACTCATGGATTTGGGGTGTTGCTGGCACTGAGCTACAATTGCATATAAAAGAATGACAATACCATTATGTATCATACATAATATTTGATAATGGCAATAAACAGCTATGTCCCTGGTTTATGTATTTACTATACTTTTATCATTATTTTAGAGTACTTTCCTAATCATAAAAAAAAAAGTTTACAGTAAAACAGTCTGCCTTGTTAGACCAGCAGTAGCCTCAGACATCTCATGTTTACCAAGTCTCTTGATGGCATTATTTTATCTTGCCCTTGACTCAGTCTTGGGTTTTGTTCATCGTGTCCATAGGAGCAATAGCCTCTTTTATATTTATATTACACATGTAATAGCCTAGGTGTGTAGTGGCTATATCAGCTAGATTTGTATAAATATACTCTGCTGTTTGCACAATGACAAAGTCACCCAACAATGCACTGCTCAGAAGTTGTCCCTTAAGTGATTTGCCTGTAAAAGGAGAGTGGGAACAGCAGCCTGGGAAAGTACTCAGGGAACGGCAGGTGTTGTGATGGTAAGTAGGGTTAAGCTCACACTGGAACAGAGACTCCAAGGAGCTGAGACATTTTTGATGTATCTGAAGGCAAACCAGTCAAGTAGTAGGAAGAGGGGCTGGTGCAGTGGCACGGTGGGTTCGGCTGTGGCACCATATGGCTGCTGGTTCGAATCCTGGCTGCTCCACTTTCAATCCAGCTCCCTGCTAATAGGCCTGGGAAAGCAGTGGAAGATGACCCAAGTCCCTGGGCCCCTGCACCCACATGGGAGACCCAGAGCTTCTGGCTCCTGGCTTCCTCCTGGCCCAGCCCGTTGTTGCGGCTGTTTGTGGAATGAACTAGTGTTGGAGGATCTCTCTGTCTCTCCTTCTCTGACTCCAGCTCTGCCTTTCAAATAAATAAATCTTAAAAAAAAAAGTACTAGGAAGAGCCAGTGTAAACTATGTGAGCAACACATCTGTTTCAAAGTTCTGTAAGGAGTTTTGTGCAGCTGGGCAGAGATAGGAAGGATAAAAATATAAGATGCCATCAGAAGCAAACATATACCAGTTTACTACTTCATCTACTGTGTGATCAAAGTATTTTTTTTATTTTTTTTAATTTTTTTTTAATTTTTTTGACAGGCAGAGTGGACAGTGAGAGAGAGAGACAGAGAGAAAGGTCTTCCTTTGCCGTTGGTTCACCCTCCAATGGCCGCCGCGGCCGGCGCGCTGCGGCCGGCGCACCGCGCTGATCCGATAGCAGGAGCCAGGAGCCAGGTGCTTTTCCTGGTCTCCCATGGGGTGCAGGGCCCAAGCACCTGGGCCATCCTCCACTGCACTCCCTGGCCACAGCAGAGGGCTGACCTGGAAGAGGGGCAACCGGGACAGAATCCGGCGCCCCGACCGGGACTAGAACCCGGTGTGCCGGCACCGCTAGGCGGAGGATTAGCCTAGTGAGCCGCGGCGCCGGCCTTGATCAAAGTATTTTAATAATTAGTTTTAATATTAGATTAATGTCTATGGTATAGGTTTAAGCAAATCAGAGAAATAACTCAAGATTCAAGGCATCCCAACATGGATGCCACGGAAAACTGTATTGTAAGTCAAATGTAGCATAAGGACCACATACTCCAAGGTTGGAGAAACCACTTGGTAATGATAGCCACACTCCTCCTCTATGGCCCATTTCACACACACCTTGAATTCAGTGACTGTCTGGTTCAGTGTTCTCCATCCTAGAGGGTAAATATAACAGAATTGCATTTATGCATCTTAAAAACTGATTCAGGGGCCGGCGCCGCTGCTCACTAGGCTAATCCTCCACCTGCAGTGCCAGCACCCCGGGTTCTAGTCCCGGTTGGGGCGCCAGATTCTGTCCTGGTTGCTGCTCTTTCAGTCCAGCTCCCTGCTGTGGCCCGGGAGGGCAGTGGAGGATGGCCCAAGTGCTTGGGTCCTGTACCCGCATGGGAGACCAGGAGGAAGCACCTGGCTTCTGGCTTAGGATTGGCACAGTGCGCCGGCCGTAGCAGCCACTTGGTGGGGGGTGAACCAACGGAAAATGAAGACCTTTCTCTCTGTCTCTCTCTCTCTCTCACTGTCTAACTCTAGCTGTCAAAAAATTTTTTAAAAAAATTAAAAAAAACCTGACTCCGGGAGTTACAGTCATTATTAACATATGGATTAATGATGGTTTCCTCACTTGGTCTAAGTGTGAAGGCTTGTGTAACGCACAGGCAGCAGTGTTTTCACAAGAGAGATGGGTAGTGACAGTACCATCCTGTACTTGTTCATTCCCAGCACATCCTGGCATTTTGTGATTCACGTGTATCTCTGCCTATGATCATAAAATTCTTTCGAATGTAGAAGTTTCCTGGTTAACTCACAGCAACTACTTGAAAGAGCTACGTGAGAGAATTTCAAGATGTTTGAACATGCTCTCTAGTTATATGATCTTGATGCCAAAAACAATGTAGACAATCTTAAAAAAAATCTCTTATCTGTTCATTATAAAAGTTTTTTGATATGTTAAAAATCTTCTGGGCCGGCGCAGTGGCTCACTTGGCTAATCCTCCGCCTGCGGCGCCGGCACATGGGGTTCTAGTCCCGGTTGGGGCTCCAGATTCTGTCCCAGTTGCTCCTCTTCCAGGCCAGCTCTCTGCTGTGGCCCGGGAAGGCAGTGGAGGATGGCCCAAGTGCTTGGGCCCTGCACCCCATGGGAGACCAGGAGAAGCACCTGGCTCCTGGCTTCGGATCAGCGCGGTGTGCCGGCCGCAGCAGCCATTGGAGGGTGAACCAACAGAAAAAAGAAGACCTTTCTCTCTGTCTCTCTCTCTCTCACTGTCCACTCTGCCTGTCAAAAAAAAAAAAAAAAAAAAAAAAGATATATTTTAAGCTTCACAGTAACTAAACCAAGTAGGGAACTCAACTGCAGTTATTTTTTTTTTTTTAATTTTTTGACAGGCAGAGTGGACAGTGAGAGAGAGAGACAGAGAGAAAGGTCTTCCTTTGCCGTTGGTTCACCCTCCAATGGCCGCCGCGGCCCGTGTGCTGCGGCCGGCGCACCGCGCTGATCCAATGGCAGGAGCCAGGTACTTCTCCTGGTCTCCCATGCGGTGCAGGGCCCAAGCACTTGGGCCATCCTCCACTGCACTCCCTGGCCACAGCAGAGAGCTGGCCTGGAAGAGGGGCAACCGGGACAGAATCCGGCGCCCCGACCGGGACTAGAACCCGGTGTGCCGGCGCCGCAAGGTGGAGGATTAGCCTAGTGAGCCGCGGCGCCGGCTCAACTGCAGTTATAACTCAGAACTTAGAATCCCTATATCACAAAGAACAAAACCAAGATTTCAAAAAATTACAAAGCTGGACAGACTGTTTATAAAATGGCTGTGCAATGACCTCTCAGTATCCATGCCCTTTGGGTATTCTCTTCCTACAATTGCTTGGGCTTGGTTATGTGTCTTGCTTTGGT
The DNA here is from genome assembly GCF_051225735.1 of Oryctolagus cuniculus. Taxonomy (NCBI): domain Eukaryota; kingdom Metazoa; phylum Chordata; class Mammalia; order Lagomorpha; family Leporidae; genus Oryctolagus; species Oryctolagus cuniculus. The sequence goes on from NC_142875.1 coordinate 63,384,746, forward strand.
AAGGGAATCACTAGCAAATATGGTGAAACAGGCTTAAAAGCTGTGTACATAATTCAAGAAACAAGATATGACTACAGATTTTAATTTATTTTTAAAAAGAATTATTGGTGTTGCGGCATAGCGGGTAAAGCTGCTGCTTGCAGTGCTGGCATCCCATATGGGCTCTGGTTCGAGTCCTGGCTGCTCCACTTCCAATCCAGCTCTCTGCTATGGCCTGGGAAGGCAGTGGAAGATGGCCCAAGTGCTCGGGCCCATGAACCCACATGGGAGACCTGGAAGAAGCTCCTGGCTTTGGTTTGGCCCAGCTCTGGCCATTGTGCCCATGTGGGGAGTGACCCAGTGCATAGAAGACTTCTCTCTCTTTCTACCTCTGCCTTTCTGTAACTGTGCCTTTCAAATAAATAAATAAATCTTAGGAAGAAAAAAAAGAATTAGTATGAAGTCCTCAATGTGAGATTCTTTTAAATCTGGTCCCCAAAGTGCCAAGATACTCAGCTCCAGTGATATCAATTTTCAAATCCAATTAACATTGCCTGTTCTAAAGAACTCTTATTTGCTTTGTTGTTTCTTCTCTTTCAGAAATACATTGAATTAATTTCTGCATAAACAAAATTAACATTAAGCTGAGACTCATCCAATATCAGTTGTAAATTGATCTAGTCTTTTCAAGCGAAATGCTGATTTTACTGTATGAACTACCACTGGAATATTGATGCTGTACTCCTAAAGTGCTTTATTTTAATGAATGAGCATCTACTTTTCCTATTTTTATTTACAGATTAAATAAAGCAGAAGTACTCTAGTGGTGAAGGACTTACCCAAACCTCGCGTGAATAGACAGTAGATTTCACAAATGGAGCCTGGGTTGCTGTGCTACTTGGTCCTTCCTCCTCTATAATATCTCCCACAGCAGGCAATCTAGCATCAAAGAATTAAAATATTTTATTTAATTGAGTTTTGTACTTAATTTCTATATAGGAAGTAGACTGTTGCTTGAGAATGTAGATGTTTCAGAAGTCAGCAGTGAGTGGCTTCTGTCTCTTCTAAATAATGGCTATTTTGGTAACTGGTTCAAAGGGTGACAAATATTATAATGAAGGTTATGCTAAGGTAATTATAATTCATGTTGCAGACTCGGCAGATTAGATTGCTTATTTATAGCCATTTATTGCAGTTAGGAAGTACTGTGATCAAATTTGATTTAGATGGGTTTTATAGAGCAGGAGGGAGCTGGTTTAATTGAAAAAGTTTCTATTTTAAAATAGGTTTTTATTTCCTAGGTTTGAGCATGAGAGGCCTAGTTCTGCTGCTCTTCTACTACTATATGTGTATACTTAATGTAATTAAATTGAGCGGTGAAACCTTTACCAAGGACAGAAATTTCAAATTAGAAAGGTACGCAATATCACAATTATTTGATGAGACATAACTATAGAAGTTATAAGTCAGATTATCTTCAAACAAAATAATCTATATTAAGTGTTTCCATGTCTGAGAATAGGCTCAAATGTTACACTATTTCTTTTTTTTTTTTTCCCAAATTTTGCACTTTTTCAAAGGGGCCAAGAAAACACATCTGTTTTAGAAGGGCTGAGATTCTGACTTTAGGGGGTGTGTTAAGCCACACAGCTTCATTTTTATACTGAGTAAACAGCTCCATATTTCACCACTCAGTCTTTGTTCCACAAAACGTGCCTGGAAGACACTGGGCTCTGTGAACATGCACCAGAGACCAGAAGAGGCAGATTGCACCTGAACATCAGTTTTAACTGATTATTAAAAAGGGTCATTCATGGGGCATCAAATAAATCAGAAATAGAAGAAAATCCAGTATAAAACTAGGTCCACACTATTCTATTTCACACTTATTTTTCAAAAAGTATGTGTGTGTGTGTGTAACATTAAAAATATGTGATCTGGATATCCTACGACTTTAGTCCTTTTTTGTTACATTCTACCTCAAAAGCTGTAGTGCTTTCTTGGGTCTTGCCACATGCTGTAGACTGAATGTTTTTGTCCCCCATCCCAAACGAAAGCTTGTGTGTTGAAACCTAATCCACCGTGGGATGATATTGGAGGCATCCCAATGTAATGACTCTGGAAGGTGATCAGGTCATGAGGGTTCCTCGTGGGATTAGCATCCTTATCTAGGGAACTCCGGAGCTCTCCCTCTTCCCTTCAGCCATGAGAGTGCACCATGAGAAAATGGCCATCTGCGAACCAGGAAGGGGCCCCTCACCAGACTCTGAACCTGCCATCACCTCAATCTGGAACTTGCCAGCTTCCAAAGTGTGAGAAATAAATGTCTGCTGCTTATAGGTCGTGCGATCTGTGGTTCCCCATTATGGGTAAGACAGGGTAAGAAATCAGGATTTCTCTCACTTCTGAATATCTGCCCATTGTATCCTCTTAGACTGTAATTTTCATGAACTCTCCTTCTCTAAGCCTGCCTGGGCAATGTCTATTCATCCTATAACTCAATCTTCAGACAATCCATGAAGATTTGTCTAAAACCTTTTTCACTCTTCAGGCCTTAGGAGAATTTGCCGCTCTTTCTGTGTTAGTTTTCTAAGGCTGTCATAACAGCATGCCACAGACTGTGAATGTATAGAGGCTGGAAGTCTAAACTCAAGGATTCAGCAGGGTTTGTTCCTTCTGGGGAATGTAAGCGAAGAATCTGACCCAGGCTTGTTTCTAAATTTTCCTTATTTAAAAAAAAAAAAAAAGATTTTTTTTTTATTTGAGAGGCAGAGTTACAGGGAAGAGAGAGGGGAGGAGAGACAGAACTTGCATCTAGTGGTTCACTCCTCAAATGGCTGCTACATACAGCCAGGGCTGGCTCAGGCTGAAACCGGGGCCTAGAACTTCATCTGCATCTTCCACACCCGTGCAGAGGCCCAAGTACTTGCGCCATCTTCCAAAGCTTTCCAGAGTGCATTAGCCGGGAGCCAGATCAGAAGTGGAGCAGCTGGGACTTTAACTGGCATCCACATAGCATGCTGGCATTGTAGGCTACAGCTTAACCTACTATGCCACTACCACAATGCCAGCTCCCACGTTTCCCTCTTAAAAGAACACAAGTAATATGGAATTCAGGCTCATCCTAGTGATTCTGTTTTAATAGATTACCTCTATAAGGACACTGCTCTAAACATTCTGAGATTCCTGAGGATTAGGATTTCAGTTTTTGAATTTAGATACTCATACCCTAACAACCAGTTTTATTTCCATCATTTCCTCCACATATGTTATAGAATTTCTTGAACTTATTTCTTTTTTTTTCTGACATCTTCCACTAGGTGAGAAGACTTTACGTAGACTACATTTGATTTTCTTTTCTTTGTACTCCTGATAGTCCAGTTCCTAGTACAAAAGCTCCTTATTAAGTGTGTAGGTTCACTGCTGATTAAATGGAGTCAACAAAGATCTCCACCCCACCTCCCCCCAAAAAAGTAACAAAGCTACTGCTTTTAATGTATGAGAAGGGCTATAGAAATAAGGATCTGGAATTCTACATTTATCTTTTTTTTAATGTCTTACCTTTCCAAATGGCCTATTATTTCTTTGAAGACAGAAACCATGTCTTATTTTTAATTATGGTAGAAATTGCTGGCGCCGCGGCTCACTAGGCTAATCCTCCGCCTTGCGGCACTGGCACACCGGGTTCTAGTTCCGGTCGGGGCGCCGGATTCTGTCCCGGTTGCCCCTCTTCCAGGCCAGCTCTCTGCTGTGGCCAGGGAGTGCAGTGGAGGATGGCCCAAGTACTTGGGCCCTGCACCGCATGGGAGACCAGGATAAGCACCTGGCTCCTGCCATCGGCCGCAGCGGCCGTTGGAGGGTGAACCAACAGCAAAGGAAGACCTTTTTCTCTGTCTCTCTCTCTCATTGTCCACTCTGCCTGTCAAAAAAAAAAAAAAAAGTTAAAAAAAATTATGGTAGAAATTGTTAATTAGTTGCTTATCTGCTATCTACTTCATTCTTCAATTTTACAAACAGAAAACACTTTGTTGGGAGAAGCAATGAACCTCAGACTCTCTTGCAGATAAGTGAGCTGTCTACTGGAGTTCTGACCAGTGATACAAGTTCAAATGTGGATGGAACTTCCCCCAACATTATTATTGGAGAGACATTTCCTTAGCATAAGATTCTAGCTTACGATTACACTCTGTTAATGTGAAGAAATTATTTTATCACTATTGCTGTTGAGAAGCTAGTCACCACTCTAATTGTCTTTTCCTTGACTGTGTCTTCTTGCTGTCTGCTTTTAACATCTCCTTTCTCATTGGTGTTCAGTTCACTCTGATGTGTTTGGGTATGAGTTTTCCTTGTTTATTATATTTGTGACTCACTGACTTTCCCTGGACATTATTGGAGTCCTCCAACAGTTGGGGAAAATCCTTAGCCTTCATATGTCTCTTGATAATCTCTTCATATATTGCCTTTTCCCCATTATCTCAATTTGTCTCTCTAAAAGTTTCATTAATGTATGTCAGGTATTCCTACTGTATATCCCATATCTTTAACCTCTCTCATATTTTCCAGTTCTTGATCTCTCTGGACTATATTCTATATATGGCTTCTTTAGTTATTTCTTCTACCTGACTAATTCTCTCTTTAGCTGCATCTTTCTTATCTGGTGTTTACATTGACTTATTAATTTCACTTTTATACTTATTATTCAAGAAGCTCAAAAAATTTTCTAGTGATACTTTTATGAACACATTTGACTATTAGAATTTCTTATTTGTGTTCATATTTTCAAGCTTTTCCTATATATTTAAAAACATTAAATGAAGTTATACATAGTATAATGATACTTTGGTCAACAAAAGACCACATATATGATGGTCCCATAAGAATATAATAGAACTGGAAAATTCTAATTTCATAGTGATATCATAGTTGTCATAGTATCATAGTTTAATGCGCAACTCATTTCTTTTGAGTTATGTTTGTGTACACAAACCTATGCACTCCAGTTGTATAAAGTCATGGCATATATAATTAGGTATTGTACATAGTACTTGACAATGACAGTAAATAATTGTTATTGGTTTATGTATTTACCATAATATATTGTTATCATTATTTTAGAATGTATTCCTTCTGCATAATAAAAAATTATTTAGTGTAAAACAATATGCCATGTGACTGTGACACCAGCCTTTTACATTTTTTATTTACTATGTCTCTTGATTGTATTAACAGATCACATGGAGTAATTGGCCTATACCATCTAGCTGTGTATAAGTTCAGTCTATGATATTTGTACAACAACAAAATATTCTAATAGTGAATTTCTTAGAATTTATTCTCATTAGGTAATGGGTGTCTATATAATAATTTTATCTTTAGTGTCTTTCAATACATGAAGTCTTTTCAAGTCTGATTTCCCTGGTTATTATTTCTACTGGTTTTTCGATCTTGATGTCTTTATTCCTATATGTTTAGTGAATTGTTGGCTGTAAGCTGCTTATATTTTCCTTATTTCGATTTGGTACAGCTTGGGACACCACTGACCTGAGATCACTTTCTATTCTTGATGTTTCCTGAGACACACATGCGAAAAAACCATGAATTAGATTGCCAAGGGACACAAAGTCAAGCTTGTGATTTTGACTTCTCAGGAGAGATTACCCTTGTCCCCTTCTCAGTATCCAGTGTGAGCTAGTCCCTTCTGGATGGTGGTTTTACTTCTTGTTTACTCTTGTATTCAAGCTTAGCCCTCTGGATGCCAGCTTTATATTGGGTGTTTTCTATTGCCTTAAGTTCCTTATGTGGACCTGAAAGTTTTACTTCCTGGATCCTGCGTTTCACCAAACAGTAGTTGAGATTTTCTAGGGGTTAGCATAGGTCTTCAAGAACAATGATAATTTGGTAATTTCTTGCTCCACAGGGTCTTGGCTTCTTGATTTTGACCTGTGTGGATTCCTGATAGATTCTGTTTTCCCCAGAATTCTGTGCATTTCAAATAGAACATCATTCAAAGTTGTCCAAAAGCCATTTTACCAGAAGCAGAAATAAGAAATGTCTTTACATTGGTGAAAAATTTTTAAATTGGTTGAATCTTTACCAATAAAAAGTTCACTCATTCGTGAGAAGGAATGTGGTAGATGTATAAGCACTGACATAGAATACCTTTATCACTCACTTTGAAATGAGAAATGCTAGGTGTACAACAGTGTGCACAGTGGGATTCATTTTATGTTAAAAATGGAAATACATATGCTTTTGCAAGATACAGATTTTTATTTAAATGTGCGGAAAAAGATATCAATTAATTTGTTTACTTTTGCTTTATTAAAAATGAGAATGTATTCCTTCACTATGTGGCTTATTTAAAAATAAATTCAAGTTTAAAGGAATAAGATAAAGCACACAAAGCACTTAGCATAGTGACACATCATAAAGGTTTAATAAACTTTCACTTGTAGTATTAAAATTTCATTAAAAAGTAAAAGTTAGTGGAATAGTGGAGAATAGCATGGGTGATGGTGGCTTGTAATGCACTATAAATAAATAGTGGATCTCTGCTTGGGTGTTTATCTTTTTTAAAAAATATTGCCTGGTTCCCAAAATATAATTTATAAGTCACTTGTTTCACTTGCTGTTTTTAGATATCAATAGATGTTAATCTAAAAAGGTGTGTTATCAGGTAAATTTTCAAAATGCTGTTATGCAACATATTATATTTAATTATTTCATTTTTTAACAGTAGGGGTTTGCAGAGCTGTAAAATTCTATTATGCACCGTGAGCCACACAGAGGTCTATCTTATAAAAAACACTTCCTAAACGTACTGAACTTCAGAATCCTTTCTCTTAAGCATCTTTAGGGACCTTGATTGTGTGAAATGCCTTTTGGGAAATATTTCACCATACCATCATACATATAATAGATAAAGCAATGTCCATTTACTGACTCTGAGCACGTTGTGAGTTCTTATAGTCAGTCTGTCATGATGCTTAACGGATAATGCATTCTCTTTTGTCCGTTAATTTGTCCAGAGCAGATTCCAAGTATGAACACTGACTTGTTTTGTAAGTGAAGGCAAGAGACCTTCCCTGTCCACGTCTCAGAATACAGAAGGCATTTTTGGATTAGCATTGATTTATGGGTGGAAAATGTGATGTGTCTAGAGCTGTTTCCTGGCATCAAATAACCTAAAGCCAAACAACAAAGGGCAGTCATGGAAAATAAGAGGAGACAAGAACAAGACCCCTGATGTCCTTGTTTTGCTGACTGTTAGCACACAGCCAAGGACCCTGCTGATTGGGAGGAAAAAATACACTTCCATTGTCTAATGATGAAAAAAGTATTTGCTGCACATGCTTGGACTGTGTAAAGGAAAACTCAGTGAAGACAGACAATATCAAAACAAAATGTGCAGTGTGTTACTGTAAGCTTCTAAATAATAAGAGTATATATCATGCTAAATTTCTCCTTCCGCCACCTTTTACATCTGCCAATTGCACAATGTTTGCAGAGCTGTTGTCTTAGCATCCTTCATCATTTTGAAAATACACTACTCACAATCGTAACATTTTTCCAAGAGCAGCAACCAAACAAAGGGATGAGAAAGGAGAGGACAGAGCAAGATCCATGATGTGCTGTTTCCTGTTCGCAGTTACTGTGGTATAGGTGTTCCTTAACTTAATAATGATTCTAATGGTTCCATTTGCATTGTCCATTTACAATATCTTCAACTTATGATGGGCTTATTGGAAGATAAGCTCATCAGAAGTTCAGGGTCATTTACATGCGCAACTGAACTTCACTTAGACTTTTCTGGACTTGGAAAAACAGCGGGTCCTTACTGCTAGAAGTTACCAGCAAAATAAAGAACTCTCTTTGAGACATGATTCTTAAAAAGACTTCTAGGAAAAGGCCTCTTTGCTGACACCATACAAGCTTCTTAGGGTGGGCATTCAGCCAAACAGTTAAGACACCTGTGTCCCACTTGAGAAGCCTTGAGTTGGATTTCCAACCCCAGTTCCTGATTCCACTTTTCTGTTAATGCAGACTCCAGGAGGTGGCAGTGGTGAGGGTTCAAGTAACTGTGTTCTTGCCACTCATGCGGAAGATCTAGAATGAGTATTAGTCTCCCTCCTTCATCCCTGGCCAACCCCAGCCACTGTGGGCATTTGAGGAGTGAGCTAGCAGGTGGGAGGTTTTTCTCTCTCTGTCACTATCTCTGTCTCTTTGTCTCTCTGTCTCTTTCTCCCAATCTCTCTGCCTAACAAATAAAAACATTTACAAATAAATAAAAACAGAGAGAGCTTCTTCATTCTTACCCACAAAGAAGTTTAAAATTATACCATGGCTTTTTCTCGGCAATTACATATAGAAAATGAAAAAAGTGACAGGTACATTCTTTAATTTGGGGGCATGAAAGTTCTAATCACATTAGAATTAGGTCAGGAAATCAATTATTTCCTGACCCTTGCTTCTGAGTGGGTCAGAAGCACTGGGGGTACTAGTGAGAAAGAGGGATATGGATTCATGTCTGTGTCTGGAATATTTTGAGTTCTGATCAGGCTTAATTTGATCATTAAATTAGTAATAAGTGACAGAGCCTGCAGAACATCTTCTAATGTTCTATATTTGTTAAAATTGTTCATCTGTGTTTGTCTTGAGAGTGACAGTGAAATATAGCTGTCCATTAACACAAAAGCAAAACATAATGCAGTAATAATGCTTGAAGCTTCCTTTAATGCTGCAGTCTTTAGAAATCGTTAATAATAAATTCTCAGCAATGCCATGGGCAGCTTATAGGTAGGTAAAACACTTCAATATAAAATAATACTATACTAAGTCATAGGTCACAGCTTTTAGTAATTTTTCTTAAAGCTATTTAACTTTAAGACCAATGTCCCCAACATTGGGTGAATTTTACAGATGGGAAAAATAAGGCTATTTTACCAAATGAATGCATCAGAGTGAATTGGAGTATTGAAAATGAAATCACTGGTTTAATTCCAGACTTAAATTAAGGCCTCTGGTATATTTGTTGGTATGCCAGGCACAAGAAGAAATCATTAGTTAATGAGTTAGGGTTGGAGTGGAGATGGGGTTCTATTAACTGCAAACTGTAGGTCACTTGTTTTATCCATCAAACTCAAGAACAAGCAACAACATAGTTGATTATTAAAGGTAAACTTGGGCTTCTCAGTGTGTGACTTGGGACCACATGGAGAATAAGCAAGTGTTTTCTGAGAGGAAAGGAGACATAGAAAAAAACCTGCAAAAGGAAAGCAAACCGCATGAGCACAAGGACTTCATACTCAGTGTTCAGTTTGTAGGAAGGAACCAAAGCAAGGAGCAAGTTCAGACATCATCTGAGATTTGTCCTTCCTCTCATTTCGTTTAATCTCACCCTTCAGTTGTCTGAGACCCTGATGGCTTCCTCCTAACGATAGAGTCTGCAGGAAGCCAAAATGGGGATAAAAATGGCCCAAGCACATGTGCTATGGTTTGGTGTGGTTTAAGTGCTTTCCAAAGGTTAATGTATTGGAAGCTTGGCCCCCAGTGGGGTGATGTTAAGAGGTATTGGGACCTAGAGTATGGATATTAGGTTATTGAGGGCGTGTCCTCAGAAAGGATAAAGGTAGTGCTCAAGGGACCACCCTCATCTCTCTCTCTTTTTTCTTTCTTTTTTTTTTTTGTTTTTGTTTTTGCTTCTTGCCAAGTGATCTCTCCCTTTCATATGCACTCCCACCATGATGTGACACAGCCAGTGGGGACTTCAGCAGATGCCAAGGGGATTAGACCACTCAATCTTGGACTTTCAACCTCCAAAACTATAAGCTAAACAAATCTCTTTTCTTTATAAGTGGCCAACTTCAGATGTTTTTTCGTAGTAACAGAAAATGGACAATATATCATCCAAAGGCCAGAGTCCAGGGAGAGGAATCGCATACACGGTAATTCGTCCCAGTGTTATCAGCTGAGAACTTCTCTGTGCAATATGCCGAATCAGTCTGTTGGAATCAAGACTCACTCATGCCTCTTAATGCTTTTCTCTGCAGAAAATTCATGGGAAGATGCCGGTGCCGCGGCTCAATAGGCTAATCCTCCACCTAGTGGCGCCGGCACACCGGGTTCTAGTCCCGGTTGGGGCGCCGGATTCTGTCCCGGTTGCCCCTCTTCCAGGCCAGCTCTCTGCTGTGGCCCGGGAGTGCAGTGGAGGATGGCCCAAGTGCTTGGGTCCTGCACCCACATGGGAGACCAGGATAAGCACCTGGCTCCTGCCTTCTGATCAGCGCAGTGCGCCGGCTGCAGCGCACCAGCCGTGGCGGCCATTGGAGGGTGAACCAATGGCAAAAGGAAGAGCTTTCTGTCTCTCTCTCTCACTGTCCACTCTGCCTGTCAAAAAAAAAAAAAAAAAAAAAAAGAAAGAAAGAAAAGAAAAGAAAATTCATGGGAAGATGAAATCCAAGATGTAAATTGTGCGACTTTCAGCAGAAACCTCCCTCCCCCAAATCGGCCCTCTGTTTCCTCATATGTAACTGGAAGGGCAGGGAGGATTGAAAAATTCAGGATCCCAAAACACTGGCCTTGCAGAGGGCCTTGACAACGCTACGGCTGAAGTGTCTGCTCACTTAAAAAATTAAACTTACTTTTGAGTTGGACAGAACTGGTATTAAGCAAAGTCATGGTTCATTAACCCATTGAGTTCCAGGCCAGAATCTATCCAGACTGTTAGTTTTTGAATTTCTAAGATGATAGTTTTCAAACAAGTCAGAAATATAGGAAACCACATAAATAATAAGCTCCTAAATATCTCTCACCTTTCTTCCTTTGACAATGGCATTATAGTTAATGGCTCATATATCCATTTTTTTTGAAATTAAGTTGAGGTAGTTTATTCTACCAGCCAAACTTTACTCATAATGTAATTTGTGTGTAACTCTCACCAGCAAACAGCACTGGGAAAAATCTACTCCAAAGACTGAACTCTGAACACAGAATTGCATCCTAAGACAAGTTTTCAAATTCCAAACGGTAGTAAACAAGACTTGTGTGCTTTCAGACACATTATATTAGAAAGTTTTTGATCCCTCTATATTTTGTCTAGACAGCTTTTTTTTTAACAGTCACAGAAGACCTTTCCTATTTGTCCAACTCAAGCCTTTCTCTCTCCCACTCACCAATATCCTACTTTAGAAATGGTTCTGATCAAATGGAAAGGAAGAGAGGTGCTGCGTGAGATCCTTCACGATTCCAACAGCACTACCCCAGAAACAACGGCATGACACAATCAAGCTAACGCACCAGCTAGCAACCTCCTGCAGGTTCATGCGAGGGCTGCGACCTGACTCATCGATTACCACATCTTTACATTACTAAGATAGACGGTTAGTCTCATCATAATACAGCTTTTAACAGATTCTTAGGATGTAATACTAGTAATAAATGGAGACTACCTGACTTATTGTCCAATCTAACATTTGAGGCACAAGTCTTAACTCGTTGGGCAGGGGTAGGCATAATAGATCCTTCCCAGTGCAATAGAAAAGCAATCTGGGTATGTCTGGATATGTTGATTTGCATATATGGATTTGTTGTTTGTTCACCAAAGCCACACACTTGAACCCAGCAGTCAGGCAGCTGTGGTTCCCTTCAGGGAAACGCACCTTTAGTATCTGAACTTGGACATTTTACATCACACCAGCTCCGGCTTGCTTTTCCTCTGCACGTCTGCTAGCCTCCACTGCCTACGGCACACCTAACTGGAGGAACAGATTCCTCCCAGGCAGTTTCTCCACACTTCCCTGTCCTCTCAAACGGGAGCTGAGGCTCACGCTTCGGAAGCATTGCGAAACCACCAAAAAGGTACCACGGCAACACCCAGCACGCACAGCGAGTTTCAGCTGCCATCTCTTGTTCTCCCTTACGTAAAGCTATGTCATGGTGCTCTCGGGGCAGGATCTCGCCTTCTGCTCCGCTTCTTCCTCAAGGCGAATGGACACGGATACGGAAGCTGCAGGCGGAAGAGCTTGCAATTTGCAATACGTAAGGCTGCACACCGAGTGCGGCGAAGGTCGGATGGAAGAAGTGGTTTCGTGTGGTGCCAGGTTCCTGTGCTGCGTTTAAACTCACGCACGTAGTTGTAATTGGTACCTGTATCAAGATCTCCCATAACATAAATACTAGCTCCTATAGGCACAGCTCCATAGACAAAAGAGGAACTGGCAGGGATGCACAGGTTCTGGTCGTTAAGATAGATCCACCTTTTGAACTCATCGTGGTAGAACTCGGACTTGCAGGTGACCATCTCGCCACCCTGGATGTCCTCGCGACTTCTGACTCCCCGGAACACGTACAGCTCCATGGCAACGCCACAGGCCACTGCTCCAAATCTCCTCTCCTTCAGGGGGCAGATAGCAGTCCACTGCTGGGTTCTGGGGTCGTAACACTGCACCGATTCAAAAAGCTTGCCATATGATTTTCTTCTTCATAGGTGCATAGCAGCCAATCTTTCTAACCATGGTCAAATCCAGTTGCTTTGTCCATGTTTTAGAATAAATATCGTTAACACTCCATGGAAATCAGCTCTTTTTCACCATCTTCCCCCCCTAAAATGTACAGCATTCGGTCGATCTCCACAATCCCAAAGTTATGCCTTGCCGCATTCATGGGCGGCAGCGCAGTCCACGTGTTTGCATCCGGATCAAACTTTTCTCCCGAGCTCAGTGTCTGCTTATTTTCATCTTGGCCGCCAAACACAAAGAGAAATCCTTCTGCGGAGAGGACGCCATGGTTGATCCTCGGCATGCTCAAGGGCGCCAGTTCGATCCACAGCTGCCTGTTGGGGTCATAGAGAGGGCACATGCACCGCATCGCGGCCGTTGGTTTCCGGGAAACTCTTTCCTCCCCGCGGACAGTCACGATGCACTCCGAGTAGCCCCGGGGCTTGAAGTTGGCCAGCACGGCCTCTCCTTGCTGCGGCTGGCTGAGGGGGATGTTGCTGCACTCTTTGACAATTTCTCGAACTAGTGGTTCGTTCAGCATCTGTTCCCGTAAGTAGCTGGAGTCCAGCCCCGACACCCAGAGCGCTGACATCACGTCCTTCATGTGGACCTTTCTTATTTCTGTGTCATGTGCTAGCCACCGGATTACGGCTTCAAATACGTATTTTTCATTGCCAACGTTCAACTTCTCGAGAGAAGTAACTTCTCTGAGCTTCTGAGGGCTCAGTTCTAGGAATTCTTCAGTGCTGCTGACGTCTCGGAAGTGCGTCTCCAGGTATTCTGTGGCCAGGTAGTGGACGTGGTGCAGGCAGTAATGCAGCGCAAAGTCCCGGATCCCAATGCAGTTCTCGGCAGCAATGCAGCCTTCTAAAAACTCACAGCACAGAGTCTTAAGGTCCGTCAGCAGCAGCAGGTCTGCAGCCTGTACGACATCTTGGATTGTGTCTTCGTTCAGCCTGATCTGATGTAGGGGCTGGCCGCCGCCAGGATGTTCTTCCGCACCGGGATCTCCTCCCCGTCGAGGACCAGGTACGCGTCGCAGAAGCCGGACTCTTCACGGAAAGAACTGAGCGCTCGCAGCAGGCGCGCGGCGTGTTGAGGGTCGGACACCGCGCTGCCCTCGGCAATCGCGGCACCCGTTTCCCCGCCAGACGGACGCCGCCAGGCCAGACCCGACCCCTCGAGCTGCCCGCGCCCAGCGCGCGCCCCGTCCGCACACTCTCATATATCCATTGAAAATCATTTATCTCTTTCCATCTTCTTTAAATAATTTCAAAACAGGATTCTATTCTAAGTCAAGAGGTAGCTCTTTTTTCTAGTTCTTTAACTATTGAAACTTTAGGCAGACTCAATAATAATTTGAAACAAAACTTAAAACTCAGACTGTTGGAAAGATCAACACATAAATTAAAAGTGCATGTAATCTCACAGTTTTTGTTAAAATCAAAGCAAATACTATGACCAGGTTTCTTAACAGATAAAAATTCAGTTTCTTCTAAAATTAAAAAAGAAAGAAGGAAATGTCTGTGTATATCAGTTTTGCTGCAAGTACAATGTTTCGTCAAACTTTGTTTTAAATCTTTGTCAAACAAATTGATAAGAATTATATACTATGATAATTTTAATGATTTTGTGACTTTTAAAATTACTTTATATGAATGAGTGAAGTTGAACATCCTTTCATAGCCCTTGCCTATTTTCCTACTGGACTATGGTCTTCTCACTTTTTATTTGTTGAGCTCTTTATTTATTTTTTAAAGATTTATTTATTTATTTGAAAGGTAGATTTACAGAGAGGCAGGGGTGGGGGAGGGAGAGAGAAAGAGAGGTTTTCTATTTGCTGGTTCATTCCTCGCATGGCCGCAAAGGTCAGAGCTAGGCTGATTCAAAGCCAGGAACCAGGAGCTTCTTCTGGGTCTCCCATATGGGTGCAGGGGCCCAAGCACTTGGACCATCCTCCACTGCTTTTCCAGGCCATATCAGAGAGCTGGGTTGGAAGTGGAGCAGCCAGGACTCGAACCGGCACCCATATGGGGATGCCAGCACTGCAGGTAGCAGCTTTATCTGTAAGCCACAGTGCTGGCCCATGAACTCTTAATTTAGTGGAACCATTGAGCCTTTGATTATGATGTAAATTTTTAAAATGTTATATCAAAAAATACAAATAGAATATGGAAAAAAAAACCTGAAAGGATTAAAGGGCATATGGGGCAGAATGAGGGGGGAAATGTGGTTACAAAAGGGGCCAGGTACATTCTCTTAAAGTTATTGATCAAAATCCTCTTCCCCCAAATAGAGCAACAGCCATGCATATGCATCATTTTTATTCTGGGAAATGAATTGACTCTGCACAGGCTGTCGTATTCACAGTGTTCTTTTTCATGGAAAGGAGTTCAGAATTCCCTGCCAACAGTATCTCAGCCTCCCTGGAGCAAGGCAATGGCATCTCCCATCCTAAAGTTGTAACAGGAAGTTGCTCTGGAAGAATTCACTGGGCTGTCCTTTCGTACACCTGATTCATATCCTTGACAGATTTGATTTTTCAACGAGGGAAAAGCTCATTAGAGCTTCTCAGAATTGGCCGTGTGTATTGAGAGCCAATTTTCCTGAACTTGGCTACCCATTCTATGGGTGGCATCTTCCAGAAAAGCCATCTTGCCACCTTAAACGGCCTTTGAAAACCAGAGCCAGGAAAATTCCCTGACACACTTGGATTCTGACTGGGGTGAGTGGCCGGCATCCTGCAAGCACGCCTGGGGATATCAACAAATGTTCCATCTTCACTCTATTTGAATTACTCCCTGGGAAGGTTCAAATTAGGCAAGCATCAATATTTTGAGGTGGTAACATGATATATATATCTACATTCAAGGTTTGTAATTTTTTTTTGTAAAAAAAAAGGGGGGGGGGAGTAAAACAAATAAAACCAACCCAAGACTACAAAGAGAAAAATCAATCAAGAATTTTGAGAGTATGTCTTATAAAACCATCTCTAAGAAGAGGGAAAAACGCTGTCAATCTCAGCATGTCAAAAAACTGAACGAATGATCTATGTTTCTCATCTTAGAGGATGGCATCACTGCTAGGTCCATTTGCCCAAGAAAGGAGCTGCAAGGACATCCTTGGTGGCTCCCTCCCCTCAGTCACTGTGTAGAATTCCTTTCCAAGCATTGCTGATTGTATCCCTTAAGTATGTCTTGAATCTGACTCCTCTCTGACTCCACTGTCACCACCATCAGAGCCTCACCTCTAGTTACTGATAAAAATGCTGGGTTGTGTAGCCTCCCCCGTTGACCCTGACCTTCCACAATCCATTCTCATGTCATATCCAGAATCTTTTCCAAACATAAAGCCAATAGTGCTGTTTTGTTTGTTGGCTTCCCATTGCTCTTTGGAGAAGTGCAAGATTAATAATATGGTTTGCACAATACTGAATGTTCTGACCTTGCTTACCTCTCCAATTTGATTTTGAGCTACTTTCCTTCATGCAATGTACTTCCCTCACTTGGGCCTCCTTCCAGCTCTTCAAACTCATATGCTCATTCCTACCACAAGATCTTGGCAGCTGCCATGATGTTCAATGTCGCATGCGCTTTGATCCATACTTCTATCTCTATTCATCTTTCAGGGCCGAAATCAAGTGTCAATTACTCTGAAAGGTCTTTCTTGGCTCTCTCAGCCCAGACCATGTTCATTATCAGAAAATGTGTTCCTTTTCTTCAGAATACACAGCTAACTCGTAACTTCATGTTCTTTCATTTGCTTATTTGATTACTTTGCCCCTTTCTCTAATGCAAGTTCAGTACAGGAAAGAACCATGTCTGAATTTGCTCACTATTGCAGTTTTGTGTGTTTGTTATACTAGTTGCATTTAAAATTTTCATTGGGATTGTGAATTTGCCTATTTTTCCTTTAATTCTATCATCTTTTATTTATATATTCTGAGCCTACATTATTAAACACTATAAATTAAAACTATTTTATCATCCTAGTGGACTTTGTTACCATTATAAAGCATCCTTTCCAGATTTACAAAGTACTTTTTATTGTCTTATTTTTATTGATTTCTTTATTTTTTATTTATATAAAGTGAGCATGTTTCATGTATTACATGTATATAGGTTCAGGAGCATAGCATAGTGATACTTCCCACCCAACCTTCCTTCTCGCCCATGCTCCCACCATCCTTCTTCCTTCCTTTATTTCTTTTAATTTTACAATGCCATGCTTTCAATTTACTTTATAGTCATATGCTTATCACGCTACTAAGTAAAGAATTCAACACATAGGAAGAAGAAAAAAACACTGTTCCTCAACAGTAGAGACAAGGTCTATAAACAATAATCAAACCTCAAAACATCAATTTCATTCATGTACATTATAATTTTTTATACTCTATTAGTTAGCAAGATCAGGGAAAACCTATGACATTTATCTTTTTGGGACTGGCTTATTTCACTAAGTATAATGGTTTCCAGTTGCATCCATTTTGTTGCAAAAGACAGGATCTCATCCTTTTTTATGGCTGAATAGCACTTCATAATGTATATACCACATTTTTTTTATCCACTCATCGATTGATGGTCATCAGGGTTGATTCCAGCATCTTGGCTATTGTGAATTGATCTGCAGTAAACATGGGGGCACAGATAACTATTTCATATGCTGATTTCATTTAGTAAATTCCCAGAAGTGGTATGGTGGGTCACATGGTAGATGTCTTTTCAGATTCCTGAGGAAAACACCATATCATCTTCCACAATGGCAAGACTAGTTTACATTCCCACCAACAGTGTATTAGGGTATGTTTTCCCCAACTTACTCACCAGAATTTATTGGTTTTGGTTTCTGTGTGATGGCCATTCTAACTGGAGTGAGGTGAAGCCTCATTGTGGTTTTTATTAGCAGTTCCCTGATGGCTAGAAATCCTGAGCAATTTTTAAGTGTCTGTAGGCCATTTGAATTTCCTCCTTTGAAAAATGCCTATTCAAGTCCTTTGCCCATTTCTTAACTGGATTTTTGTTTGTGTTATTGAGTTTCTTGAGCTCTTTATAGATTCCAGATATTAATCCTTTGTCTGTTGCATAGCTTTCAAATATTTTCTCCCATTCTCTCAGTTGCCTCTTCACTTTCTTGAGTATTTACTTTGCAGGGCAGAAGCCTCTTAGCATAATGTAATCCCATTTGTTTATTTTTGCTTTTTTTTGCCTGTGCTTCTGAGGTCCTGTCCAAGAAGCCTTTATCTATTCCAATGTCTTTCAGATATTTCCCAATGTTCTCCTCTAGTAACTTGATGATATCAGGTCATAGATTTTTATCCTTGATCCATATTTTAAATATTCATTTTGTTTATTTGAAAGACAGAGTTACAGAGAGAGGTAGAGACAGAGAGAGAGAGAAAGGTCTTTCATCTGCTGTTTCACTCTCCAAATGGCTGCAACAGCTGGAGCTGAGCCAATCTGGAGCCAGGAGCTTCTTCTGGGTCTCTCACATGGGTGCAGGGCCCCAAGGACTTGGGCCATCTTCCACTGCTTTCCTGGGCACATAAGCAGGAAGCTGGATTGGAAATGGAGCAGTCAGGACTCGAATCAGTGACCATATGGGATGCCAGCATATCAGGCTGGGGCTTTAACACACTGTACCACAGCACAGGCCCCCCTTGATCCATTTTGAGTTGATTTTTGTATAAGGTTTTGTAAGGTAGGGGTCTTGCTTCATACTTCCACATGTGGAGATCCAATTTTCTCAGTACCATTTATTGAAGAGACTGTCTTTTCTCCAGGGATTGATTTTAGCTCCTTTGTCAAAGATTAGTTGCTTGTAGGTATGTGGATTAATTTCTAGTGTCTGTATTCTGTTCCATTGGTCTCGATGTCTGTTTTTGTGTCTGTTTTTGTGGTTGTTTTGATTATAAATGCCCTGAAGTATGTATTGAAATCTGGTGTTGTGATACCTCCTCTGGCTGTGTTTTTGTTGTTTTAGATTGCTTTAGCTATTCAGATTATCTCAATAGATGCAGAGAAAACATTTGGTAAAATACAACATCCTTTCATGATAAAAATCTTTAAAAAAATTGGGTATAGAAGGAGCATTCCTTAACACAATCAAGGAGTGTAAGACAAACCCACAGCTAGCATCATATTGAATGGGAAAAAGTGGGAAGCATTTCTAGTAAGATTGGAACCAGACAAGGATGCCCACTCTCACCACTGCTATTCAATGTAATTGTGGAAGTTTTAACCAGAGTCATTAGGCAAGGAATAGAAATCAAAGGGATACAAATTGGAAAGGAGGAAGTCAAATTATCCTGGTTTGTGGATGACTTGATTCTATATATAAGGGAACCAAAAGACTCCACTAAGAGACTGTTGGAACCATAGAAAAGTTTGGTAAAGTGGTAGGATATCAAATCAATACACAAAAATCAACAGCCTTTGTATACACAGACAATGCTATGGCTGAGAAAGAATTTGTAAGATCAGTCCCATTCATAGTAGCTACAAAAAAATTAAATACCTTGGAATAAATTTAGCCAAGGAAGTGAAAGATCTCTACAATGAAAATTACAAAACATTAAACAAATAGAAGACACAAAAAATGGAAAAACCTTCCACATTTGTGGATTTTAAGTATCAATATCATAAAAATGTCCATACTACCAGAAGCAATTTACAGACTCAGTGCAATTCCAATCAAAATACTAATGACATCCTTCTCAGACCTAGAAAACATGATGCTAAAATTCACATGAAAACACAATGTACTTCGACAGTAGAGCAACTATGGCAGCTTTCTTTTGCTTTGGTTTCTATGCTGTTTCTTTGTTCTTTTACTTATTATTTCTGCATCCTTGTATTTAAGATGCTTCTATTGTAAGCACATTTTACTGAGTCTTATTATGTTTTAGTACAATCTGAAAAATAAAGTTAAAAAAGCTTTCACATTAAAAATAAGTGCTGAAACTAGAGTTTTTACAAATTTTTCCGTTTTGGGCCATGTTTATTTTCTTATGTATTTTCTTATCTTCTTATAATCAAATATGTTTTGTTACCTTCCTTTCACATCTTGGCATTTATATAATGTGTATAGCCTTCCAGAGGCTACTGTAGGGATTCAACATCAGTCCTGGATTTATTAAAATATAATACAAATGAATGAGGTTTTGTTTTACTGATCCCTGTACAATGAAAGGACATTTGCACATGTAGACTTTATTTTCTTTTATGCTATCATATTCATGTGTTTTGATTCTGTATATATCTAAAACCCCATAAGACACTACTAGTATTGGTTTAAAAGTCAATATTTATTTACATTTGCCTACATATTTATCTTTCCTTTACTGATAATTCTTTCCTAACATTTTTGTTGTTGTTGTTTAGCATTACTTTCTTCAGCCTATTGAACTCTCTTGTGTATTTCCTTCAATACACATGAGTGACAGTTTCTTTCAGAAAATACAGTGTTCAAGGCTCTGGATCTAATTGGAATTTGAAACAACCAAGAGTGAACTTTTTGAACTATTCCATTATTATGAGATCAACAAATTCTAGAGTTTTGGAAATTCTATAGATTAGTTATCCCACGATATTTAACAGGTAAAGTCTAACAGTCTAACAGGAAGAGAAGAATTTAGGGAGCTCCTGTAGATTTTTAAGAGACTAAGAGATCAAATATTTTTTTATGAGCCAAACTAAAATGTGTAGGACTGTATAGACAAAAGACCTATAAACATGAGGAAGAGATTACAAAAAAGTACATGAAAAGGATAAAGGTGACTTTTAGGGCAGGCAGCACATCATGATAGCACACAGGAAAGGTTTCTGAGTGGCTAGACAAGTTCTGTCTGTGACAGTTCTAAGAGTATCTTAAAACAGTGTCTTCATCAATACTTTTTGGTGTTTTCTGTATTTTTATGATACAAAGATAAAAGTCAGTAAACCTAAACTTCAATATTTAAAATGTTTAAATTTATTTTATGTATTTATAGGCGGGGTGGGGGAGGGTGCAGGGAAGGGAGAATCTCCCATTGGCTTGTTCACCAAACGCCTGCAATAGCTGGGACTTTGTTAGGCCAAAGCCAGGAACCAGGAACTCAATCCATGTCTCTCCTTAGGCCATCACTTGCTACCTGCCAGGGTTTGCATGTAGGAAGCTGGAATCAGGAGTGGAGCCAGGACTCAAACCCAGCACTCCAGTGTGGAACATGCACACCCCAGGTGGCATCTTAATGTGAAGTACGTTTTTAATACTAGTTAGGCAAGAGTATCTTGCCCCTTGGAATAGTATACTATTGTCATGGTGTCCTTAATATCTGTTAAGAATCCAGTTGTCAGCTTTATTATTCTTTTAATTCTTTTTTTTCTTCTAGTTAATTTTACCTTTTAATCTTTTGATTTTTCAATTTATTTAATGGTGCACTTTGCTGAGGTTTACTTATATTTACCCATTATTGGATTTTTAAAGTCTCTTGTGTCTGTGGCTTGATCTCTTTCATCAGTTTTGGAAAAGGCTCTTCAAATTTTGCTTCCACCTATTCTTTCTTCTTTTTCTGTCTCTATATCTCATCATCATCTATATATCATCTTCTATGTAAAACCATTGTAGTGATATACATTATGACAAATATCTCTTCTCTTTTTTCTTTATTTGCATCCCTTTCTCTCTCTTTGGTTAAGTATGAGTGTTCTCTATTGATCTACATTCTAATTCGTAATTTCTTTCTTCAGCTATGTTCAATCCGCTTTGAATTCATTTGTTGAATTATGAATTTTATTTATAATATATTTAAGTTCTAGAATTTCCTTCTTATACTTTCAAAAATAAATTTTCATTTTCTGTTGAAATTCTCTAACTCATCTTCAATTTTTATGAGCACATTTAGCTCAATCTTTAAAAAACATCTGTGTCTAATAACTGATGTCTAGAGAATTTATATCAGTTGTGGATCTATTCATATTGTCTTCAAACAATATTTGGTCACTGGTTTGTCTTTTGGTATGCTAGCATTTTAAAAATTGAATAATTGAATACTGGACTCCACGCTTTGAAAAATTACAGTTATTTAATGGTCTGGATGATGTTATCTTTTTTTTTTTTTCAGAGACGATAATGCAAGTAGGCTAGGTAAATCATCATAATCCAACAGGGTTTGAGCAGATTTTAGTTTTTCCAAGAGTGTGAACCCAGTTTGCCTTTATGCTCAGAGTGCCATCTGTCAGGGGTCGTAAAGGAAAGCACAGGGTGTTTGTCAGTGTCCATCCTTCTGTCTGGTTCATGAACTCAGTTTTGTCCCATGAAATTGCTGCAACAAATGCTTCCAGGAGAAAGTGGAGCAGCATGTTGGTCTAAACTCTTTGTATTTACCTTCTCTTGAAGTCTTGTCTACCAATGCCTTGCTGCTATGGGAGCCCTCTTATTCCTTCAGTTTTATTTTTAAATAATGTTATATATCTTCCCCCAGTTATTCTCTATGAAGTGTTTGTCTAATGGAAGCTAATTTGCCATAGTTGAAAAAGTAATATCTGTCTTTAAACAACTGCTATGTATTGATCATTTACCGAGGCCCTGCGCTCAGACTTTATAGAACTCTCCAGCACGTGTAATGAATTATTTTTACGTTTCTTTGTTTGGTCTCTGTCTCCTCCCTAGATTGTAAACCTAACGAGCCAGCAGGGATCACATCTGCTTGGCTCACCACCATCGTCTACTTATATCGAGTTCAATGGAGGCACCCAGTAAATATTTTGAATGAATTAAAGTAGGTGCTTGGTCTAAGCATTTTCTCTCTTTTATGTCATTTGATCTTTACCATAACCATATTAGGCAGGCATTATTTTCGCTGTTTGAGAGAAGACAGAACAAAAAAATTGAAGAGGGGAGTAACTCCCCAAGCTCATCAAACACTGAATGTTCTGTTAAACGCTTCCTGGACACCTTATCACTGTGCTTTGTACATGCACCAGCTTGTTATTTTTTTAATATGCAGCTATTAAAGTATCCTTCAGTTCCTTCTCTTTATTTTATTCTTCCTCCTTTTTTCATATGCCACATCTTGTTTGTTGAGGTTTTCAGTGAGTGAAGTGGAAAAATAACGGACAATGAAGCGGATCGGTTGAGCAGGACGTCTGCAACGCACTAGGAACATGGCACACACTCCTTTCCCCACATGCACAGTGGACGGCTTGGGGACCTGAGTTCGTTTATTTAAAAATAGTCTTTTATTCTAAAAAATATGCTTCGTTTTATAAAGCAGCCTCAGTTCACAGCAAAATAACGCAGAAAGTACAGGGAGTTCCCACACACAGAGCGGTACATTTGTTACCATCCGTGAACCCTCATTGGCTTGCTCATTTTGATCCGTCTACACGGAAACCATCTGGGGAGTGTGTCCGCCTGGTGTCAGCCAGGTGTCAGCTACCTTGCGTTGAGTCCTCTTCTGACCTGTGGTTAAAATTGAAAGTCTGTGCTTCTTTGTCAGCGTTTATTCTGTTCTTAAGGTGAGGGCATAAAGTTCACTTACCCCTGAACCTTGACACATTTCAGTATTTGCGTGCTCAAGACCAGGCAGTTAACTCTGATACTGCTTTCTTCAAGGAAATCAGGTACAATCTCGGGAAGCCGTAAATGGTCACATTGTCACGTCGCACCTGAAATCCTTGGGATGCTGCTCACACACGCAGCGCGCTCTCCTGCCCACCAGCCTAAGGTCTGGCTTGGGGCCCACAACATCTGTGAAGCCTGTTCTAACAGGCTCCATTTCACAACAATTTTTTCCCCTCTTTGGCACCATATCTGGCATTCAATTGTCCTCCAGAAAGTCATTAACCCTCTCTGAGTCTCAGTTCCCGCATTTGAAAGTGTGGATCAGAAAACTTTAGCAGGCACATAGTGGGCCCATTTGGAAGGCACATAGTAGGCAGCCAGGAAACATCTATATTCCCTCTTTCTTTACCTACTCAGGGAAGATTGTCTGAGGATAGGTATACAGCGTGGAAGACAAAACTATAAAGCAACATAAAAATGTGCCTGGACATAGATTGTCAGTATGACCACTGCGCAGCAAGACAAGGAGTAAACCCATTTGACAGTCATGGAGTCCTGGGAAAGCCAGGAGGAGGCTGATAGTACACACTTTGAATGTGTGGTGGAGGAGTATGGAGATTTATCTTGCCCTGCGTGAGAGCCACGGTGAAATCTTGAGTGGGTGTGTCCTGTGATGACCGAGGTAATTGAACAGCTCAGACTGCCGTGGGAAGACGCTGGTGGCTGGGGAACGAGTGCGGAGTTATCAGCACGGATCTGGTCTGAGCTGATGCGGCCGTGCCTCGGAAGGCACCAGTGGAAGTGGAACAGAAGTGATCTGTGTTCAAGCTGTCTTTTCAAGTAGTTCTGTGGCTTCCATTTCTTCCACATTCTTTCTCAACACCATGATAGGGCAGGCGACAGGTGTTTACGCGAGAAAGTTCTTCAAAAGTTAGTGGAATTAAGAGCTAAGATTATTCTGGTGCAAACAAAAATTGAAATGCGTGCACAGGTTTTTCATAATACACACTTTCAGGAGCTTTCTGAAGACCCCTTCCAGGTATGAATTTCGAAATTTTCAAGTACTAAAATAAACATCTTTTAATTGCACTTTCAATAACTTTTTTGAAATACCCTCATGTTTTTTTCTAACTTGTTGAGATTTTAAAAATATGTATTTAAAAGTAAATGAAGACAGGGCCAGCAGTGTGGCATAGCGGGTAAAGCCACCGCCTGCAGTGCTGGCATCCCATATGGGTGTCAGTTCAAGTCTCGGCTGCTCTGCTTCCAATCCAGCTCCCTGCTGTGGCCTGGGAAAGCAGTGGAGGATGACCCCAGTCCTTGGGCCCCTCCACCTGCATGGGAGACCCAGAGGAAGCTCCTGGCTCCTGGTTTGGATTGGCCCAGTTCTGGCCATTCTGGCCACTTGGGGTGGATGAACCAGTGGATGGAAGACCTCTCTCTCTGCTTCTGCCTCTCTGATAACTCTGCCTTTCAAATAAATAGATAAATCTTTAAAAAAGAAAGTAAATAAAGATGATAAAATGTACCTCATTTGAGGGTTAAGTTATAAAAGCATTGTAAGGCAATGAACTGACAAGTCTATCACTCACCTCAAAGAATCGCCTAAAATATGAGTACAATATAAATAATTATATATAACATAATATTAGATCAAAACTATTTTTGATATAATATAGTGCTATTCTATTCTGGAGGCAAATAGCATAGCTATGAAAACCACTGAGAGTTCTCTTTCGGCACAGGCAGAAAGGATCAGATACTTGTTAGCATCAGTGTCTTGTTCCAGAACGGGCAAGGAGAAAGATGTGGTCATGGAGAATGCAGGGTTGTGTTCATGCAGAATTGACTATGGCTCTCTCACATGTGGAGCAGACAGAAATGAAGCTGGGAGACCTACCTCCTTCATTCTTGCTCATGGATCCAGGCCCAAGCCTTCCTCCTCTGTGTGCAGTGGTATAAACTGAACAGAGAAATGTCAGTATGCAACCAACTGAAGAACTTGAGGAGAAATATGTTGGGATGTGGTGAGATTCAGGAAAGGATGCAAAAGTGAATCACTTTCTGGGAACTTGGGGACTTGAAGAGGGATGCCTGCTGAGCCGGCAGGGAACAGGACATCAGGTGAACAGTGCAAGTCTCTGTGAAGGGCATCTCCCGCAAAATTTGTTTCTAGAAAGCTCCTTTCCTTATGCATCCATGGTAATATCTCAGATAGCTAGCCTTTCCCTTTATTTATCAGAGATAGCCAAGGGGTCAAGGAAGAGAGAATCTCAATCTCTCCAGCCATTTCTTTAACACTAAAAACGGCATTGGGGAAGAGTTAGGAATACAGATTGTTATGGGTTTAATTGTGTACTTCCAAAAGACACATCGAAGTCCTAATTCTAGACTCATGTGAATGTGGTGTTACTTGGAATGGTGGTCTTTGCAGATGTGGTAAGTTGAGATCAGATACTTGAGGATGTGCCCTGAGTCAATGACTGCTATCCTTCTAAGAGAGAATTCTAGACAGTCACACAGGGAAAGGATCATGTGAAGATGGACGCAGGGACTGGAGGGACACATCTAAAGAATGTTGGTAGCCACTGGAAGGTGGAGAGCAGCAGAGATGGTTTCCCCCCTAGAACCATCAGAGGGAACATTTCCCTACGGACCTCGGCCTCTGGAACAGTGACACATTAAATCCCTTTTGTTGTTTGTAAGCCACCCATTTCATGGTTATATAGACATAGGAAACTAGTGTCCTAATACTCCATCACTAGCCCACAGAGATGCAGAGATGAAGCCAGGAGGCACCTAAGAAGACTCTGGCCCTAATTATGATTCAGGATCTCCAACCCAATGGGACCCTTCTGAAGCAAGCGGAGTTCCTTCCATGACCCAGATGGTGGTGGTTTCCCTTTCAGATCTCAATGAGCACTTTATGCACTAATTTACCCTTCTAGGATTCAGTACTTTCTGATGGTCCGAAGATAACAATCCTTAAAACCCTTGTCCAGGAATGTTGCATGGTTTCTTAAAAATTGGTCCTTGAGGGTGATACAGTTAAGGAGTCAGGGGTACAAGAGATGTTGAGTTTGAGTATTATATGACTAGAAACCAGAATCCCACAGTTACATACACACAGTTAAAGATGAGGAGGAAACAAGGGATTTCCAAAAGCCCAGAAAATTTCGGGCAAAGTGAAGAAGTTGCAGTGCAGTCCATCCTGATAGATCTGAGGTCCCCTTACTCCGGGAGTTCCTGTATTTCACTGAATGTGCCAACGAGGAGATGTTGTCACCTGGATTATTCCAAATTCATGTCACATTTTGGAAATAATTGTATCACTGAGTGGCTGTCAGTTTGGCATGAGATTGGAGCTCTTCTTTGAGTAGTGGTAATGGGTTTATGGGTTTGTGTTGACTCAGCCCACTGTCTCACCCCAGTATTTATCACAGCCATTTCTGGAAAGGGGAAGGGAAGTTCACACTCATTAACTAGACCACTTGGGCGTTTAGCCATGACGTTGCTGTCTTTAGACTTGATTACCAGTTCTCAAGAGAACCGTCAAGCTCAGCTACCATTTGTTGATACCCCTTGTGGCCCAGACCCTAAGTGTTCTTGTGTTGTCATCCTGCTGATTCTCATCATTGAAGTGGACTTTATACATAAAATCTGAAAGGCTCAAAGACCTGCAGTAAGGGAGATTGGAATACAGCGAGGCCTCCCTGCAAGGACCTGTTATTTGCCCTGTTATAACATTTAATATGATGAAACACAGTGCTTACCAAGGGGAAAAAGATACCTTTATGCAGTTCCTGTGCTTTGTACATTGTTGGCCCAAAACACCACACTGTGCAGCTGCTTCTACCCGCCCCGTGCCTTCTTGGGAAAAGCATTTTGGTGTGGCTGGCAGGATTTCAGCACTGTGTGTTACTGTTGGAAAAAAAATATGAGTCAGGAATTTAGTTGGACTTGGATTCAGCCCTTTTGGCCTGCATGTAGAGAAGGAAGTCTAAATCTCTGAAACCTGGAGAAGGAAGCTTCTGGACCTGAACCAGGGTGACTTTTCTTCAAGAAACACCCCAATACTGAAACAAAGAACAAAATCTCTGCCTCTTTCCTGGCCCCTTCATTTATAAAACCATTTCTCTTACACTTCACCTGGCTGGCACTTGCTAGACATTTTGTAGGTGCCTGGAATTCCCTCTCCAGGAAAGCCACCTTCCATCTCCTGACTGAGTTCAGTGTCCCTCCCATGTTTGCACAGTCATTAACTTGCCCTTTAGGGACTTCTTTTCCTGCTAAACTGAGCTACTCAAGGTCAAGAACAGGTCTTATTCTTCTAAGAAACACTAATCCCTAGCAACTGTTGCGTGAATAAATCAATGAAGGTGGCCAGTCCAAGCCTTCATGATGAGTATAAGATTAGGATATAAATCCAGGGTACAGAGAGAACCGATAGCTCTGACCTCAGGTTTCAGAAACTTCTCCCCACTCCCCTAGCCCTTAGAGCTTGATCCTTTCATGGCCTCTTCAGTGATGATACCCAAAACACCTTGGGGGTTTCACCTTTGTGTATGAAGCGGGAGACTTCAAAGGAGTTCAGCTGCTAAGGTTGGGACCATATTCATTCTAGGACGCTGACAGCCAAGGGTCCTGAGTGGGTGGGTTCCTAGCAGGGAGGCAGAACAGTACCACTGCATTTGTGTGGCTCAGGGTGCTCACGGTTGAGGAAATAGGCACCCTAGGATGCTTCCTTCCCATCCAAGTCCATCGCACAATGTGAGCTTCTTGTGTTAATCCCACCAGTGCAGAAAGGCAGCTCGGAGGTAGCCCAGACAACCCGGTGCCATCCGTGAGATGACACAACCCAGGGTGAGAAGGCAGCAACTGGGGAAGGCCATTCACCTCCTTGCAGCAATCTGACTATGCAAAGGGTAACAGACTGTGCATGAGACAGCCTGCTCCAGCCTGGCTGTGATCTGTTCAACTTTTCTTGCCAAGTAAGTCCTCTGTGCCAGACCCTGCGCATGGACAGAGGCCAGGGGCTGGCACAACCATGGAGACCAGTTGTTTGGGAACCCTCACCAGCAGGTCATCTCCATGCTACACAGATGGCTCAGGATGGCAAGGGACCTCCTGCTCTCAAAGTTCCCTGTGGGGTGCTGATGTCTGGGCTCTCTTTTTTCCCTCTGGGTGCTCTTCCTGCTTGCCCTTTACCCACAGATTCACTGAACAATGTGTAAAGCAACTCGAGATCAGGGGTTGGTGGCCAGACAGGCTGAAGGTTGAAGTGCTTTATCTTGCGCTTTCGAAGTTGTTTGTTCTCTCTGGGCCACATTTTCTTCAACTATGTGTTGCAGCTAGTCGTGATGATGAAAGCTGAGGTTCTCCACCCTGACTGTGCTTTGGAATTCCCCAGGAAGCTTTAAAATCCCCACACTTGTCTCCCACTCCCTGCCCAGATCAATTAAGTCAGAGTCTTTGGGGGGAGAGCTCAGTATTTTAGAACTCCCCAGGTGATGCATAAGTGCACATAGGTTGTGACCACAGGAGTAGAGATAATGTATGTGAAGGTACTTCAAGCCACCTGTGGAAAAGGTTATTAATAACTCACTATTTTGATGGAATTTTTTCTTGAAATCCATTTATATGAGGGGTCTTTTAAAAATTCATGAAAAATGCATATTAAGAAAAAAACTAACGTGGGTTTCAAAAAGTCTTGAATCAAAATAAACTTTTAATTCCATTTCCTATGGTATTTTTTGAAGTTCCTCTGTATTATTTGAATGGCACACTGCTTTCAGAATATAAATAGCATTAATAAATGATACTCATGATGCTATTAGGTTATTGCTGACTTTGCTCTTCTGACAAGAAAAGAAGTCTGGTTATGGGGCTAACATATCCCTATTAAAGTACCCAGAGCACATGTAAGCTACTCAGTGAGATGATAGTGAGAAGAATTTAAACCACCAAGCCCTGGGAGGCGCAAGTTCTTTAAAACACCAGTGCATGCACTCACTCACTCTTGTATCCCATGGCATGACCTCCAGACAGGTGTGCTTCGTAGAGTCTGGATCAGTGCCAGGTGGAGAACATTTCTAGTTGAAGCTCAGTGCCCTCCCTTCCAGTAAGATGGGTGTCCCAGGAGCTAGCTATCAACCTTGGCGTCTCAAGTTACCTTTGCTGTGCAGTAAATGGATGAGTCACAGTTCATCCCAGCAGGCCAGCTGGGAGCAGCCCTGTGCTGTTCTGTCTGGTGGCTTAGGCAGTTGTGTCAATGCCCTTGGTGCTCGTGCTAGTCATGAAGTTGCACTTGACCTCCTAATCTTAGTTTATTGATTGTTTGGTTAGAGGGACTGGTGTTGAGCTATTCTTGGCTGTTTTAGGGCCCTGCCATGATAAGCTTAATTAGGGTGACAGGAGAGCAAGCAGCCCTGCTGTTTGGGAGATATTGGGTCAAGTAGATGAGTGGATCATTGAGAGCCACAGACAACTCCCAAGGTCAAGCTCCACTTCAGATATCAGTTCTCTTCTTTCTCCAAACTAAATATGCTCTGGGTGTTGCTGGTCGAAGAGCCTACTGTAGGTTACTGTTTTTGTCTGTCCTGGTTTGGGGTGGAGGGAGGGTAGCTTTAGTTTTAAGCCAACTGTTTCTGTATCTCTCAAATAGACTCACTTCTTTGGTTTGCAAACTACCCAAGTCTGAGGTGGAATTAAGCGATACGGCATTAATGCCTAGGTGATGGCCACAGCCTCCTACCAGGGATTTCACAGTCCCTCCTGCCTCACAGAGCAGCCAGAATTATCTTTTCTAATCACAGCTTAGATCTTTTCTCACTGATGTTTGCAACCCTTCCCTGATTCGCCATTACTGTCAAGGATCAAGCATCACTTTTTGACTTGTGTGGTCTCCTTGCCTGGGGCAGACTGATGGCCATCTGACTTTCTACCTCATCTTGCTTCAGATACCTGGAATGCTTCAGCTCCAAGTCTTGAACCACAGTCTTCCATGCACTGGGGCACTTTCTTAAGTGTAGCTAATTCAGACTTTGCAGTTTTCAGCTCAACTGTGCTTCCTTGGGGAAGTCTTTCCTGCCTCCCTGACGTACAAGCCCATCATGCTGTGAGTTTCCAACTTCACACTTCTCAGGCTTTATTGGGACCCCTTATTAACTGGAATTTAACTTTCATACTAGAGGGACCCCAGCCATGCTCCTCCTCTCACTAGTCTATCTACAGAACCAAGCCAGAGCATGCATTTTGAATGAACTTCAAAAGCACTTGCCAGAGACAAGATAAAATCAAAGAGTCACAGGAAGAAAATGCCATTTGGATAAGAAGCAAGATCTGGTTCACAGCCAAATAGTTATCCTTTTCTGTGAGGTTCACAATAATGGGGAAAGTCCCTGTCTTAGTCCATTTGCTGATGCTGGGTAATTTATAAACCATAGATGTTTATTTGGCTCATGATTCAGGAGGTTGGGACATTCAAGAATATGCCTAGGGCCTCCATGCTTGCATGTGGAACAGCAAGCACATGTGCTCGAGCGTGCCTGAGACAGAGAGCCAATTGGACCCAACTCATCCTTTTCATCAGGGACCCACTCCCATGATAAATGTCTCAGTCCACTTGGGAGGGCAGAGCCCTCCATATAACCTCATCATCTCTTGAAGACCTCACTTCTCAACACTGTTATAGTGACAATTACATTTCAATGTGAGTTTTGGAGGGGACACTCAAACCATAGCAGTCTTTTAAAGTATAAGGTATAATGTTAGATATTTTATCTATATGAAATATGTATACTGTTGATTATTATCATTTTTCTCAACTTTTTTTTTTGCTGGAGTGTCAAAGAAGTGAATGACTCAGAACAGGCATAGTAACTGACAATTATTTAGCACCTAGAGTATGCCAGGCACAACATCCCTATGATGCATTCACCATTATTATTTCAATATTGTGAATAAAGCAACTGAGAAATATAGGCCATTAGGTCATTCATTTAGTGCTGTGGCGCTGGTAGGTTGAAACCATATTTGAAACGAGGTAGTTCTTCCAAAGGCAAACAGCCATTCTGCCAGCAATGTCTCTGTAAAGAACTGCCTACCATCTTCCAAACTTTAGGGTCTCCCACATTTGCAGGAAAACACCATGAGCAGTGGACTTTACCTCCTCCTCTCCAGGGATACAGCGATTGTTAATGTTCCAAAGACAAAAGGGTAGGGCTTGACTTCCCACTTCTGTGAATTTTTTCCTGAAGTGTTTATTACATTATCAGTGACTAAGTAATTGTGGCCATGAGGAAATACAAAGGTGTTTCTTTATACATGGTACAATCTTCGACTTCATAGAATGGACCCGTAGCTTGGTCAACCATTTTGTGATCCATAATTGTGCTGATCTGAAATTGTTCTGGGACTTTGGGGAAGCTGCTATCACTTGCAAGATGAAGTAATGCCTGTTACCTCTTTGGATTGGTTTCCTTTTGCCTTAAGACAAATTGGCTTGGATCAAAATAGCTTACACATCTCTTATAGTAAAGCAGTGCAGAATTTCCTTTCTAGAAATGACAACCAACCGTGACATCGCCCAGTCCGTTGTGTATTACCTAATGGTGGGATAAGTAGACCAAGCCTTAGCCTCTTTCCTTGCTAGTCTTTTGACCCTGGTCATATATAAACCTCTTTGAGTGCCACCTCTTTTTCCTTCAAAGTGATCCTGACAGGGTTTTTGCTCCTGGACTCTTCAATGCCTCAAATGAGATACCATGGAGAAGCCACCAGGCTCAGGCAAGCACACAGTGGTCCTCACCTGCACATTAGCCAGACTGACTAAATGTTCTTTCTTGTATTGATTGAATTATTGATTTTTTAAAAGATTTATTTATTTATTTGAAAGGCAGAGTTACAGAGAGAGGAGAGGCAGAGGCAGAAAGAAAGAGAGAGAGAGAGAGAGGTCTTCCATCCACTTGCTCACTCCCTAGTTAGCTGCAACAGCCAGAGCTGTGCCAATCTGAAGCCAGGAGCCAGGAGCCAGGAGCCAGGAGCCAGGAGTCAGGAGCTGCTTCTGGGTCTCCCACGCGGGTGCAGGGGCCCAGGGACTTAAACCATCTTCTACTTCTTTCCCAGGACATAGCAGAGCTGGATCAGACTCGAATCCATTCCCATATGAGATGCCTGCACTGTAGGCGGCGGCTTTACTAGCTATGCCACAGCGCTGGCCCCCTTTCTTGTATTTAAATGAGCACATGGTGAGATCTTGGACTCCCAGCTTTCCAGAGGTGAAGTTTCAGTTACTTCACACTGAAAACAGCAATGAAGCTAAATGGAAAATAAGTGATTTGAAGACTGTCAGAGACACAGGGTGTAATCTCTAAGAATCATTTTTCTTTCTTATTGATCCTGAATTTGGGGAGTGGATGATACAGATTCTTCTTTTTAAAACAGTCGATGTAGCCAACTTTTTAAAGGTTTGATTATTTAAAGGTTAAAAGGAGTGAGGAGAGGGAAAGGTTAACAATCATTTGATGACAATTCAAACAGTGTAAGTCAAGGCAACGATAACAGAATAAAATCCATCCCCGTTCCCTGCCAGGGACAGTGACTGTCATGTGGACAGAACCCAGAGAAAACACTTGGACAATATCGTTTGCTGAATACAATTCCTGTACCTAAGTCAAAATCATTATTTTCATGGGCCCTCCACCAAGGCATAGAAATAATTTTGTTATTACAGGCCCAAATGTCTAGAGACGGACGATTCTAGAGGAGGACTTGCTGAATGGGTCTTTTTGTCATTTAAAGATAAATGTTGATGAATGCATTGAGAAATCACCTGTGATGTTCAGGCACGTGGGAGTCCCAGACACAACACCATGGGATCTGTTCCTCTTTTCTCTGAGAAATGGAATCCCCACTGTGTGTCTGTACTGTTGCACAGCACCACAATTTTACTTTCTGACCCTATGCATAGTGTTGTGGGTAGGACTGGGCCCCATCCCAATGATCTTCCAGTCATTTGCCTTCTTCATCTCTGGGAGGCACTGAGGGTTCCTGCAGAAACCCACAAGCAGGCCCCCTGATCCCAATATTCTGGGTTTCCAAGGAGGTATTTTTGTTGTTATTGGCTTAAAATTCACTAGCAGGTGAAAGGTGATTCTGTACATCTGTAGTTCTGGAGAATTGCTTGCTTGCAAGATGAAAGCAAGACTGGAGCGGTGCTCTGTGACAGTGGGAAGACCCAGGATCAGTGTTTTTTTTTTTGTTTGTTTGTTATTTTTTTTTTTTGACAGGCAGAGTGGACAGTGAGAGAGACAGAGAGAAAGGTCTTCCTTTGCCGTTGGTTCATCCTCCAATGGCCGCCGCGGCCAGCACGCTGCGGCCGGCGCACCACGCTGATCTGAAGGCAGGAGCCAGGAGCTTATCCTGGCCTCCCATGGGGTGCAGGGCCCAAGCACTTGGGCCATCCTCCACTGCACACCCGGGCCACAGCAGAGAGCTGGCCTGGAAGAGGGGCAACTGGGACAGAATCCGGCACCCCGACCAGGACTAGAACCTGGTGTGCCGGCGCCGCAAGGCGGAGGATTAGCCTAGTGAGCCGCGGCGCCGGCCCAGGATCAGTGATTTTAACTGGGAGAAGCTGTGCTGACTGATACCCTTGAAAGCCACAGGAAACTGCTAAAACTTCCCTCACTGCTGCTTCCCTAAACGTGGTAGTAGACACTGGCCTATGTGTTAGGGTTCATTTACCTCTTGAAAAAAGAGAAGAAGAAAGCACCCAAAAATATCTCCACTGATATTCATTCATTCATTCATGAAATTTGCATATCAACAGGCAAAATCTCTGTTGGTTGCTATGGTGATCAGAATCAGGCCCCCAGTGAGGCGAGTGAGACTGTCACTTCAGGGGCATCATTGAAGGAGATGCGAAAACAAAACCACAAGCAAAATCAACCTCGGGAAGCAAGAGAAATAACACCTTAGCACAACATTTTAAGATGTCAAAATTAAGGCAACGCAAACTATGTTGAGAAAAATACCAGCATGTCTAATAAATTCAGAATCAGTAAGAGTACTTATGTAAGGTCATATTAGAGCAATGAGGCAAAGAGAAAGAATAAAAGAAAAAGGGAAAGGAAAAGGAAAGATACTGACTCTGCCTTTAGTTAAAATGTAGATGTGCATCATAGACTTCTTGCCCTCACTTTTGTAAAATGTCCTGGTAAAAAGGTATTATGCCTCGGCTTTTTAAATGTTGTGTCTGAGGCAGGCACCTCGTTGACTTCCTGCTGGTCCAAGCCATGAAGTGAATTTGGAGAACTTGCTTTCAGGAGTATATGGTAGTACAGGGGAGTATCTCTCACCCAAAGTGCTTGGGACCGGAAGTGTTTTGTATTTTTGAATTTTTTAGATTTTACATTTTCATATATATATATGTGTGTGTGTGTGTGTATATATATATATATAATGAGACATCTTGGGGATGGGACCCAAGTCTAAACATTAAGATCATTTGTGTTTCATGTACTCCTTACATACTAACCTGGAGATAATTGTATACAATATTTTTTGTAATGTGTGCACAAAGCAAAGTCTCATGGTCTGGAATTTGCCACTCGTGGCATTGAATCAGTGCTCAAAATGTTTGGATTTGGAAGCACTTCAGATTTCAAATCTGGGGATGAGGGATGTTCTTCTGGTCCAGGAGCACCAACTAATCCCTATAGAAACTACAGTATTACCAGGTACAAAGTGATAAATGCAAGAAAGAGGTTGTAGACACTGACAGAGGTTCTAAAAGGAAGGAGACTGTATTTCTATTTGGAGGTCAGTGAAGGTCTTGGAAGAGGTCGTGTTTAAATAGGATCCTCCCATGTTCTTAATAGAGGGAATAGTCCAGAAACTCAGTCAAGCATTTAGGTGAGGAAAAGCGTAACTAGGTCAGAATAAGGGAAGGGAATTCATAGGCTATAAATGGAGAAGGTATGCCGAGTGCTGCTGAAAGTGCTTGTTTATTCGGCAGCATGTCTGGGAGCCTTTTCCGTGGCGACCGAGGCCTCATAGAGCTGATTCATTTTACAACCACCTCCTATAAACAAGACCCTTCTTTCCAAACCTGTGGATGCAGACAGAAGCCAATGTGTGGAAACGAGGGAATAAATCACACGTGTGCATGGTGAAGGACGTGTGTTGTACCGCAAAGGTGTCTTCATTCACCAAGTTCAACCTGGCCTCCAGGGCTGATGTCTGACTCAGCAGCAGGATTGTGCAGTGACCAAGATCTGTGCCAATGACCCAGATCCTAAATGCAGAAACCCAACTGCTAGAGGTCACAATTACCCAAAAACAGAAGAGAAAGTCAGAAAAGTCAGACTCTCCTGAAAATTGATATTGAGACAGACACAGGGCTGGACAAGGGATTTGCTTCTGAATCCTCTAATTCCTTCAGGGCTCACCGTCCTTTGTTTACTACTAACCACCTTCAGTTGATCAGATTCAGATTTCAAGAGGTTGATTTGACCCACTTCTGTGTTTTGAACAAGCTGATCTGTAGTGAATCTACACCAAGGCAACCCAGAGGAGCAGGGAGCTGGCAGGCAGACCCTGCTCCAGCAGGGAACTCTTGGGGGCGGAAAGGGGGAAAAGAGGGAATATTCATAAGAATGAGGTCACCTGACCCCCTAGACTGTGTGTGTGGGCAAGCGATAGTGTGGTCACCATAAGGAATTATTTATTGAGTTAAAAAATAACAGCACAAACTCTAAAAATTGCATATTTCTAAAACTAGCTCACAGTTAGATAATATTTAATTGAGAGGAGAGAACTGAACCATTTGAAGATGAAATTTATGCCTTTTTATGTCCCCCCAAAAACACTCCTACTCCTTTTGCAGGCAGGGCTATGGTTCTTGTCTCCAGCTGGATGGATTCAGTACCTATATCGTTAAAACTGATCCTTCACCCAGAGGCCCTACCTTCTCAGAAAGCTGAATGATCAAGTTACCAATCCAGAAAAACAATCTATTTTAAGAATGAAAATGTTTTGGCCTGAAGTGTATTAATTGACTTACTTTCAACAGAGTGATAGAAAACAATTTTTCACAGACTCAGAGGATGCGAGCCTTGAAAGGAAGTATGGCTGTCATCCTGTGGCGGTCAGATGCTTTGCAGACACTTGATAGCAGTGAAATTCTTTCTCCAGGGCAGGCAGATCTGCTCCCACAGGATATGAAAGAGACCAGAGGGACCTGCCTTGACCAGAGTGGGGTAAGGGCCCGAAAACCTCAAATCACTGTTTTCCCCCAATCCTAAGTGAGGACAACTTAAAAAGAAAAAGAAAAAAAAAAAAACCACAATAAAAAAAAATCCCAAGGAAAGCAAAAGCCCAGAAAATTGAGATGATTTGCTTGAAGTCACACAGATGTAAGGGATGGGTTGAAGATAGTGCTCCTGACTCCAGCTTCCTGGCTCTTCCTGTTGTGCCCACATATAGGATACCAAATCCATCCAAATGGAGCCATTTCCCATTGCAGTGTGCATATGTGCCCACATGTTTGTGGATTTGCCTCAATTCTGCTAAAGTCAGTGCTCCCAGCATTTTTCATAACAGAACCCACATATCGTATCGGTGAAGCACCCTTGGGTAAATAAAGCACACTAGTCTCACAGGACTGGTTGGCTTCAAGCCCAGCCAAGTGTGAGAGGAAGGTCTAAGCTGTAGAGTCTGGCTCACTACTCCCCCAGAGAAAATGAAGAGAGGAATAGAGACTTTGACATGATCATGTTTTGTTTTCTAGCACTTTCTCCTTAGCAAGACCTATGCACCTAGGACAGTGAGTGTCACGTGCTCAACAAAGTCAACAGAGCCCACCTGGAGTAAAGCATGTAGCCATACTATTTTCACAGGAAAAATGTTTTTCTTACAGCTTATTTAGCTAAGCCTCCCGCAGCTCCAGTAAAGGCTATGGTGGAAATAACACTGGATAAGGTTATGAAATAGGCATCTGGTTAATGCTGTCAAACACAGAGCAATCATGTTACCAGAGAATGGGGAGGCATCGTGGAGAAGGGCTATCCGTACTCTCTCCTACAAAATGAGTAGGGTTCTACAAGTAGAGAAAAGAAAAAGGGCTATGCAGATGGAAGCAACAGACTGAACAGAGCCATCAAGCTGAGACAATTTAAAACTTGTTAAGGGGAAGTTTGGTTGTTTGCAAGAGAATAACAACCATAAAGAGGCACATTGGAAAAATAGGGCAGACAAAGACTATGGAAGCCCAGGGGGCTGTACCAAGCAGGCTGGAGTTCAGTCTCTATTCATTCCTAAAACAAGATATTAGACACCAACTGGGTACTAGACACTACAGTAGATATTGGGGTTGCCAGCATAAACTATAGCTCCAGAAGTGGGGAAGAGATAAAAAGACGCAACATGTCATAGGTGTGATTATTGAAATCTGTATAAGAAGTAATCAGTAAGAAGTGGGTGGCTGTAGTCAACTCTATAAGGAGTTTAAGAAAGCATTCAGGAGGAAGTGGGTGGAGGCATTGGAGGTTTAAGAAAATCGGACCATTGGCCCAGAAACATGATGAGAGATGCATTTTAGCTTCTCCATAGTTTGGAGAGAAGAGCATTTGGAGACTAGGATTCCAGTAGGGAGCTCATTGCATGCTCCACAGAGAGATAATGAGGGTAATGGCAACAGTGATGGAAAGGAAGAGTTCAGTATGTTGGGATGATCCATACATCAACTCAGGCCATGAATGAATTGCACTGTAACTACCCTCAAGAAAGTCTAATTCACTTAGTTAACCCCTGAGACCAAAGGTCTATTTTGTCAGCTACATAGGAGCCCCTCCAAAGATTGCTATACTCCATATTCCCTAACTCACAAACTTCTCCCATCCCCATAATAAGGGGCTGTTACTTTACCCACTCAGTCTTAAATAAATGACTTCTCTATCAATACACACCTTTTAAAACCATCTCCTGTGTTTCAACTAAGATCCTTCATAATCCATTTTTTCTTCCCAAAATAACCAAATAGCTGTCAAGAAGATTTATGAGAGCTGTAAGTAGTAATCTTCAAATGTTTGAAGATTTAATCATGAGGCTTAGATGCATTCTTTGTATGGATAGAAGGCAAACCTTTCTGCCTCTGACCTCCAGGAATTTGCTATATGTAATGATAATAAATCCAATAAATCTTTGAACAATCCTAGATGTACCCCCCTTCATACATATTTGAGCTCAGAGATGAGTGAAGAAAGATAGTTTCAAGGAACTACCCTAGAGATCAGGGTCTTACAATAGAGCTGAAAGAAATTTGGAGAAGTTGTTAAGAATGAGCAAGCTCAAACTGTTGAAATCTTTATTTAGAATATAGTAAGTTTATCTTCTGTATATAAAGATAATTGAAAATGAATCTTGATGAAGAATGGGATGGGAGAGGGAGTGGGAGATGGGATGGTTGCAGGTGAGAGGGAGGTTATGGGGGGAAAAGTCACTATAATCCAAAAGTTGTACTTTCGAAATTCATATTTACTAAATAAAAGTTTAAAAAAAAGAATGAGCAAAAGGCAAAGCCTTTTTCCTGCTCAATATGTGAGATGAAGGTGGTTCATGCTGATAGGTTGTAGGGGTTGTGGTGGGGGTGGGCAAGTAGCCTAGATTTGGGTCAGTGGATAGCCTTTGTCCTAAAATGAAAATTTGCACGTAGTAGTTACTTAATAAGTGTTTATGAAACTGAATTCCAAAGGAGCAGAATATGGATGAATATAAGAAAAAATTTTCTAACAGAACTGCCCAGTCATGATAACTGGAGAAGCAAAAAAGGTCTGCAGCCATTGCTGCCTTCTCCTTCCTCTTCCTCAACCCTCCTCTACCACTACCTTTACCATCACTGCCTCCTCCTCCACCACCACCTCCACCACCTCCGTCACCTCCTCCTCCCTCCTTTCCTCCTACCTCTCCTCCTCCTACTTCTCTTCCTGTTTCATCATCATCATCATTGTCATCATCATCAGATCAGTAGAGTACAGGTTCTGGTCATCTGTTCTATTTTTGTTGGGGCATAGGGCACCGAGAGTAGAAGATCGATAATGGAACACTTGCTGGGATCCAATGGCGAAATTTATTAGAGGCAAGAGTGAGGAGTTTTCATTGTGTCTGGATAGCTTAATTTAGGATTTTGTTACAATTAAATGCCAAGATTTAAACGGTGTTTTGTGGAGACTCATTTGGCAACACTGAAATGAAAGGAATGTAAGGGAAAGAGAAAAGAGTCATGAAATCAGGTCAACACGTGTTTGCTCAGAAGTAGGGGAAGGACTCTCTGAACCGAGGATGGAGAAAAGGCAACAAGAGCAAAACAGTGAAGTGTGAGGGGGCCACTGAAATGGTCTGAGAGGCAGTGTGTGGGTAACTCAATGCCAGTTCTACTGATGGAAATGGAACATTGAAAGGATCATCTCACACACACACACGCACACACACACACACACACACAAGATGAAGATGAGACGAAAGGCAGATGAGTTGCTCTTTTAGAAATGCTTCAAAATATATGTCCACCATGGCTGCATCATCAAGACTTTAAACATGTCCAAGCAGAAGCTCTTTGGTCGTTTGCGGATAATTTATTACAAATAGTGGTGGAAGTGCTAGCCTTAGGAAGTAATGCACTATTTTATACAAATGAATATGGATTCCAAGTTACGGCTTTAATAACCCTCACAGTGTTCACACACATCCAGACAGGCCTTCCTAAGTGAGAAGGAAAGGCAGAGATGTAGCTAATTTATCCTAGCCCCGAGTACACCCATGGGAGCACATCACACATTAACTGTAGCATGCCATTTATTTCACATGTAAGATAGAAGCGAATCATTGGTGTAAGAGATTAAGGCCTGAGAATTTCTTTGAGTGTATCAAAGACCACTCAGTGAGTCAGTCAGAAATAATTGGCTTTTATCACAGGTCTCCTCTGCTGTTGTGCCTAAGAGCCCATTGTGTTCTCTTTGGCTGCCTGACAGTTATGTGAAGGTACCCGAACTTCTTCTTTTACACATGTGTGAATGAATGATTGGAGCCTTAAAACAACTCAACCTGGCCTGGCCTTTGATTTAATCTGGGTCCATCTTCACCCAAGGGGAGCATGTGCTTTGGACCCAGTCCTAGTTTTGAAGCTTAGTGCTTCTTCTTTTCTCAGGTAATAATACTAGTTGCAAACCAAGTCAGACAAATGGCTGCCCAGCTAACTTTCCCGACTTTGTTAAATGTCCTCCTAATTTAACCGAGGTGTCAGAGGAAAACAAAATCTGGCCTTTGAGTCTCAAATGGATTGCCTCACATTCCATCCCAGGGAGTTTTTCACCCTTTTGCCTTCTGGATTCTGGACTGAGGAAAAAAAAGTGTGTCTTGATATTGCTGGTCAAGTCCCAGTTCCTTCTGCTGCAAATATTGAACCTGTGTTTAAATATATGCGTCACTTTGTTGTCTGCCATCGGCTTTCTCAAACATTGGGTCAGGATGTCAAAAATCAGCTCCTGACCTTGATATTCTCTCTCCCTCCCTCCCCCCTCCCCTCTTTCTCTCTCTCTCTCTCTCTCTCTCACACACACACACACACACAGTCCTTATATCCTTATATGTACTTTATGCCATTCACTGAAGACTTGAATAGTTTATATCACAACAATGCAAAGAGATTAAGAAGACTGAAAATTTATGTCATAGAGTTTTTTCCCATCAAACGGGGACTATACCAAGTAGCTCTACATACTCCCCACCCTTCTGCCCAGATCCTCACTGGTAAAAAATAATCATACCTTCGTTTTCTTATGTAGAGCGATTCAACCCTGTGGACTAACTTTTCTTTCAAAACTGTCCTAGGACCTTCTCACTCAATTCTTCACATCATCCTGCCTCATAAGAGAAACTTTAAAGCCATCTGCTTCACCTATTTTCCCCTCCACTTTATTATAGTAAGATTGTTCACAACCCAAATGAGCAACACAACCTGGTGACTAACCAGCCTTGACGATGAGGAGGCAAGTCCTAACCTCTAGCCTTAATTCTCTCTCTTACAGCTGGAGGCAACTGCTTTTTGTCTTTCATCCAGAAACCAAGAACGTAGAATTCCTCAACCCTTAACAAACACTGCATCTCAGAGATTGTCTGCTTCTTGGTGAGGAAGCTGTCTTTAATCTTTCCCCAACTCTTGAGGCCATTTGCCGGCAGTGAAAAGATGGGACGTGAGGCAAGAGAAGTAGTCACTTCGAAAAGCTCTCACAGCCGGCGCCGCGGCTCACTAGGCTAAT
This sequence comes from Oryctolagus cuniculus, assembly GCF_051225735.1. NCBI lineage: Eukaryota > Metazoa > Chordata > Mammalia > Lagomorpha > Leporidae > Oryctolagus > Oryctolagus cuniculus. The sequence goes on from NC_142875.1 coordinate 63,426,081, forward strand.
CCTCCGCCTAGCGGCGCCGGCACACCGGGTTCTAGTCCCGGTCGGGGCGCCGGATTCTGTCCCGGTTGCCCCTCTTCCAGGCCAGCTCTCTGCTGTGGCCAGGGAGTGCAGTGGAGGATGGCCCAGGTGCTTGGGCCCTGCACCCCATGGGAGACCAGGAAAAGCACCTGGCTCCTGGCTCCTGCCATCGGATCAGCGCGGTGCGCTGGCTGCAGCGCGCCGGCCGTGGCAGCCATTGGAGGGTGAACCAACGGCAAAGGAAGACCTTTCTCTCTGTCTCTCTCTCTCACTGTCCACTCTGCCTGTCAAAAAAAAAAAAAACAAAAAACAAAAAAAAAAAAAAAAAAAGCTCTCAGCAACATAGGAGTAAGAAAGAAAGGGCACTGATGGGAAGGTGCATGGGTAGAGTTGAGGTGACACCTTTGAAGGTGACTCAGAGAAGGGATCGTGGTGCTTGACTTGGCTGGAAGCTCTTTGAGAATAACTTGGAAATTTACTAAAAATTGAAAACCAGGTACAGTTCTACTGGGTGATCACTCCTGTTTGTTTTACTCCGTTGCTGATGTGCAGCAAGTTGGCATTTTTCCTTCCTCGTCTCTATCTCTTTAAATTATGATCAGCATTTCCAGTGAATATTTGTTTAGTATCAAGGATAGGGTAAGAATTTGGAGAGTAGACTGGGAAGAAAAAGTCTGAACCCTGGAGATGGAAACTCTTTGGAGTCTTTCTCTGAGATGCTTCTGGGGCTGCTGAGCTGGGTGACTTTAATTCAAGTGTGAAACCCACTTAGCCCAAGATTCAGTGCCAACTGTCTTCCAAGGGGGAGTGAAGAACACAATAGGAATTAGAGAAATTTCCAACGATGGATCCTGGCACACCATACAAATATATTTGTAGAAGTTAAAAATGCCTTCGGAAGGTATCCCCTTACAAAGCAGAAAGCCGTTCAGCCCTAGCACTGCCAGGCCCTGGGGAACTTGCACTGTCTGGGCCTGGAGGGGGCGGCCCAGCCACTGTCAAGTCTTCTACCAACACTTCAGAGTGGATGCCAGCAGCCAGTTTCTCCTCATGGAAGCCATTTTGCCATCAAAGAAAAATTATATTCTTCCCTCATTTAATTATGTGGATTTTGCTAAATTGAATGCACTAAGAGGCTGGGAGCCAACATCTACAAAGGCAAAATCTCAGGCTCTTCTGTTTTTGCTGGTCTGGGCTTCCTTGAAAACAGACACTGGGCAGTGGAAAATGTGGTAAAAGTTTTAATGTTCATGTTAAAAGGAAAAACACCTTTCCTTTTCTTTCCATTGGCCAGCTACACCTGGCAAGGCTAAGACCAGCTGAGTGAAAAGTGGCTTGTTCAAAATCGAGCAGAACTGTCGGTTGGGCTTAGCAAGCAATGACTTAGAAACCAGAAAATCAGGGGAAAGAAGCCCAGCTCAAGACAGAGTTTTATTTCTTATGTTAGAACTGATATATGCAATTTTTTGAAGCAATTCATTCACCTTCAAAGAAGTGTTCTTAAGAAAATATCTCAACTCGTATACTTTTATTTTATAGCATATTAATGCTTGGCGTACAATAGAACATGAAAGTAGCAAAAATCATTCTCCATAAAGTGAGAAATAGTTGCCCTAAAATTTCCATTGTGAAGCCAGCCCATTGAAGCTGAGTGGAGACGGTGGCAGAAATAATAATTCCTATAAATCTTCTCTTTGGCTGGAAGGGAATTTACGTGTTGTTCTTTTCTGGAGCCTGTGGTCCCCAGGTGGAAAAAGATTCTACTCTTAGTTTTTTCATGTGACTTTATTCAAAATATGTTGAACCGTTTCTGGAAATGATTTCGCTGCCTGAAAAATAGAAATGCAGATGCCACTTAACAGCCCCTGATTATAATGCATCTCAAGGCTGCATTGAGAAAAAGTGAAGAAAACGGAGCTGTTTCTCTCTGCTCTTTTGTGAGTGGGTGGCACCCACAGTCACAGCCCCAGCACATTCACCTTTCTGTGCTAATACCCAGACCAGTGTGAGATGCTTCGGGGTCTGTAGTTAATCTTAAGGAAGGTTGCCAAGGGCTTCCCTCATGCTAAATTCAAATCTTAGGCCCCTTTAAACTGTGAACAAGACGACCCTTGTTCTGGAAAATCTATCGGCTCTTGCCAACACATACACATATACAAAAACACAACTGTTGGGCAAATAAATCTTTCCAGAGAAAATAGATTCCTTTCCAACTCAGTCAACTGTACTGAGCTGGAAAGCAAGAGATGTTATTTTTCCAGGATGAAGGGAAAACAAGATCTCTCCTTGTTTACCCTGTCTAGCCCATTTCAAAAGAAGGTCAGTTTAATGCCTTCATTAGAAAAAAAAAAATCTCAAGTGTTGTTTATCGGAAGACACTTGGTTTCTTTCAGGCTGAGACACATACATGGGAGCTCTGTGCTTTTTCCCTTTGACCCAAGACACACATGGCAGGGGCTGACTTCCCTGCTCCCCTGGAGATGTCGAAAGTGTCAGGAGTGGGAAGGGCAGAGGGTGGAGAGGGAATCGGGTGATTTGGGATTCTCTGCTGTTGGACAGTACGCCTCTTGTCAGCTGGTGTCGTCTACCTGGATCACAGAGCTCAGGAGATGGAGCGTATGAATGGATCCTCACTTCATTCAAGATGCTACACACATTCTTCATGCGTCCTTTCTCTGCCTTATCCTTGGAGGTGACAAGGTAAAGTAATAAAGTGCCTGAGCCAGGAACATGGATAAAATCTAATTTAGACACAGTGTTTGTTCCCTGGCCTTTTCTTTGACATTTATTACAGTAAGTCTCAAGGAAGCCGCAACAATAGCCACGTTGACCAGAGAGACCAGAGTCCAGCTTCCTAGCTCCTCACCCTGAAAATAGGTTTCATGTGCATAGCGGTAAAAATTTGGTAACAAAAACACAAATGTTTTTAAAATGACCAATTTGGGAGATTAAACTTTAAAATAATCTTACTATGAAAATTTTCCCAATATAAATACCTCAAAAATTAGAGATTTATAAAATTGAAGTTAATCTGAGAGAAGTCATCTGGTCACCTTGCACCCAAAGCAGGAATCCACTCATGTGGGGCAGAATGGTCCATTAGATAGCACAGAGAAAAGTAATGGTTTCATAATTCTCGTTGAGCCTAAGCATTGCTAGTTCTTGTCTCATCCAAGTTGTGGTTGCCATAGCTGATGTAGTTGTATTTCCTTCTCCCTGGCCTCTCTGATTTCAAACACAGCAGTCGGTTACACACTGAATCACAGTCAAATGCAAACACTTGACCCAATCTGTCCCGGTTGTTACATGGCTAGTGTGGGTTGGATCTTTTCAGGTGCTCAGAAGGGATGTGCTTAGTTTTAGAATTAACAATGTAAACCCCAGTGGGAGGAGGCAGAAAACCTGTAGGCCCCTCAAGGTGCAGTCACAATTGCTGTATACACTCAGGTTCATGCAGCCTGTCTATAGACTCTTCCAAGGTAGAGACTGGAATGTAGAGAAGAAAGCATTGGTAACGATGTCTTGCTAGAAATACTAAAGGCCTAAGGACTGTTCCAAAGAAACCTCCATTTCTTTTTCTTCCCTGATCCTTCTGTATATTTGAAAGACAGAGCTAGAGACAGAGATCTTTTCGTCGGCTGGTCCACTCCCCAGGTGCTTACAACAGTCAGGGCCAGGCCCACGTCAGGAGCCTGAAACATTGTCTCCACGTGGTAGCAAGGACCCAAGGAATTGAGCCATCATCTGCTGCCCCTCAGGTGTGAATTAGCAGGAAGCTGGATTACCAGGCACTTTGATATGGGATACAGGCTCCTTGCATGGCAGCTTAACCCCTGTGTTACAAAGCCTGCCCTAGAAACCTCCATTTCTAATAACTGGAGGGAGAAAATGTCATGCTGTTGTTTTAACAAACCCTTATTGTCTGAGAATAACACAGAGGAGATTGTGTATTTTAAAGTCAATATTTACACAATGCAGGACTTAAAAAATTGTATTTACACCTGCACTGTTCAATGCCAGTAACCATGTGTGTCTTTTAAGCATTTGAAATGTGACTCTTCCAAACCCAGATATGCTCTAAGAATAAAATACACACCCAGTTTTGAAAATTTAATGCAAAAAATGTAAAATATCTTATTGGAAATTTAATAATATCTGGTATATATTAGATTAAATTAAAAATCTGCCGTATTTCTTTTTTGTTTAAATATGGAAAAAATAAATTTAAAATTACGTATGTGCCTTACATTATATTCCTATTAGGGCTAATTCTGTGAAATTTAGAATTAATAAGATAATAATTAAAGGTAAGCACCTGTGATTATGATGATAACAACAACAACTTGTCTTTATGGCACATCTACTGTGTCTGGCACTTGATCTATGTGATTTAATTTAATCCCAATAACATTCCTAAATGGCAAACTATTATTAGTCCTATTTATTGAAAGACTGTATATCCTACCCCACGTCATATATAGCAAATGAATAGCAGAGCTGGTATTTTAATCCCAGGTTTCTGGCACTAAAATACATGAGGCTTTTAGTTTGAAATAATGTCCTTAGGCATTTTTACCTAACTTAAAAAAATATGCCCAAGAATATTGACATCAAGTAACCTAAAAAAAGGGGGGGATGTACTCCATCAGTTCGCTAACCATAGCTTATTGAGGAAGTTAATAGAGGCATTGGTCTATTGGACTATGAAAGCTCACAAAACAAATGTTGGAGAAAATAATAAATTAATATTAGGTCTTTCTAAACACCAAAGAAAAAGGGAGTTTATTTGATGGAGAGAGAAGTTAATATTCATTGGGTACCCACTGTTTCCATCAGTGTGTCCTATAAATTTATAATTCTTAACAGAGCTAAAGCAGAAAACATTATTTTTATCCCCTGACCAGCTCCCCATCTTTCTCCATTCTTTATTTTGGGCATTGTTACCTGAATCTACTCAATCACCAGGGCCAGGAACCTCATTCTTTTCTCAACCCATTTCTTTACCCTCCTTGCAATCTTGCCAGCTTGTAGGACACAGGAATATTTACTTTGCCTGAGTAGTTCAGACTGTGCTTCCCTGTGGCTGGCCAGTCTTCAGTATCACCAGCAAGATATATTCTTGTATCCTGCTAACACATTGTATTATTTGGATTGCTAATTTTTCCAGTCATATAATTATAAAATTATATCATTGCTATGTTAATCCACCAAGTTACTTATGGCTTGTTAACGTCCAGGGTTTATTGCTCTGTAAATTGCCTGTTCATGTACTTTGCCTATTTTTCTGTTGAGGTTCTTTTTTTTTTCTTGTTTGATTTCATTTATTATTTGACTTGATTTCTTCCTTCATATTTTAGATAGCAATCCCTTGTCTATCCTTGTCTGTTTGAAGCACTGTAATGTCTTCTCCCATTTTAAAATTAACTTCTAATTCATTCATGTGTCCATTATGTAACAGAAATTCTTAATTTTGGTGGGTCTCAGTAGTCAATTTTATACCATTTGAGTTTTTTAAAGTTTTTTTTAAAGATTTGTTTATTTTATTTGAAAGACTGAGAGTGAGAGATACAGATCAACCTTCATCTGCTGATTCACTCTGTATATGACCTCAGTGTCCAAGGCTAGGCCAGGCAAAAGCCAGGGATCCTGAACTCTGAGTCTCCCATGTGGGTGGCAGGGACCCAAGTAGTAGGGCCATCTTCTGCTGCTTTCCTAGGTTCGTGAGCAGAGAGCAAGATTGGAAGCAGAACAACCAGGACTCGAACCTATGTTCTGACATGGGATACCAACAGAAAAAGCAGTAGCTTAACCCACTGCACCAAAATGCTGGCACCTTTTTGAAGAAGTCCTCAACTGTCCCAATGTCACATACATTTTTTCCCAAAGAAATCTTTTATTTAAGGAATACAAACTTGATGCATTTCATAAGTACAACTTTAGGAATACAGTGATTCTTCCCACCATACCCACCCTCCCACCCATACTCCCACCCCTCCCCCTCTTCCCTCTCCCATTCCCAGTCCCATTCTCCATTAAGATCCATTTTCAATTAACTTTATACACAGAAGACCAACTCTATACTAAGTAAAGTGTTCAACAATTTGCACGAAAAAAAAAAAAAAAACTGTTCCTCAACAGTGAAGACAAAGACTATTCAAAGTCATTGCATCTTGAAGTTAATTTAACTTCTTTTTTTTTTTAAAGAAACTTAATTAACTTTAAAGAAGCACCCAAGAATGATGCATCTTTTGTGAGTATTTAGACATAATTATAATATATCTCTTTGAGACAGAGGTCTTGCCTGGGAAGGTAGTGCACAGTGACTCCTTGTCACATACATTTTACAATAGGTTAATTATGTGTGTCACCCTAAAATTTTGAGAGGATTATATGATACTTACTAGATGAAGATGGAGAAGAGGCATCTTTGTAATATTCAATATTCCTATATGAGAACAAGGGATGTTTCTTATTCACTCAGGTTTTTTCCATGTCTTTTATTAGATTCTTTTACATTCTTTTTTTTTTCAAGGAGACCCTATGTATTCTTGTTTAAATTATTTACCAGATATTTTTAGTTGCTGTTGCTATTATGAATGGTATCTTGCTTGTTCAAAACAATTTATAGCTGTCAGAAATGCTTGTAGTTTGATACAGCTTACCTGTTGAATTATTTATTCTGAGTAGATGGATATACCATTTGTGAAAACTGATAATTTATTTTTCCTTTCCAATTCTATTTTTTATTCTTCTTTCCTTCATTGTGATTGTAATTTATCATAATGAGAATATCTGCAGTTTTCCATCTTAAAAAGAATGCATTTGGCCGACGCCGAGGCTCACTAGGTTAATCCTCCACCTGCGGCACCAGCACACCAGGTTCTAGTCCCAGTTGGAGCGCCGGATTCTGTCCTGGTTGCCCCTCTTCCAATCCAGCTCTCTGCTGTGGCCCAGGAGTGCAGTGGAGGATGGCCCAAGTGCTTGGGCCCTGCACTCACATGGGAGACCAGGAGGAGGAACCTGGCTCCTGGCTTTGGATCAGCGCGGTGCGCCAGCCATAGCATCCATTTAGGGGGTGAACCAACGGAGGGGAGGGAAGACCTTTCTCTCTGCCTCTCTCTCTCACTATCTAACTCTGCCTGTCAAAAAAAAAAAAAAAAAAAAAAAAAAGAATGCATTTAAAGTTTTTCTATTAGGTATAATGTTTGCTGAGGGGTTTGGGATATAACTATCACCAGTTTAAAGGAAATAAAACAATCCTTTTCTTAGTTTGCTGAATTTTTTTAAATCATAAATAAGCCAAGGATTTATCAAATACTTTTTCTGCATCAATTGAAACTATCTGAGATTTTTAAAAAATTAATTTCCTAATGTTCTGAACTATGTTGTCAGAATCCCAATGATGAATCACACATTAATCAAGCTATATTATTTTAAAACACACTATTGGATTCAATTAGCTAATATGCTAAAAGATTTTTTTTTTGCATCTACTGGCAAAAAAGAAAGAGGCTATAATTTTCTTTCTTTTTAAAATACTGTGTTCATCTGATTGCACCAATATCATAAAATGAGCTTGGCAGCTTTCATTTTTTGTCTCTTGGAATAACTTAGACCACAGATGGGAATTTATTATTCCTCAAGAGTTTGATGGAGCTCACCTGTAAAACCATTTGGACCTACAGTTTATGAGAGGGAAGACTATTCATGGCACTTTAATCTCCTTAAAACTTATTGGCCCAGTCAAGTTCTCTATTTCTTATGCCAATTTTAGCATTAATATTTTTCATTTTGTCTAGGTTTTCAAAATTTATACTAGAGTCAACTCTTACAGTATCTTAATGGTTTTTGAAAAATAATATTTGCTACAAGAGGACAGTATAGAATATTTTAAAGAAGAAACTCATCTCAAGTCCTATGCCCCAGAAATAATCTCTATATAAGTGTATGACATCTCTACATAGGGAATTATAATAATAATAGCAAATACATATTATAATTATTGTATCTAGATACTGATAGAAGAATCACATACATATATAGATAGAAAAATAGATCCTTGAGTAGCTGAATGATGATAGATAAACAGAAGGACAACCCTGCATGTATTTTTATTGTAATAGTTATAATATCTCGTGTTTTTGCATTTAATGGTTACAAATAAACCCCCACACAATTCTGCACCCAATGAGAGTGAGTGTCCAGTTGTATGGGTCACTGCAGCCAACCTGGATTCTGGCCTCTATTCCAAGCTTATAAAATGTTTACTGAATGAACGAGTGAATCAGTGAATGAATGCACAGAGCTATGTACAAACACTGTTCTAGGAGCTTCATACATTATGCTTACATAATCTTTCCCAAGTTCCTTGCAAGGAAGAGGGTATCACCCCCGTCTTACAGTTGATGAAACTGAAATGGAAGTAAGTAGCTTGCCCACTAACTAAAGAGCAACATTCTCACATGGCTGCTGTCTTGACTGTGACGCTGCTGCCTTTCCACTGTAACACACTAATATTCAGACAGAATATTCCAGTATAAGGGAAAATGAAAAATAAGTCAAGGGATTCTCAAGAATCTGAATTTCCTTCCTTGGACACTTTTTTTTTTTTTTTTTTTTTTTTGACAGGTAGAGTGGACAGTGAGAGAAAGAGAGACAGAGAGAAAGGTCTTCCTTTGCCGTTGGTTCACCCTCCAATGGCCGCCGCAGCCGGCGCACTGCGACCGGCACACTGCGCTGATCCGAAGGCAGAAGCCAGGTGCTTCTCCTGGTCTCCCATGGGGTGCAGGGCCCAAGCACTTGGGCCATCCTCCACTGCCTTCCTGGGCCACAGCAGAGAGCTGGCCTGGAAGAGGGGCAACCGGGACAGAATCCGGCGTCCCGACCGGGACTAGAACCTGGTGTGCCGGCGCCGCTAGGCAGAGGATTAGCCTATTGAGCCGCGGTGCCGGCGCCTTGGGCACGTTTTTAATGAGTTCCTTCAAGACACCAAGAACTGGAATAGAAACTGTATTTCAATGACTTCCAAACAAGGCTCCTACAGTCTCAGGGCTCTGCTTTGCTCTGGAGCATGGGGGGGACGGGAAAGGAGAAGTCCAAGAAAAACAATGGCTCCCAGCAGCTTCCTATGTAAAGATAGTAACACAGAAAGCAGGTGGTCACAGTGGAGTGGGGAGGGACTTCCCTCCATCCCAAGAGACCCCACAGTGGAAGACATAAGTAAAGAGGAGGGCCTTGCAGGCGACAGAAGCTGGACTTCAGCCTTGATTAGTCCTGCTTACAAAATGGCACCAAATTTGGACCTACCGATTGGAATAAATGGTGCCCCCTGGGCTGACCAGTTAGAGGGAAGCTCCCCTTCCTCACACTGATGTGACCCCATGCTGCATGCTTTACAGGGGGGAACTGAGCAAGAGCAGGTGTCAGGCCTCATTGCTGCGGGCTTGGTTGGGTGCCCTTGTCAGAGCAAGATCTACACCATCACCCTTCCTCCTGGCAAGAAGCTTCGCAGTAGGGGCAGTCCTCCTCAGAGCTAAGTTTATTTAAGGTCACTTTAACAAGTCATTAGAACAGATCCTGGTTGCTTTTATGACATCTGCCAGTTACAATAAGCAGACATGTCAGTCAGAAGGATTGTAATCCAAGGAGGGGAGGGAGGTAGGATAGCTGAGTATTACCCTTTAAGATTTCTTAATATCATTTTCTAATATCACCAGAACTCTGGTGGAGCATGTGTTTAAAAAAACATGCACACACAATAATTTGTTACCCCGTTCATGTTTTTTTATTTAAGATTTTTGTTGAAGTGTCAGACATGTAGAAATGTGCATAAATTGTAAGCACACAACCCTGTAAGTTTTTACAATGAATCCTCCCAAGGAACCAGCACCCATGTCAAGAAACAGAATTATTATTATCATTCCAGAATCCTCTCATGTATTCTAGCCACTACTCCCTACCCACAGGTACCCGCCGCTCCAACCAGAAGTTGGAAACCCTTCAGGCGTGCTTTGCCTGTTTATGAGCTCGACATAAATGGAATCATTCAGCGGGTACCCTATGCTGTCTGGCGTCTTTGTCTAAATCCTGTATTTGTGAGGTTGGTATATGTTCTTGCTGGTAGCAATAGCTCATTGATTCTCCTTGCTGTATAGTATACCCTTTTAGTGATACCACACATTATTTAATTCATTCTACTGTTGAGGGACATTTGGGTCATTTCCAGTTAGAGACTAAAGGGAATCACAGCCAGCCTGTTTGATGGTTACTAACATACTCCTGCCAAAACCCATACCAAACATGAATGTGCAGTTCAAGGACTGATAAATTGCTGTAGCTATTGACAGCAAAAATAACTGTGAAGGATTATTTTTTCTGGCTTGGAAAACTTAAAGATACTGTATAAGGCAATTATATGTAATTCACTCGCTAATGCTAGAACTCATGAGTCCGTGAGCAGCAAACAAGACTGATGAATGTGCGGGTGGAAAACTCTGGGAACACTGGTCTGTGTGATTCCAGCAGCAGCTGGGTGATTTTATCCTCTGCTATTAGCATGACTCAGTCACTTTTCCTGATAGGACAAAGTGACACCCCTAGAATTGAACGTAGAAGTCCTACTGACTGAGTTCAAAGTCTGAGAGGAAGAGGGCAAGTGGCCTGGGAAAATCATTTCTGGTCAGCATCCTGGCTACAAAACAGGTGGAGCTCCTGGCTGTAGGCTTCTCTCCAAGTGTCCTCCCTACTACAGTCAGCCTCCTGGGCTGCCCAGCATGTGGCCAGGAAGGCAGTGGGAGGAACTGCAGCCTTGAGGTGGGAGGAATTCTATTAATACCTTCAATTTCCATAGTCCTCTGCCTCTAGCGTGCTTGGAGCATCCTTTCCGGAGAGCTGGCCAATGCTGGTGACTCATGTGCCAGCACACAGGGAGATGCTTCAGTGAAGGGCCTTCCCATGGCTCCTGAGACTTCCAGAGGCAGACTTCTCATCCCTGGATTTATATTCAAGAAGCATGAATTAATCACAGCATAGTTGTTCTCTCTCTCCTAAGCATCACTCCCAGCATTCCAGCTATCATATTTTCTGGGCAGCACCAAAAAGGCTGCCTCCTTTCCAGGGTTCCTTGCCTTTTGTGCTGTGGATTCCCTCTTCCATTGGTGAAGCCTGCTGATTCTTTCTCAGAATACGTGGGATTTAAAATGCTTACAATAGGGGCTGGCATTGTAGCATAGTGGGCAATGCCAGCATTACAAATTCCATATGGATACCAGTTTGTGTTCCATTTGCTGTTCCACTTCTAATCCAGCCCCCTTACTAATGCACCTGGGAAATGCAGCAGAATATAGCCCGAATGTTTGGCCCCTGCCACCTACGTGGGAGACCTGAATGAAGCTCCAGGCTCCTCACTTTGTTCCAGCCCAGCTTGGCTGCTGCAGCCATCTGAGGAGTGAACCAGTGGACAGAAGATCTCTCTCTCTTTCTCTCTCTCTCTCTCTCTTTTTCCCCCTCCCGTGTGTGTGTGTGTGTGTGTGTGTGTATCTTCCTCTCTCTGTAACTCTGACTTTCAAATAAATAAATAAATCTTTTTTTAAAAAAATGCATACAATAAAACACATGGATCACAAAAGGAAATCAAGTATATCCAAATATAGTTATCTGAATTGTGAAAATAAAAACAATGTGTGGCACAGCAGTATATGTGCTTCTTCACTGACACAGGCAAAGAATGAACATAATCCCAAAGTGATGGTAAGTATTCACAATATTTGAAGATATTAGCAGCAATGTAATGTGATACTAGAATATTTTCATTTGTACTAATGACAGTCATAGACAGTTATAGATACTGTTAATACGTGGTTTGCTGCCTTTGTTCCTAGTTGAAAGAGATTCCAAATTTCCATTAGATGTTAGTAAAAATTTCAGGTGTATAATTTGTTCTGGTCTAAATGAATAGATCCCATGACTTCTATCATAAACCCCGGAAATCTAGTCCCACTTTAATGCCTCCAAAATAGCTTTTGTGTTGGACACCCTCCCCGCCAACACACACACACACACTCCTACCTATGCTAAAGGGCATCAGCTGCCTGGAACATGGTGGCCTCTCTCCAGAAAGCTGGACTTAGGGCCAATCCTGCAGCCAGGCAAGAGAGAGCCAGCTATGAGCTCATGGCTGTCACTCTCAGACTTTGCTATTACTGCCAGGTAAGGAGTGACCTGGGATGTGATCAAGGTCACTTTTCAGTGTGGCTCCTTGTGATAGTGTTCAGGAGCAGGACTTCTTTTGAATGATGCTCTAAATAACTGGGAACGTGTAAACAATATTTGGAATGAACAATAGAAAGTTGCTGCTAATTTGGCTGATAATTGCATATGATCATGAAAGAAAATGTTTTTAAAAGATGCATACTAAGTGCATATCTGGGATTTGTGAGTAAAGTTTCTTGATGATTCTGGGAAAGAAGAGAGAAGAATGGAGCAAGAATGACAAACACATGAAAATTCTAAACTCTGGGTAATGGTTATACAGGGGTTATTTATGCTGTTCTCTCTAGTGTATGTTAATTTTTTATTACAAAAGCCTTAAAAATAACGTTTGGACTAAGAAATTAGGCAGGGAATGATTTTTTATAGTGCCAATTTGTTTTTTATAACAATTATACTTAATGTACTTGAATATATAACACCATGACTGAATTGCATAGTCTTTCTTGTAATAAATAATACAGGTTTGAAAAACTGGTTTCTCTCGTACCTTTTGCCAGTGGTCAGACGTGTCTCACCCTCCAGAAGTTTATAAGCCAGCTGTGAGGAAATAGTGTATACACATGAGACCAGAGTTGGAAAGCAACAGGAAACATGGTTGGTGTAAATGCCAGACTCACGATAAAGATGGAAAATGTGATACAAGTTCAGAAAAGGGGAAAATGAATGAGGGCTGAAAGACAGAGCTAGTGGCTTTGAGATGGAAGTTATTCAGGGCTATCCAACCCAGACCTTTGGATTCGTTGCCTGTTTGCTGGTTTCAGCTTCTTTCTTTTCACTCATTCCCACAGCAGAATTCCCTCTGGACTCTTAAAGCTTATAAGTAAACAACAACATTCTTCCCCTCAGTATCTCCCTGTCCCCTTTCCCTAGGAGGCTGTGTGACACATGCCATGGATGTGCGCCCTCATCCTGCTCACGGCTGCTCCATCTCATCTTTCCTCCCTAGGAGGTGATCTGCACCCCAGATGTTTGCCAACATTCTTTCCTGCTCAACCCATGTACTCCCTGGCCTGTGTGGTACCAATGCTTGCCAGGCAGGAAGCCAGGGATCAGTGTGCTTGAACCCAACAGTGACCTCAGAGGAGAGCTGTTTCCTACAAAGTGCAGGCCAAGGGGATGCTTGTCAGTAATAGAGTAAACAGGGTGTTATATAACCACAATGGTGTAGCCCAGTTGGCATGGAAGTCACAGCACTTTGAAGGTGACATAACCATCTTTCAGAAGAGGAGGGGAAAAAATCCACTTTCAAGGCAGGTCAAGCCCTATGATCTAAATTATTTTTTTTTCTTACATTTCCTAGGTTATTTACAGCTAAGCAAGTTTCTCTTTGCTCTGTTCCCCTCTTCATCTGTTCTCGTGCTGAATTATCTGAGGCACTGTACCCAGGGTACGTGGCCAGGCCAAGTTGGCAAACTGATGGAATGCGCATATACCTCTGTCATTCACACAAAACTGGGGACAGCTGTGACTGCAGTAGCCATTGGATGCTTCCATGACTTAGAGTCATGAATTTGGGGTCAGAGAAGACATTTCAAGTCCATGGTAATTAAGAGTGGGGGGACCCAAGGAGTCTGTCCAGGATGCATTCCCTTATTGGCAGAATCACAAAACTTCCACCAAGCAGTCACCTCATAGGCCTGCCTTCTCTGGACAATAGTCACTCCGCATACCTCCTTGGGTATGTGGGAGCTCCTTTGGAGATTTATGTCTACAAGGCTTAATTTTTTTTAAATTTATTTGACAGATAGAGTTAGACAGTGAGAGAGGGAGACAGAGAGAAAGGTCTTCCTTCCATTGGTTCACCCCCCAAATGGCCATTATGGCCGGAGCTATGCCGATCCGAAGCCAGGAGCCAGGTGCCTCCTCCTGTTCTCCCATGTGGGTACAGGGGCCCAAGGACTTGGGCCATCCTCCACTGCCCTCCCGGGCCACAGCAGAGAGCTGGACTGGAAGAGGAGCAACCGGGACTAGAACCCAGTGCCCATATGGGATGCCGGCGCTGCAGGCGGAGGATCAACCAAGTGAGCCACAGCGCCTGCCCAAGGCTTAATTTTTTAAAAAGATTTTATTTATTTATTTATTTGATAGATAGAGGTCTTTCATCTGCTGGTTCACTCCCTAAATGACCACATTGGCCAGAGTTGGGCCCATCTGAAGCCAGGAGCCTGGACGTTCTTCCAAGTCTCCCTGCATGTTCAGGGGCCCAAGAACTGACTCATCTTCCACTGCTTTCCCAGGTCATAGCGGAGAGCTAGATCGGAAGAAAGGCAGCCAAGACATGAACCGGCACCCATACGGGATACCAGCGCCACAGGCAGAGGCTTTACCCACTATACCACAATGCTGGCCCCAAGGTTTAATTTTATTCTCCCTCTCATGTGTAAGGGGATGAAAGCAAAATGGCTTACCAACAATTACTGCAATAAAATGACTGTTGCTGTTCTGTGTCTAGCACACAAATTTCTGAAAGCAAAAGACATCTTAATATGGCCTTGATTTATGAAAGCACATTGTGAGTCTGAGCCAGAGATGCTAGAGATAAAGAAGCACTGGATTTCTGCTTAATACGGTCACTGGAATTTTTTATTTTACTCAAGGAAACAAAGAGACACTATGTGGACTCTTCTCCAAGCACAGGAAGGTCCCCTGAGGGCAGCAGGTATAGGCTTCGACGAACACCATGGAAAATGACTTTGGCAAAAATGGATACAGCATTCTGCAGAACAGTGGTCTGGGGCCAGTGCGGGGAAGTGAGTAATACTGCCGCTTGCGTTGCAGGCATCTTATTTGGGAGCTGTGTTATGTCCTGGCTGCCCCACTTGCAATCCAGCTCCCTGATAATGGCCTCGGAAAAGCAGCAGAAGATGGCTCACGTGTTTGAGTCACTGCCACCCATGTGGGAGACCCAGATGAAGCTCCTGGCTTTGGCCTGGCATAGCACTGGCCATTGTGGTCATCTCTCAAGTGAACCAATAGAACAATGATCTCTCTATCCTCTCCTCTCTCTCTCTTCCTCCCTCCCTCCCTCCCTCCCCCTGATTTTCAAAATAAATAGATAAATCTTTAAAAACAAAAAAAGAACAGTGGTATTTGATTTTCTATTCTAATTTGTTTCTTTTCTGTGTCATCCTGCATGACCCACAGTCCTTCCATAAGTCTGTACAGAGTTCTGTGTGAGGGAGATTTGTGGGAGAACGAGAACTAGAACCTGTCCAGTGTGAGAAGCAAGGGACAGGTCAATAATTGAGGGAGCTGTGAGTGGTCATGAAGAAGGGACTGCATTGCCAGAGAAGGCTGGAGCTTCAGCCACCCCATTTCTGGAACAGTTGTGAGATTGCCCCCTTTCACTCACAATATGAGAGCACTTCAGGAAGTTGGTGGGAAAAATAGAATTAAAATTTCTCTGCAGAGGGCCGGCGCTGTGGTGCAGCAGGTTAATGCCCTGTCTTGAAGCGCTGGCATCCCATATGGGCACTGGTTCAAGACCCGGCTGCTCCACTTCCGATCCAGCTCTCTGCTATGGCCTGGGAAAGCAATGGAAGATGGCCCAAGTTCTTGGGCCCCAAACCCAAGTGGGAGACCCAGAAGAAGCTCCTGGTTCCTGGCTTCGGATCAGCACAGCTTCGACCATTGCAGCCAATTGGGGAGTGAACCATTGGATGGAAGACCTCTCTCTCTCTCTCTCTCTCTCTCTCTCTCTCTCTCCTATCTCTGTGTAACTCTGTCTTTCAAATAAATAAATCTTTAAAAAAAGGTCTATGCATTTTAGTTTGAAAATTTTGATAGTTTTTCATAATAAGCATTTCCTATGAACTCTAGAAAGTGACTTTGACAGGAAAGTGGGAGAGGGAAGCTAGTTCTTACTGGGAAATAGAGCTGTACTGGCAGGAGACACTGGACCCTTAGTTACACATGAAAAAATATCATATCTCCCTGGTTTAGGTGAGATATCTCTCTCTCTTCTCTCTCCCTCCCTCCCTCTATGTGTGTGCACATATTTCTTGGCTATTCTAAAGTTCTATTTATCTTCCATTACAGTGTTTACCATATATACTGTATGACTTCTGATATAGGTTTTTGTAAACATACTTGTGAACTTTTTCATATATCAGTAAAACACCTGTCATGTGTGAAGAGTTGTTTGTTGAATGAATACTTCAATAAATAGCTACTATACATATTTGGCCATATGACGGAACTCTGACTCACTTGACAGAATCAGATCTTATTTACCATCAAGGAGTTGATGCCAGTTTTATTCCTATTTTCCTGTACCTCTCTGACCCATTTAAATGACCCCTGGGCTTCAGGAAGCAGGATTGCTGTGATGTGCCACCCTGGAATCCACAGTACTCCTCCGTGTGCCATAGCTGCTGGCCAAAGAGGAGGTGTGGACAGGCTGGCGTGGGCATGTCACTGTCGCTGGGCCTGGCAAAGCTGGCCCAGCTGCACTGCCTGGTTATAGGGGTCAGCTTATCCCCTAGAGCAACACTGGCCTTGAGGATAGGCTGAGTGGGCAGACGTGGCCTGAGTCATTCAGCAAGTGCCCGGAAGCTTACTGTCCCCGCAGCCCCCCACATCGAGTTTCCCATGTCCTGTCATAATATCCAGAATGTCACCTTAATTAGCTAGTTGTGCTTTAGGATCACTCAGAGATCCCAATTAGTGAGTGACTCCTTAACGTGGTTTCTGAGTAGGTTCCTGGAATAAGGAATAGGTGAAGAGGATGGAGAGGAAAAGCAGTGCGTGGGAGATACAGACAGGTTGTGCCCCCTTCTGTGGTTCCTTACGTAGGACAATAGTTTCTAGAAAGAACACCTTTAGTCCCTAAAAGCTGCCCAGGCAGCATGTGAGAAGCCCAGATTTTCTATTTTTTAACAAAAAAACTTGCTAAAAATATACATTTTGTTATGGTGCATCTTTAAGGTCTACAAGTGTTGTGGCACATGGCTATGTAGTAAAAAGGTTACTGTAGTGAAGCAAATAAACATACCCATCCTCACATGTAGTCAACCACACACGGTGTGGCACATCCCAGGAACTCAGCTTCCTGAAGCCAGGAGGTCATCTAAATGGGTCAGGGAGGTGCAGAAAAATAAAGACAAAAGTGATATCAATTCCTTGATGGTAAATAAGAGATCTGTAAGATATCCTCACTCACTCTCTCTCTCCCTTTCAAATAAACACGTACACTTTAAAAGACAAACTAAACAAGACAGAAAGGAAACATGTGATTGCATTTTCCTGAACTTGGAATGTAAGTTCAGACATACATATCTGTAAATTTCTTTAGCTGTGAAGTATTTAAAAAAAAAGGGGAAAACAACTTGACAAACAGTGTAATTTTTATGTAACAAGTCTCCCACATTGCCTGATGGATTTAACCTTACTGATTCCTAGTCCAGAAGATGGCTGTCCATCAGGTCATCCACCTGCTGGCCTGTCCCCTTCCGATGATCACGCGCACAGGCTGGCATTTCATCTGTCATCCATGATCAGCGTCTCCAGCGATTCATGGTGCTTTCTTTCTCATTCCAAGTACCCATTCCCTTTCACATTGGTGATCTTGAGTTCCTGTCTATCAAGAAGTTTCCCACAACATTGGATCTGCCCCTGCCTGTGTTTATTCATTAGTGTTTGCTCTTCACGTGTGTAATTGTGAAGGAACTCTCAGTGGATAAGGTCACACCCAGAGCATTCTCTGCCTAATGCTTTTACAAAAAGTAACGAATTTAGAAGAACGCAAACAGATAGC
This sequence comes from Oryctolagus cuniculus, assembly GCF_051225735.1. Taxonomy (NCBI): domain Eukaryota; kingdom Metazoa; phylum Chordata; class Mammalia; order Lagomorpha; family Leporidae; genus Oryctolagus; species Oryctolagus cuniculus. The sequence goes on from NC_142875.1 coordinate 63,444,124, forward strand.
GGGGTTTCTGTTTCAGAGGATATCAAGTGTTCTGTCTGCTCCCCAATCTTCATCTATATGCACAAAAATACATAACAACTAACACATACTCAGAGTGTGTGTGTGTGTGTGTGTGTGTGTGTTTTAACTTGGGTCCTATTTGATCCTCTCAGGAATCTATTTGAGGTAGGTGCTCCTTTTACAGTTAAAGAAACCGAGGCACAGAAAAATTTAGGAAATTCTCCAAGGTTACTCCTAAAATAAGGTGTGTCTCTACCTCTATGCTATGTCACCCATGTGGGATCTCTGTTTATGCTTGCAGTGAATAATCGGTAGCACAGAAAACAGTTATTTACTTTGTTTTCCATTGACAAATACTCCCCATTCCTCTCAGCAATCTGGCTAAATAAAATCATGTTTGATTCCCTTCTGGTTTTCTCCTTTCTCAACTAGGAACCAGAGATGTCTGGAAACCAGGGTAGTATGACACATTATAAATGGTTGTAATGGGCTGAGCTGTGCCCAAAAGATGGCAAGTCCTAAGCCTTAGGATCCGTGAGTGTTATTTTCTACAGCAAAGTTTTCACATATGTGACTAAATTAAGGATCTTGAGATAAACCTACCACTTTGAGTTATCTGGGTGAACCCTGGATACCAACAAAAGTGTCCTTATAAGAGAATGGCAGGAGATTAGACACACACAGAGGAGGAGGCAGTGGGAAGACAGAGGCGGGCATGGGAGTGATGCAGCCACAAGCCGCTTATCACCAGGGAAAGTCAGCAGTCAGAAGTCAGAAGCTGAAAGGGGCGAGGAACTGATCCTCTAGTACTTACTTACACAGGGAGCATTGCCCTGCTGATACTGTGAGTTCAGATTTCCGGTTACCAGAAATCTAAGAGAATAGATTTTTGCTGTTTGAAGGCACCAGGGTTGTGGTAGTTGGTTATAGCAGTCACAGGAAATGAACACAGGGGTCAACATGTGACATCAGTAGTTTTAGCACTATGCAAATCATGGCTGCCAAGCATGGCACCATTATAACGCACTGGACACGCACTGTGTGGCCCACAGTCCCACAGTCCTCCATTTCATTCTCATCAGGTGAATGAAGAACTGAGGTCACACAGCTACAAAGGGGCAGACGGAAGATTTAAATCTTGGTCTAACTCCAAAAATCATGAATAGAAATAGCACACTATACTGTCAATCCCAACATTGTACATCAACTTATTAACCTTAAATGATAGCCAAATCTCAACAGTTCTTCATGACTGCTCACTAGATTTACTCCTTAAACTTGCCCTTTTTGCCCATACAGCCTCTCACATTTGATCATCTGTTGGATCTTAGTGCCACTTTAAAAAATAAAGTGCAAATGACTACTAGCCATTTTCTAAAAGGAGAAACAGAAGTACAGAAAGACGAAGACTGCATCATGCAGAACCTGGCCCTGGAAACCACACTCTCACTACTCTTTAAGCCCCTGCAGAATATTGGTCTGGGTCAGTAAGAAATAGCTGGCAACTTCCTGTTTTCTTAAATGGCTTTTAGTTTGTGGAGTAGGTGTACCATTCTCCATGCACAAAGGTTAATTAAACCACTACAAAATGCAAAGGCATCCAGGTCTTTGTCTCCAATGTAACAAAATCATAAATGATTCCTGTTCAAAATGAAGCTTGTAATATTCTGTTGCCACTGGGTTTTGTGCACTTTCCTATTTTAACAACATGTACTTCTCTCTTCATCAAAAACATTAGATCACAAAAGCCAATCTCATCTACATCTCTACAATATTGTTTATCATCTTTTTGCATGCAGTAGATAGAGCTGGTAATGAAGCAGCCAAATTGGATTCCAGGGAGGATTTGTCCTGACTTACAATACGTTCAGAATCCATTCAGAATGCTTCTGATTTATCATTAAGCCCTCTGAAGCCATTTATTTTGGGCCAGCTTTGCAGGGATAGGACACAAATTGTGTGCCAGTTATTGGGAATTATAACACAGCTGATGAAGTGTGACAACAAAAGACACTGTTGGATTTGCAGAGATTACAGGAGGGTGTTACAGAAGTCAGCAGCTAATACACTGAACATGCCACTGAGCGGAGAGACAGCATGAGCATAAGGAAACAGATCCTGTCCTGCCGCCTTCCATCTCTCCTATGACCTGTGGGTCAGATGACGTAGCCCCTTCTCCCACAACTCCTTTTACATACTCCAGTGGTTTCTTAGCATCTACCCTTGCCCACCATCTCCTTCAAGTAGGTATCACAGAAAACCAAGAGCAGGGCTGGAAGGTGGATTGATGGTTATGGTTGTGCAACAGTGGGTGGTTAATTCAGCAACGTTATGGGCACACCTATGTTAAGAAAAGGGCAAATGACATGCTATCCAATGAGGTTAGAACTGTTCCTTAAAATGCAAAATACATCACAAACCGTGAATCATACATAGTCTCATCATACTCAGAGTGGCATCCACTTGAAAGTGTTCTAGGTCATCCTGCCTCCTTCCCATGGTGCCCATAATACACTCAGGAGAAGCTGGTGAAAGGATAGTGGTTACCTAAGCTTCAATCTTTTGGATAATATCTTCTAAAATTACCAATGTGCACATCTTGTGATCTAGTCTCTATACTTTGGTGATTACCTCCTAGGAGGAGAGGGAAAAAGTGCTCTAGTATAGGGAGTATATGAAAAGATGTTTACTCTAGTATGCTGCTCCTCGGGTAAAAAATTAAATTATGGTAGTAAACAACCTGAATTTCCACCAAACAAAATTGTTTGAAAAAAATGTGATGTATGCATAATGTCGAATATTAGGCAGCTATAAAAAAGAATGAGTTAGATCCTGGAAGGATGCCTCGTAAATTAAGTAAAAAAAAAAAATCAGTTTCAGGGTAATGCACTCAGTACTACACAATTTATGATCAAACATTAAATGGTAAGGGCTAGTGTCCCCAGAAATAATTCTATCAGTAAAATATCACCTGTAAGTTTGAGGAAGCTCATCACTCTATCTTGAATCATAAATGGAGTTGGTTTCCTTCTTGGAGACAGAGTGCTGATTTCATCATATGTATATATGCTGCCCAAGCTTAGAACAACTTGATAATCCTCATGAATTAAAAACATCTTTAAGCCTGCAAAGAAATCTCTCAAATTTGAGACACAGTGAACAAAAGAAAGCATTTCAGATTTCTCTTTTCAAACTACACATGCCCATGTCTTACCCCAGATCAACAGGTCTTAATTTCCAGAAGGCTGGGAAGGGAGATAAGGAGGAGGGCGAGAATGTGTGGAAGCACCTTAGCTGATATGGTTCCTCTTCCCTCCTTTTATGACACAGTTGAAAATAACTGTCATAGAAGTGTGTGGCCTGTTTCAATTATCAACAGGCAGCTGCAATGATGATAGTGACAATAGCATTTCTTTCTTTCTTTTTTTTTTTTTTTTACAGGCAGAGTGGACAGTGAGAGAGAGAGAGACAGAGAGAAAGGTCTTCCTTTTTCTGTTGGTTCACCCTCGAATGGCTGCTGTGGCCGGTGCACCGCGCTGATCCGAAGCCAGGAGCCAGGTGCTTCTCCTGGTCTCCCATGCAGTGCAGGGCCCAAGGACTTGGGCCATCCTCTACTGCCTTCCCGGGCCACAGCACAGAGCTGGACTGGAAGGGGAGCAACCGGGACAGAATCCGAGGCCCCGACTGGGACTAGAACCCAGGGTGCCAGCGCTGCAGGCAGAGGATTAGCCTAGTGAGCCGCGGCATTGGCTGACAATAGCACTTCTAATGTGAGGGACACTGATCTAAGGGCATTGGCATAAACTAATTCATTTAATTCTCACAGCAACCTAAAATCGAGGCGTCAATTATTATCCCCATTTTTTGAGATGACAATAAACAGAGTTAAGGTTAAGAGTCATTATGGAGTTAGTTAGAGGTAGAGCCAGGGTTTAAAACCTAGGAAATCTGGCTAAAGCCTTTATGAAGTGATCTAAGTCAGATAGCCAAAAAGATAAGGTTTGTCAGCTAGAGGGGACATTTTCATGCTCAAGTTTGTTATTGCTCTCATCCCTGGGAGGAGACCTAAAGATCTGTTCTATTTTTCAGAACTCACCCACACTACCACACTCCTGGTCACTGAGCTGCCCTTGCCCTTTGAATTGTTCGGTGTGCCTGGAGAAATGATTCTGAGAAAACACACTCTTGTTTCTCTCACTTTCCTCCCTCAGTTCCTTCACTGCTGTGGAAACAGACTCCTTTCATAAGCAAGGAGTCTTGCTGAGTCTTGCCTTAAAAGGCTACAAAAGTGGGCTGAAATCTCACCATGTCTAGTTGAGAGGTTAGAGTGAGAAAGAGAGAAGCATCCCACATTGGCAAGGGCTATTGAAGGCAGAGAAATTAAGGCAATTCAGAGCATGTGTGAGCCGGCACCTAGAGCAGCTCATGACCCCACATTCTAATATTTCACACAGTATTCCAGTCCCTCGGTGGAGACAGAGCCATCTTTACATCACTCAGGCTGGATCCCTTAGCTGATATCTTCTTCTCTCACCTTCTCTCTGGGCCCCAACAACTCCCTCTATTAAGCCCAACTGGTAGGCAGAAGTGGCCTGCTCAGATCCAGTCATAGACAAAACCCCTATGCGGTACTTTGATGCTATGCCTCGTATGAGTGTCTAAAATGCAGATTCTATATGGCTTGGGAAAGCATTTTACAGGGAATTCGTGGTGTACGCCTTGTTACAGGGGACCTGTATTGTTAATACTTTGAATTTGTAAAGTGCTTCCCTGTGCACTGCTGGGTTTTTCTCTGAAGTATTTCAAAAAGGCAAAGATGTAAGAGAATAGGAAACGTTACTTCTCTGGCTCTATTTTATAAATGAAGGAGCGATACTGGAAGCAACCTGCAGCAGGTCCCACCTACAGTAAAACCAAAAGCTGAGCAAAGGCTGCGTTTTGGATTCTTGAATTCCAGGGCAGATTCGGCTTCCCCTTTGAGGGGACACACAGCACAGTAGGTTTTCATTGTCCTTTGGAGTATGGAGGGGTTCTTCTACTACAGTATTACCGATCATTCTAGGAGTAGCTCATTCACCTCCTTATTAACTTCACCAACTCTTAACTGGGGAAAGAAAGTGGAAAGTGGCCAGGGATGGAACTGAGCAGAACCTCCACAGCTCTGAAAGGCAAGTTCAGTGTTAGGCCTTTATCTTGAAGGCGATGAGAAAATCCATAGTTTTGTGGGTTTTTTTAGATTTTTTTTTTTATTTTTTAAGGAATACAAACTTCATAAGTACAACTTTAGAAATAGTTTTTTTCCTGGCCGGCGCTGCGGCTCACTAGGCTAATCCTCCGCCTTCCGGCACCGGCACACCAGGTTCTAGTCCCGGTCGCGGCGCCAGATTCTGTCCCAGTTGCCCCTCTTCCAGGCCAGCTCTCTGCTGTGGCCAGGGAAGGCAGTGGAGGATGGCCCAAGTCCTTGGGCCCTGCACCCCATGGGAGACCAGGAGAAGTACCTGGCTCCTGCCATTGGATCAGCGCGGTGCACTGGCCGCAGCACGCTGGCCGGGGCGGCCATTGGAGGGTGAACCAACAGCAAAAGGAAGACCTTTCTCTCTGTCTCTCTCTCTCACTGTCCCCTCTGCCTGTCAAAAAAAAAAAAAAAAAGAAAGAAAAAAAGAAAAAAGAAATAGTTATTTTTCCACCATATCAGTCCTCCCACCCCTTACCAGACCCATTCTTTATTAAGATTCATTTTCAATTAACTTTGTACACAGATGACCCACTCTACACTAAGTAAAAATTTCAACAATTTGCACATACACACACACACAGTACTGGTTTTACAGTTAACTCTCAATTCATGGAGTTTTAAGTAGGAGAGCGGGGTGACTAGACTTGCAGTCTAGTGGGCCTAAACAGGCAAATCTTGGGTCCTGAAAGCAGGTGAGATGGCAGCTAGCAAAGTAAATGGATCCTTTCCAATCGTGTCCTTGCCCTAATCCCAGTTTCTGGGTTTCTCCTAGGAAGCCTGCGAACGCGTTTTAGGTAAGAAAGCCTGCCCCTGCTCCTCCTCCGGTAGGGCCCTGTGCCCATGCCATTCAGGTTACGAGTGCTGAAGCAGGAGGCCCTTGGTCCCCAGGGGTCTTATCTCTGCGAGTTGGGGTCCTGGCGCCGGGATTCCTGAGCTTGATGGGCACGTTGCGACTTCGCCAGGAGCCTGCTGTTCTTGCTAACGAGATTTCACTAGGCTCCCTGGACAAATGCCAAGCGCCTCTGTACCCGCGGCGAGAGCGCGAGGATCTGACAAAGCCCCACAAGCAGCCGCGCTTGGCTAACCCTAGGCAGGTGTGAAGGGGGCCGGCCAGGCTGGTGGCCTCTCGCCCTCCCACCAGGCCAAGCGCGGCCAGGAGCCGCCTCCTCCCGTCACCTCCCGCAGCCTATTGGCCAATGTGCCTGCCACTCTGGCGCGCGCCCGCCCCCCCTCGGCGTCCATCCCCCCGGAAGCAGGACTCGGAATATCATTGGTCCCAGTGTTAGCCTGTCAGGCCGGCTTGGTTTTTCGAAGTGCTTCCATCTGCTTGGAATTGCGGGTCCAGAGTCAGCAGCCATTCCGGACTTGCATAAACACTTTCTCGTTAGGTTCTCACCCTGTGAGGTGAGCAGCACTGGAATAGTCCAGTTTCACAGGGGGGAGAAATGAGAGAGGTGGAGAGACTGGCCGCAGAACCGTGTTTTGGGATTCTAAAGCAGGATTTTAATAGTGGCTCCAGGCAAACCGCGTTTGCTGCCACTCCACAGCACTGACAGTCCTGACACCGTTCTGAACCTTTGGTCTGGGATACTTCCTGCTAAACTGCTGGTTCTCAAATATCCAGAGACCTCAGCAGGTCCAGGGACAAATGCAAGGGGTTCTGTGAGAAACACCACAGGAAAACCTACTCCTCTATGGAAAATAAGTATTATTTCTTCTATGGCAACTACTTATAATATAACCTTTTTTTAACCCCTTTGGTCAACTGTTTTTCCAGGCACTGTTTTGAGTACTTTGTATACAGAATTCATTTAATTATAATGAGTTACATCCTATTATAATTTTATAGATAAGGAAGCTGAAGTGTAGAGCATTAAATAATCCATCCAGGTTTAAGGTTTGGGAGCTGAGATCCCTACCCAGGCAATCCTACTGATTAAGCCCTACATATGAATATGGTCTGTATACCTGAGTAAAATGAGTTTTGTGGGAGAACTCGTTGATAGTGATACATGTGTCACCATCTATGATACGTCTGAATTTTTAAAAAGCTGCCACAGGACAGGAGAAGAAAAAAAAATAGAAGAACCTAAGCCCTAAATTGTAGACGAACTATATATGGATTGATTTTTAGTTGTGGATGCCATGCAGGGAATCCCATTTTAGCTGAGTGCTTTGGGCTGTGACGTACCTCGATGGCTCTCTGGAGCTGTCCACTAAAAAAGAACGGTTGAATGAATGACAAGACTGGAATGGAATGCAGCAGTCATCTTATCTGACCACACAGACACCTCCCAGGGGGTGAGTGCCTCACCTCCTCAAGATAATTTTAAAGACTGAGAAAGTAATATTTTCCGATTACTTCACCATCCTATGGAGCAGTGTGGTGACTGTAAACCCTGTGCGTCTCACTCAACAGGTGTTACAAAACCAGGAAAAAGAATTGGAAGGGAGGTGGGAGCTGATAGACCACCAGGGAAGACCAAGGACTTCAACAGAAGGTCAAACCATGTGAAATGAGCACAGGAACTCACTTGCCTGGAAGGTACAAAGGGAGGATAACCTGGGGAAAGGCTAGAAGCCAGGTCAGAATTCCTTCTAAGGCCTCTTAGATGTCAAGGCCTCTGCTGATGTCATGCCTGTAGATTACACCGCAGGACACCACACCCGGCAGATTGCTGGCCTTCTCTCCTCCATCCCACCCCCTCTTCCTCCACTTTTCTCATAGGCCTGGGAAATACGGAGTGTGAAGAGGGAGCTGAATTTTGACCAGTGTTATAATAAAGAGATTTGAACATGATTTGTGGCAAAAGAAAGATCCATTAGGGGCAGGTTTGTGTTCCTGTCCTTTTTTCTGTGCCTTTACATCAGACAACTCTTTGGAGGGAAAAATCAGTCCCTAACTCTAGGGCTGTTAATCAGCAGAGAGTATCAGACAAGTAAGAGTAGTGCTGGCGGTTGGGTCCCAAGTGCTCTGCCTACCTCCTGACATGATATTTTGAGTAAACAGAGAAAATTCAGTCTCCACGGAGGGAAATCTAGGGTGGTTCCTATAAAGTATGGAGTATGAGATTTAAGGGATGAAAGTGCAGACATAGATAGGAAATGGGGCAAGAGGCTGGACGGCAATGAGAAATGTAGCATAGTCTCTTGGTAAAGGCTGTGGATTAGACAGTGTATAAGAGCTTGGTTCTAGGGACTGGAGAGAGATGAGTGGCTACTTGGAAAATGAGCCGGGCATCAGTTAAAGGCCTATGGACAAGCAGCCAAAAAGTGTGACTCTACAGAAAGAGTGGGACTTAACCGAACTACCATCCCATGTCACTCTATCCAACTAAGTGGCTATTTGCTCAGTGGTGTGAATAACAGTTATTGTGCTGCTTCATATTCAGACATTATTGTACGTTTGCTTTGTGCAGGGCCTTTGCTAAGTGGCCTCTGCTAACCTTTCCATGAATGACCCTAAAAGGGTGATTTCTGCCCAACACTTCACTTGAAGCATTTGTGGGCCCAACCAGTAAGAATAAGGGAAGAGATTGGCAGACCCTCTGACTAACACTGGAGACATAAACCAGGGAGACCAAGAATGATAAAGAAATCAGTCCTCTCATTTGGAACCTGAACATTTGAATGTGGACACTTTGATGTTCACCTTGGCACCATCGTTAAGCGGATTTGTTGAGTATTAGAGTGAATCATATGATATGCTGGTGTTCAACCTTTTTGGATGCACATAATGGCAATTTCATATAGTTGAGTCAAATAGAATCCGAGATAATAAGATTTATTAGAAGATGTTTAACTACAGTTGATTTGGGGCAGAAACTGAGGAACCCTCACTGCAGGAGTGAGGGTTCCTAATTATAAACAATCCATTAAAAAGTATCTTGCAGGATATTCAGGTAAGTATATTAGTTTTATTTATTCATTCATTCATCTTGCCTGCAACAAAAATCATTGAGCATTACCTGTGTGTCAGTCAGTGTCCTCATAAGAGAGTAAAATGATAGTCCCTGCTCTGAAGGAGCACAAGGAATAGGGATGATGGGGTGAGGATACCGCAGTGAACAGGGTTTTAGGGACTGCTCTTGGGAACAGCAGAGGAGCACAGAGAAAGCGTGAGGACAGAATTGTAGGGAATGAAAGGGGAAGAGAGGCAGGGAGGGAAGGAGGGCTGTAGTCTTCGACAAAGAAGGTTTTGATGTGGGAAAGCTAAGTAATAATTAACAAAATGGTCAAAGCAGGAAGGAAAGTTCCAAAAAATTGGGCAGTGATGACCATGTGATTTAAAGAAACAAGTGGAGTTTGGAGTGAATGTAGCTTTATTAAGTCTACAGAGTGCCATGTCTCAAAGGGCTTTATGCATCTCAAAGTCAGGAGCCATGTCATATTCATGTTCCTGTTGCCAAGTGTGTGTCAAGGACAGTGTCTGGTACAGCGTAGGTACTTGGTAGATGTTGAATTAAACTGACCTTGAAATCTACAACAAATTTTGAATGGTGGTTTTCTCCCTTACTCTCAAAAGTCTGTACTGATGAGATGTTCTCGAACATCTCGAACAAATTGTTCGAGATGTTACGCTTGAAAACATATACTTGGAACATATCTCCGGAAAGAGATGCAGTTATGTCTAAGTGTGTGTCTTAAGTAGAAGTCAGAATTATGTCCTGCCTTGGGGACTTTCTAGCTCCTTAATTTGAGAACTTATTGTGTACTCTGTATAGGCCAGACAATATAACAGGCCCAGAACCTAGTAGTAAATAAGAAAAATACAGTCCCTGCCTTTAAGGAGCTTAATATGTAGTAGACAAAGCAGTTATTATCTGTTAATTTCTTTTTTCTTATATAGAACATATAATTAGAAAAATGTTTTCTAATTATGGGTGAGATAAAAAAATGGAAAAACACAGCACAGATGCCTTGGGAACACAGACCTGGAGGCTGAGCCTGTCTGGTGGGGTTCGGAAGGGTGTGCAATAAACCTTCTGTAAGGAATATAAATTTGAGCTGAAATTTATGAAGAGAAGGTAAGAGTGTTCCTCCCAGGAGGGAGTAGAACATGGGATGATCGTGGAGAAAGGGAGGCTGAGCTTCTAACAGGTGTGGTTATGTGACTGTGACTATGAATTTACTAAACACTTCTCCATGATCCTTGTAGAATGTTATTGATTTATGTGTCCGTTTAATCAGGAAGATCCTAGCACATTAGGAGGAAACCCACTTCACTCATTTTTCTCAACACATACTAAATAGTTGCCATGTACCTGACACTGTGCTGGATAGTGGAAATGAATAACAAAGAACTTAGGAACTTCTAGGAGTTCATAGTCTTGTAAGGAAACAGATGAAGCAATGTAAGATTATCCTACAGTGTGGTTGTTTCTAGGCTGGAGGTTGAACACCTGGTGCACAGGAAAGAGAGGGTCACATTTGCTGGGTGAGTCCAGGAAGGCTTTCAGAGGAAGCATACTCTGAAGGATGAGGGAGGAAGAGCAGTCCAGAAAGGGCATGGAGGTATGAGGAGACCGCATGATGTACTTGGAGAATACCAAATAATGAGTCGTACTCATGGCTATTGGGAATGAGAAGGAACCATCGAAGGAGAGGAAGTTAAAAAGGTAGGAAGGGGGTAGATCTTGAAGCATCTTGAAAAGAAGTTAGTCCATGAGAGTCACTCATGGAGAATTTTGAATAAGGAACCAATGTGATTGATAGAGTGAGAGTAGCCTGAAAATACAGGAGTGGAGACCAGTAAGGTGGTATCTGCAAATCACTAGTGTAAGGAAGAGCTAAGTGTCCCGAGCCATGATCAGAACCAGAAAGATGGCAACAGAAGACAGACGCTCAGCAGATTATAATTGATGGGCTTTGAGAACAACTGGAAGTGGGCCCCAGAAGACTGAATGAGATGGAGAGTCTCTGTTGGCCCTGAGGCCTGCTACTCAGGAAAGTGGGTAGGGGTAGCATTTGGAAAGACATGAATTCTCCTTATCTTTTAGACCCAACACATTATCACCAACTGATCTTGCTGATGAATAAGAACATGGGTGTCTTGAATCACCAAATCACTAGTATTTTTATGAGTTTATATTCTTATAGCCCAAGAGTGCCCTCTGCACAGGGGAAAAATGATCTCAAGAAAAATAAAGTATTTATCAGGCCCCAGCTTCCCCCATACACCTCCTCCTCTCCGACTCCTCCCAGCTGTATAGTCAAAAGAATAATAGCCACTGTGTATTAAGTCATTACCATGAATAGCCAAATAACTGCATAACCACAAGAGGGCAATGAAAATGGCCATAAAGGCACAGAGTTGTAATTATTTTACCATTAGCACCTGCTACACTAATATCAACATGGAACAATTAACATTCCTAACTTCAGAGTTATGCCATAACCTCTGCATGTCTTGCAGGAATAGATTGATGATGAATGGCACCAGAGGAGTGAGCAACAAAAGGCAACCTTGCAGTGAGGCTGCTGCATTCTGGCCTTGTCTGTGGGTTAGCAGCCATGCTGTTGGGTGAAAAGGCAGTGGGAGACCTCAGCCATTCAGTTGGCCATTGCCTAGCCAAAAATCATCTAATTCAATTGCCTTTTCTTTGGATCTCCAGGAAGTGCGCATTTGAGTGGGAGAAAAGCTAAGGCAGTAATAGCTCAGCAGGCAGAGTCCTTTACATTTATATCTCTTTATTCCATCCATCACTAGGCAACCATCCTTTGTGCTTAAACCTACACATCTTTTGTGTGTTGTAACACCTTATCCTTTGAAGTAGCCATTCTGATTCGCAGTGTGCTAGCAGACTTCTATTTATTTCTGGTTAAATCAACCATGATGAAGAATAGGCCATTTTGACTTCCCTCCTGGTTTAGGGGACCCTCCTCTGTGTTCTTGTAGCATCATATTATAGTATGCATTGAAAACTCCATTGCAATCTCCTATTTACTTGTCCATTTTCTCCTTCCAGACTGTGAATACCTGGAAGGAAGGAACAGAATCTTAGCAATGTTTGTAGCACATCCCCAACTCCTTACCTAACACAGTAGCTGGCTACATGGACAACATTCCATGACTGCTGGTGAATAATTGAATGAGCGAGTGAATGAGTGAATATATTCTCTGAAATTCAAGCTTTGGAGTTTGAAAATGTGATTATTTGGTTCTGAGAGCAAGCCAAGCTCACTGAATAGATGTGGCCAAGTGGAATTAGGCAGCGCGTAAGATCTGAAAGACTCAGCACCCAGCCCCTCTCTGATTGACAGGGTTTGCTGTGGATGAGCCAGGTGGCAGATGCAGCTGCAGTTGAAGAGCCATTTCCCTCTGCCTAGGGAAACGTGGCAGAGACTTACCCAGTGGTCTGGATATCAAAATCACACCAATCTGAGTTTTTGGACTCATTACTGCATAAGTAGAAAGGAGGAACACTCTCTCCATGTAACTGCATCTAAGTTGGGTTCCCTAGAAGCAAAACCTGAGACAGGAGTTCTGTTCAAGTGATTTAGTGAGACATGCTTTCAGAAGAAAAGAGTGGGAGGAACTGAGTCAGTGGGTGAAAGCCAGCAGGGAGCTGTGCTGGAGACCAGCAGCACCCTCATCGTCATGAGCTATGGAATTGGTCCCACCTTGAAGCGCAGCAGCCAGCACTTTGTCTCTCCAAGTGGCTCGGTCATTGTGGGCTAACCCCTGGGGACAGGAACTGTAATCTCTTGATGAACATAGTTCTTATTTCAGTAAAGGGCAATCTCTGGAGAAGGGGATTGGATAGTATGAAATAGTGTTTGCTATTGAAATCACTACCATTTATTGGATCTTCAGTCTAACACTCTCCCAACTGAGCCATTTTGGCTGGTATTTATTGATCACCTACTATATACTAAGTAAGTGCTGTGCTAAATGTTTGCATATATACACTCGTGTCTGTATGCTCATATGGGGTCTTCCAAAAGTTCATAGAAAATATGCATTATGAAAAAATTGTTCATAGTTTTCATTTTTTTGCATCTAACTTTTTTTTAAAAAAAAAAGATTTACTTACTTATTTGAAAGTCAGAGTTACATATAGAGAGGAGAGGCAGAAAGAGAGAGGTCTTCCATCTGCTGGTTCACTCCCCAATTGGCTGCAATGGCCAGAGCTGCATGGATCCAAAGGCAGGAACCAGGAGCTTCTTCCCAGTCTCCCACGTGGGAGGCCCAAGGACTAGGCCATCTTGTACTGCTTTTGCAGGCTTTGGCAGAGAGTGGGATTGGAAGTAGAGCATCCAGGACTTGAACCAGTGCCCATATGGGATGCTGGCACTGCAGGCAGCAGCTTTACCCACTACACCACAGCACTGGCTCCAAACTTATTTTTAAATTCAATTTTCTATGACCTCTTTGAAGTACTACTTAGGATACATCTTTCAGAGAGGTAATATGCTATCATTTCCATTGTACAGATGAAAAAACTCAGAAAATACATTTTATGTTTAGAGTATTTTCTGTGTCTAAATTTCTGTGGTAGAATTAGAATATTTCAGATCCAACTGGCCTGAATTCCAGGGACTCATTCGATTCTTGAATTCCACCAAAGCTTTTGAGCAGCTATTGCATGCCCTGACTAGGCTAGGCCCAGGGGAAATATTGGTGAACTGATAGTCTCGGATCCTGTCCTTAAACAGTAGGATCAGACTTCAGTCTCATATCCACTAGCCTCGTGACTCAGTTTAAAAAATATTGGCTGGATGCCTACTGTATACATTCTGAGCCATCAGGCCTGGATCAAGAAAGAATCAGATACCATGTCTCCATAAAAATCCACTTGCATCACTCACATCAAACTATTAGGAGGGAAAACTTGTTTTGTGCCTTTTGTATACACAAACGCTGCAGGCTGTTTCCCTGTGTGTGACAGAGATCGGATGTGGTGATCTCTGAATTCCCTTCCAGCTACCACATCCTAGGATTCCTACCTCTGATCCTCCATGGTTGTTCTTGGCCCTTTACTGCGGACCATGCTGGTCAGTTTCATGTGTCACTTGGACTAGGATATCAAACACTAATCTAGGTGTTGCTATGGAGATATTTGTAGATTTGATGAGTAACATCTGCAATAGCTTGATTTTAAGGAAAGGAGATTATCTTCAACATTCTAGGTGAGCCTCATTTATTCAGTGGTAAGTTTTAGGAGCAGATCGGAGATTTCTCTGATAAAGAGGAAATTCTACCTCTTGAACACAGCTTCAGCTCCTGCCCAAGAGTTTCCAGTCTCAGCCTGTGCTACATATTTCACACTTGGAGGTCACGCCCATGGTCACTTAAGTCAGATTCTTGAAATAAATCTCTTTCTCGATCTCTAATGAAATACTTGTGTGTCTATCTATCTATCTATCTATCTATCTCTATGAGTCCTCTACCACCTTTTCATCTGTCTCTTACTGGTTCTGTTTCTCTGGGAAACCCTGAATGACACAGGCACCCACCATGTACTTTTCTGTGGTGTCATCTGTTGTGCATGGTCTTGAATCTTCTGGTGTATGTCGTTATTAGAATCCATTTGGATTAATAATAGGCAGATGAAGCCCATGCTTAAAGCACTAACAAAACAAGGGCATCCAAACAAGAAAAGTTCAGCTTCAATTCAATTAATCCAGAATTTTGTAATCATAAGATCTAAAATTACACACACATAAATTTTTGTGTTTTTTAAACATTTTAAGCTGTATGAGTGGAAAGGACTATAATCTTTTCAGATCGGGGCCTCTAAAGCTCCTGATCCAATTCTCTACCTCACCAAGTAGAATATAAGCTCCATGAGGTCAGAGGCCAAGTGTTGGATTCTTTGTGACCCTGTAGTACCTAGAATCACTTTTCTAAGAGTTGCTGAATCAAGCTGTTCTTCCCCTTTTGTTTTATTCTCCAAAATGCATTACCTTTAGAAATAGGAAACATGCTCAGAGAAATGTTGTTGTGTTAATTTTTAAACAAACTGATTTATCATCTCCAAAGGAGAGGCTGCTTCCTTGGTATGCCTGGAGATTTCTTATCTGGGAAGCATCCCAGAGTCTAGCTTTTTCTTGTTTGTGTCCATTGATAAGTTTCTGGAAGTCCAGATGACTGACAGGGGTCAGGCTTTGCTGGCATGTTAAGAAAGATTCATCTGTAGAGCAGAACAGAGAAAGTGTTATTCCAGGAGCAAATATTGTTAGCAGTTGAGAGGGACTAAATGGGACTTCAACTGAAACCTAGAGTCTACATTTTCTAGAATGCAACCTGTAATAGTGCTGCAATGTGTAAACAGCAGGTGTCCAATAAACCTGTGTTCATAGGGCGGCTGACCCTTACTCCTGGATTGTTAACACCTCTTGTGAGAAAGCAGGAAGCAGTCCAGATCCTCAGTCATGTGACTCCAGCTTCAAGTGAAAATCAATCAACTTGACAAGAGAAAACATGAATTAATGCTCTAGGTCATAAAGAAGAAACTTTGGGGTAGGCATTTGGCACAGTGGTTAAGACACTTCCTGGGATGCCCACATCCTATTTCATACTATCAGACTTTGAGTGCCAGCTCTGTTCCTGATTATAGCTTCCTGCTAATGTACACTCTGGGAAACAGCGGGTAATGGCTCAAGTAGTTGACACCAACGCTGGAGACCTGGATGGAGTTCCTGACTCCTGGCTTCAGCCTGGCCCCATCTTCACTGTTGCAAGCATTTGGGGAAATGAATCAGTGGATGGAAGATCTCTGTCTGTCTCTCTTTCTCTCTCTCTCTGCCTTTCAAATAAGATAAAAATAGAAAGAAAAATTTTAAAAAACATAACAGAAGGACTTCAAGTTGAGCCTAGGCTGTGATGTGGCAATTTCCTTAACCTAAGTGGGCACCCTGGGATCTCTCACCTCAACCAAGGACCAAAAAGATTGTATATCCTGGCCGGTGCCGTGGCTCACTAGGCTAATCCTCTGCCTGTGGCGCCGGCACCCTGGGTTCTAGTTCCGGCTGGGGCACCGGTTCTGTCCTGGTTGCTCCTCTTCCAATCCAGCTCTCCGCTGAGGCCCGAGAAGGCAGTGGAGGATGGCCCAAGTCCTTGGGCCTGCACCCACATGGGAGACCAGGAGGAGGCACCTGGCTCCTGGCTTCGGATTGGCATAGCGCGCTGGCCGTAGCGGCCATTTGGGGGGTGAACCACCGGAAGGAAGACCTTTCTCTCTGCCTCTCTCTCTCTCTCATTGTCTAGCTCTGCCTGTCAAAAAAAAAAAAAAATAAATAAAGATTGTGTATCCCGACTTTATAGAAATCGAGGATAGAGCTCAGAGCCCAAGAGAAATTCATGAAAAGCCTTCCATAATAAGAAGGTAAAGAAAATTGATTTACAAATCAACTGTGAGTAATAGCAGCTAAAAGGCACTGAAAAGAGAAGAGAAAGAAACATGAAAGTAGAATACACTGTACCTGCCTCTGGAAGCTTCTCTGGCCCTATGTGTCATTCGTCTCTAGCCTTGCCTCGTCCTGGCCTTTGCGCCTCCCATCCATTCTTCTCCACACTGGCCAAAGTGAGTCTCTCCACAGCCTCTCTCTATGTAAGCCTTTGACGTTAAAGTTGAAATCTTTCACGGGACACTCAGAACCTTCTAAAACCAGCCCCCTTCTCTCTCCAGCCACATACGTCCTCTCACTGTGTCTCTCTCCACATGTCCTTTGGTTACACAAAACCATTTCATGTTCTTTTAACTACTACACACCTTTCCAAGTTCCAGGCCTAAAATGCCCTCAGCAAATCTTTCTAAAGCTCTCCAGCCCTTCAAGGTCCAACTTGAATCTGAGTCCATCAGTCTCCTTGATGCTTTCCTGACACTCCCTGCTCTCTATGGGCCATTATACTCTAATTATTGTGTAGTGTAATCCTACTTTAATTCTCACCAGGGTGTGAGCTCCTGAAAGCCACAGCCATGGCTTATTCTTTCTTAATCCTCACAGTACCTTCTTTGGTACTTGTCAGTTAGTATGTCCTCAATAAATACAAATGTAGGCGGACAAATGAACCAAGTAATTAGTCAAGCCAATTGTATCTGCAAGCCTGACTTCCACCTCACATTCAGGTATCTTTCTCAAGCATTCTCCATGGACTCCACCCAAAAAGTCAATGCTCATAACATACCTAATGCCACTGCCTCATATTTCCATATGTTCTCTGTGCCTTCCCACGTGTTGCAGGAAATAAGTTCCCTGAAGATTGTCTAGTGTGCAGCACCAAGCAATGAATTCAGGGTTTCTAATAAATGCTGTTTGATTATGTCAGTGATTTTTTTTTCATTCAATTTTTGTGTGATAAAAAAGAGACGTTGACACACAGTATCAAAGGGGTCTGAACTCCATGGAAACCCACCTCTCAGAGAGGTGGGGCCATGGATCCACTCACTGTCTTCCTGTAGTCATTCTCCACCCACTGCTGGCAGATGACACTCAGATGTACAGGGACCCCACTGTGGTGCTGTGTTTGGGAAGGAGCTGATTAGTGACCTCCTGAAATTCAAGTGCAGCCTTCAGGCCAAGGGACAACTAAAACCATACTGGTGAAACTCTCCCAGACCTCCAAAGACCCTGCTTCTGCTGAGGGTGAATGGGACAAGAAGATGCAGACTCGACTCTACAGGATAGAATCCTGCATACAACTGCAGCACATTCAGCTGGAATCGACACGCATAACAAACAATAACAGCAGTTTTTGATTATTGCTGTAACTCCGCAAGTAGGATGATCTAAGCAATTAGAGGATAATTATTGTCTAAGGTGAGACTGGAAGAAGTGTCAGAACAAGGCCAGCAGAAGCAGCAACCTGGTGGATAATTTGTGAGATGTTGAATTGCTGTTTTCTCTCTCCAGGCCTTTGCAAGAGAAACATCCAAATGCCACAAGGACACCTTCAGGGAGCTGCAGGGTGGCAGGAACCCACGATGTATGAACATAATTGCCGACTATCTACTCTGCTTCAGGCTTTATCAAATCTTTTGTCTCCCAAGGCATTCTGTAGCAACAGTGTGTACAGTGCTCTAGCACTGTGGCCCCTTCCTCCCACACCACCAGGGCCCAAGAGCTGAGATCTACACAACCTCCAGACCTTCCTCCCAACCCCAGCCTCTGCATCTGCTGGCGACTCTTCTGAGGCACCCTGATCTTAGTGGCATTGTCACTAAGATTTTGGGGACTCCAGTATAGTCTCTGCATTCCAAGCTGATTTCTTCTATGTCCTGTTTCTGGGGCAGACGTACAAAGCTGGTGATAAACAAAGAGGACTCATGTCCCCTTAGAATAAACAGTGAGACTTAAAGGCTTTTGTGGGATCCTGACAGCCATCCATCCATCCATCCATCCACTCACCCAGTAAGGTTCTCTGTGCCCAAAGAACAGGAATGTTTTTCCCTGAAGCAGTTCACAGCGGAAAGATACAGAGCTTAGAAATCAAGGGGCCAGCGCTGTGGTGCAGTGGGTTAACGCCCTGGCCTGAAGCGCCAGCATCCTATTTGGGTGTCAGTTCTAGTCCCGGCTGCTCCACTTCCCATCCAGCTCTCTGCTATGGCCTGGGAAAGCAGTAGAAGATGGCCCAAGTCCTTGAGCCCCTGCACCTGTGTGGGAGACCTGGAAGAAGCTCCTGGCTCCTGGCTTCAGATTGGCGCAGCTCGGGCCATTGCAGCCATATGCGGAGTGAACCAGCAGATGGAAGACACCTCTCTCTCTCTCTCTCTCTCTCTCCTCTCCCTGTGTAACTATGACTTTCAGATAAATAAATAAATCTTAAAAAAAAAGAAAAGAAATCAGGTAAGCACCATTGGCCAGGAGGCCCTAAGGAGACATGGGATGCTTCTTTGTTCCCCCATGACAAAGCAACAGCTTAGACATAGATTCCAGCTTCCCATGAAGATTAGGTGAAACTTGCTGCTGCTGCATTGGATCATATAGAAGGAACTCTAAAATCTATGGTGACCAGAAAAGCTGGTGGTTACCAAGGCTCTGCCTTCCCAGCCCCAGCTTCCTACACACCACACACATGCACACACGCAGACACACACACACACACACACACCTTCCTTTTGCACCAGCCACATGCAGATAAGGCAGCTCTCAGACCCAGCAGGCTGTTTCCTACTTTTGTTGTCCTCATCTGCTCTCTTCTGGGGCCTGGTCTGCCTAGTGAGACCTCAGCAGCTTCAAAATCTGTTTCTCTAGAATATGTGACCCATCCCACCCCTGTACCCTTCCTGTCTTCCTTACAGTTAGCCCTCTAGTGTGTGTGTAGAATCACAGGTCGACCAGTAAAAATACACGTGGAAGGCTCCTTCATCCTTGCATCCTTGAAGCCCAGAACAAAGGCAAGGAAATTTTTCTTTCTTTTTTTTTAAGATTTATTTGTTTATTTGAAAGTCAGAGTTACACAGAGAGAGAAGGAGAGAAGGAGAGGCAGAGAGAGAGAGGTCTTCCAACTGCTGGTTCACTCCCCAGTTGGCTACAACAGCTGGAGCTGCGCCAATCCAAAGCCAGGAGCCAGGAGCCTCCTCTGGGTCTCCACTCTGGTGCAGGGGCCCAAGGACTTGGGCCATCTTCTACGGCTTTCCAAGTCCATAGCAGAGAACTGGATTGGAAGTGGAGCAGCTGGGACTCCAACTGACACCCATATGGATTGCGGGTGGCAGCTTTACCCATTACACCACAGCACTGGCCCTTCAAGGAAATATTTTCAAAAGTTGTCAATGCCGAATACTCAGGTATATATATTCGACTTTATATCTCTCTGATATTCACTAATTCAGTCTCAGACATTTATTGAGTACTTAGTATGTGTCAGGCGTTATGCTCAACTCAGCTATCATGGCCTCTTAAGATTCTTCTAAAACCAACATCTTACCATTAACAGTGGGAGTAGTGTGAATATTATGTATTCAAATCTGGGGTGAGTAGGAGAAAAATACCATTTTCTAGTCACACAAGTTACTTTTTTTTTTTTTTATAAAGCATCTTAAAGTCCTTTGGTTAAGATTTGTCATAGTTGAGGAAGTAGGATCATGGTTATTTCTAAGCTAGGGATCCATGAGAGGCTATGTTGTTCTAGAATCTGTTTTGTGTCTTTAGAGTAAGCACATGTATTCACCAACTTCTGATTCTACTTTGAAACAAGGATGGGTGACCCATGGCATTGGTGACACTCCTGAGTCCTGGTTAGCAGACAACCACTCCACTATCACTTTGCATATCAATTTTCTTCTTTTCCCTTTTTCTTCTCTAATTTGTTCTTTCCCCTTCCCTCTCTGAAGACCACCGTCCCAAACATCCATAGCCTTAAGGCATGGCTGAGCATCTGTGCTTGTCACTAGGAAGGCTTCTTAGCCTTGGCTCCCATACTGGAAGAAACCCAACCTCCAGGGTGTGGCATGGAGGAGGGGAGAAGTGTAATTGACCCAGCCTCTGTTCCTCAGGCTATTGACTGCCCCAGTCCAGACCTTGTGGGGTGAAGTGGTTGAACCAGCAGCTCAGGCCTGAGCCATAAAGATGGAAGGACCCTACAGGGGGTCACTGTTGCTTTGTTTGGTGCAAGCGGAAAAACTTGACTGATACACTCAGCTTTGGGCAGGCTAGGCGAGAGGCCTGGAAATGCAGTCTGGGCTTCTGCTGAGGGTCTCCTTCCCATTGTTGCAAAGCCAGACAAGGGAGCAGATGGGCAAGTGCTTGCATTTCACCCAGTGTGCGCAGGAAAGCCTCCTCACCCCTGCATCAGCTTCCCCATAGATTCCCCCAGTGAGTTCTCCAGGATCCCCCCGTGGTGGTGGATCTTGATGGGCCCTGATTTATTAGAGCAGAGGAGAAAAAGAAGTGGCGGGACCTGTCCATGAGTGTGGCCTGTCCAGAAAGGGAGCCGAGATGTTTTCTAGGATGGAGCACGTGACAGGGATTCTCATGCCTGGAGGGGCCAGGAGCCAGCTGCAGTGGGAGGTGTTGGGAATGAAAGTCGGCTGTATACTCACGACGTTAAAAATGTCAAGAACAAGGCAGGGAATAACGCGAGGGGAAGAGTGCCTTCTGTTTTGTGGGAGGCAGGTTATGAAATGTTAAAGACGCACGTTTGCTTTCATGTGTCTGCTTGGTTGCATGTCTAATCTGGACTCCTACTGCTGCACTAAGAGAAACTTAGAGAGCCAGTCAACCCAGGCGTGACCAGTGAGAGTCTCCATAGGCTCAGCCCGTCTGGCTGAAAGCTAATGAGCAATAGCGAGCCTGCACATG
Source organism: Oryctolagus cuniculus (assembly GCF_051225735.1). Taxonomy (NCBI): domain Eukaryota; kingdom Metazoa; phylum Chordata; class Mammalia; order Lagomorpha; family Leporidae; genus Oryctolagus; species Oryctolagus cuniculus. The sequence goes on from NC_142875.1 coordinate 63,465,608, forward strand.
CTTGGCAGTCCATGTGGTTCACACCAAGAAAACTCCAAGCTTGCTTCAACCTGGCACTGTTTTTAAAGACCCCAAGCCCCATTCTCTGTTTCATACCCATGTTAGGAAACTGGCGCAGTTTTAGCCAGGTGGCCGCATGGCCCAGCTACCTGAGCCAGGCTCCACCCCCATCCTAATGGGATTCGCTGCTCCTGCTTCCCTGCCCACCCTCGGGCAAAGTTTTAAAAGGGCCTGTTCCTGAACACGTGCTCTCTTGGCCCTTCTCTCCTGCCCTCTTGATCCTTCTCTCCTGTGCTCTCTTGGCCTCTCTTGGCTTCTCTCCTCCCCTCTTGTCTCTTCTCCCTCCTCTCTGTCTCTCTCTTATAGTCTCCTTCTCTCTTTTTCCTTCGCCGCCCCTTCACTCTGGTCTGTAGGGTGTTCCCCAATAAACCCTTTCCCTTACTCCGGTGTCTGGTGTGTTTTGCGACGGCTAACATTAATATATAACAACCCATGCTGTCCTGATGCAGAGGCCTTCCTGAATTTACAGGAGATGGAATTCTTCCAGCTGAAGAACTCTATAATTATTTCTAGCGCAGTCACAGTCTTCCTGGTCAAGTGCTGAAAAGAGGGAATGCCCCACCTGGAAATGCACACCCACCACTCTTAGCAGGAATCTGGCTGTGTGAAAAGCTCACCGCATATGAAGCAGGCACACCTAGGAGGCAGGAACTGGGCCACTGTCTCAGTTTTAATTCCTCAAATGGGAATCTAAATGCTCATGTTTATTGGGGATGTGATCCCGGAAAATACAGTGAGGGACTGGAAAAGCAGGACAGAAGGGAGGCAAGGCAATAAAAGGGGTTGGGTGTTACTGAGCAGGACGCTACCAGGAGCTGTTGGGATTCTATGGCCAGAAAGAGCCCTCAGGCAGAGAGAGAAGTTTGGAGAGGCCATGGTGTGTCTATGAAGCTGCAGATGACCTCCAGTGGGATCTGTTCCGATAGTCATCGTGACAATGACGACTCCTCACTTATGTGTTCAGCCCCATGTGTGTATGCTATGTACTCGAATACTGTTCTACCTTCTTCTCATTTGCACTCCCCTTAGCACAGTGTCACAAATAGTGAGACACCAAGTAATTTTAGCCCTGCTGAGCCATATACAGCCTCACCTCAATGTATGAGATGAGCCAGAGAAGCAGCGCTTTAGCCCCCGGCCCATTACTCTGATGGAAATCCTCATCAGCTTCCTAGCCCTGCCCAGCTGGAAGAGTTAGGACTTGTGTTGGCTGTTTTGCTTAAGCTCCGCTGAAGGACAACACGGGGTAATGGAAAAAACTGGAGCAGATAGCAGGAATTTGAGGAGTTTTGTCTCAAGTCCAACAGTAATTTACTTGGTTGACACCAAGGAAAGCAACTAAACTTTCTGGAACTTAGTTTCCCCATTAGTAAAACAGAAGCAAGAACACCTGCTCTTTTAACATTTAAGAGTTGTGTTAATATTCAAAGAAGCCAATTCTTGGAGGTGAAAGCACATTCCCATGTATGCATGCTTTTTGCTAAGCCCTATCTTGCTTAGCCTTGGCTTCATTACACTGGGTTTGAGCCCTGAGAGAGGGGCCTTGCTCCCTGTCCTCTCAAAATCTGTCTTCTCCCTACTCCCAAGTGCAGCATTCTGTCCTGGGAGCACAGAATGCTCTTTGTTTTAAGGCTTTGTTTGCAATAGGTCCAGGCAGGCCAAGTCCAGCACCAGGACACTCCTGGAGGCTTATGAGTTGTATGTCCTCTTGGAATGGGTAGAAAATGGCTTTGTATGCTGCCTAGGTGGTGCCCAGGCCCTCTAGTCTCTTCACTTGCTCTGTGTCAAAAGTAGATTCCTGAATCACCGTAGGAAGAGATAGATGGGGAAACACAACATTCCCAAAATATTAATAGAGACCAGTGATGGCACCAAATGCTGTGCTTCTGTGCTTAGTTTGTGTTGTTCAAACCTGTGTGATGTCAACAGAGAAGCAAGTGTTGGCTAGAATCTGACCCTTCTGGGGTCAGTCATCTGGAGAGGACTGCCCTAAAAGATGAACACGGTTCCCAAGGGTTGGAAACAGAAACAATTTGCACAGTCCCTGGGGATGATGCTTAAGTCCGTAACAATGGTAATAATAACCATTGTGTGATTCAGGGTCCTTGGAGAGTGATAGCATGGTGGGGGTGGGGAGTTCTGAGCCCTTCTACACAGACTCAGACAGAAAAGCTCTTATCATCGTCATCCAATTAGAGACAATGGGAGCAAAGTGCCTCTCCAGGACAGAAACACACTGCCAGTGTGGGAGAGGCTTGAGGGAGACTCTGAACAGTTCCCAGAATAATTCCCACATAAATCCAAAGAATGCTAATGGAGGTAAGCCACCGTTCGTTCCCTCTTTTCAGCCAAATAATATCCTCCTCCTACCGGAACAGAGTTGTTCTTGGCACTTGGAAGCCCATGTGAGAAGGGAATCAAAACACGGTGCCTGAGAAAGGAATCTGTAAAAGATCTGAAGGCAGGGACATGATGGGAAGTACCAGAGCAAGATAGGTTGGTGGCAGGAACAAAGATTAAGTGTACCAAAGGATACAGCGCGTTAGCTCTTAAAATAGGGATGATGGAAAGTCGGAAGTACAGCTGGGCCAGCTGAGTTGCAGAAACACACGCGACCTTCGCCTCCGCTCCTGATGGCTCCAAGGAAGGCCTCTGCACAGTTTTGTGGTGGCCCTGGAGCAGGATTCTGGAAGCTGAGGCTTCAGCCCTCCTGCCTCCTTGCAGTAATCCTGGAAAGACACTCCATCCCCAGGGGAGAGGCTGCTTCTTGTGGGGCAGAAGCTCTCCCCTTGTGAGCAATCAACGCAGAAAGTACAGAAACCTGATAAAATATGTATTCTCCTCACTCCACCCCTGCTTACACGGAAACTGCCTCCAGGGGATTCTGGCAAGTTTGACAAATGGCAGATGAATTCGTCATTGGCACAGGGAAGCTGAGATTGGGCACAAATGTGCTGCCACAGTTCTTTGTACAGTGAAAGTAGATTATAGGCGGAATGTCAGGTTGCCGTCTGTATCAAGTCTCCAGGTGCCTGTGTGCACACTCCTCAAGTCTACAGTGCTGTGGTTTAGAACACTCAGCTCTCTGCCTCGGCCAGGACACACTCATCACACATACCACACTTTCTGCCCAAAGGCACCGCTGTGTCACTGTGTCCCTGTGAGTCACAGACAGAGGTGTTGGCTTGCCCAACCCTGAAATCCTTGACTCACAGAAGATTCATAGATACTAATACTTGCTATTTAACCAGGCACTTTTCTCCAAGTGGCTTAAAGGGCTTTACAAGCTGCTGGCTCATTTCTCATCAGATGGCTTGGAGGGAGAGCCAGAGGTGGGGAAGAGGAAGGACAGACATGTTCGTTTGTATTTTACATGGGGAAACCAAGGCACAAACAAACCTAAAGTGAAATGTAGACATTGATGAGTCAGACACTACCCACAGAGGAGCCAAAATGAGTTCTTCTGAATCCCAAGTGGACTTTTTTCTTGCCCAACAATTTTGTGTGCTGTTCGGACACAATTATTTATTTATTTATTTTTGACAGGCAGAGTCAGTGAGAGAGAGAGACAGAGAGAAAGATCTTCCTTTGCCATTGGTTCATGCCCCAGTGCTGTGGCTGGTGCACTGCGCTGATCCGAAGCCAGGAGCCAGGTGCTTCCCCTGGTCTCCCATGCGGGTGCAGGGCCCAAGCACTTGGGCCATCCTCCACTGCACTCCTGGGCCACAGCAGAGAGCTGGACTGGAAGAGGAGCAACATGGACAGAATCCGGTGCCCCAACTGGGACTAGAACCCGGTGTGCCGGTGCCGCAGGCAGAGGATTAGCCTAGTGAGCCGTGGCACCGGCCCGGACACAATTATTTTGAAAGAGAACAAGAGAGGGTTCTTCCCATCTGTTGGTTCTCTCTCTAAATGCCTACAACAAATAGGGCTATGCAGGTTTGAAACCAGGAGCTAGAAACTCCATCTGGGTCTCCCACGTGGGTTACAGGGACATAAGTACTTGGGTCATCATTTGCTGCCTCATAGGATGTACATCAGCAGGAAGCTAGATCAAGAAATAGGACTTGAACCTAGGCACTCAGATGTGGGATGTAGGCAAATTATCCTGCTGCACTACAAAGTTCATCCACATCTCTGAATTTAATGGACTCTTTTTTAAATTTCATTTTAGAGTCTACCCAGCCATTTTATGTTCCTCACCTGCTCCCAATTCCATTGATTACCTCACTCCTGACATTTATACCATTTTCAACCATTATCCGATTCCTGACATATTTTGAACCTCCATTTCTCATATCTCTCCCTAATCCATATACACTAGATTGCCAGAGGCACAACTGACAACAGGATTAAGATCAAGTCTGGGGCAAATCTCACAAATGGAGTATAGAATGTCAGGGTTTTTTTCATCATTTTTTAAATAGCTGAACATACATCAGCTGAATTTTTAGGCCATGCCAAAATATCCTTGTGTTGGAATAGCTGCAGTAAAGTGGCTCTTTTAAAATAGCTGTCTCCAAAGAACTCAAAGTCGAGATGTCACCTGTTTCTGGCACCTGACTTGGGTCCTCTTTTATGTGGCCTTGCCTTCTGTTCTGTTGTATTCTAGTGTGTGGCTCATCAGAAGAGGCGCTAACACCAGGGCCGCTTTTTACCCTGCTATTCCAAGCAAGGACTATGTAGGTGTCACAGATGAAACGTCCCCAAGAACAGGACACTAATGGCATGGCCACGTGTTTTCACCTCCCCAGGAGGCAGCCTGGTTGGCACGAGTCCTCCTTCCAGCCTCCTTCCCGCCCCCGTCTACCAAGAGCTCTGGTTGGGTCAGAAATGCAACTCGGATGGTGCCAGACAGCCAGATGATGCTGGAAAGACCAAATAAAAAGCAAAAGCAGATTTCTAATTTAAGCATAAGGCTCGTTTATAAAAATAAATAGCCACAGCCTAGCAACGTGCTCACAGCTCAGCTTCCCTCTGTGATGACGCGCCTGTGGCTGGAGCCCAGCGTGACACAGCCTCAGAGAGCCACACCCAACCCTTCCCCAGACCCTCTTGCATAGTACTCATCTGGAGAGTGCTGACAGTGGCACTTTATGGGCTCTGCTCTTCATGCAAAGCCAAGCAAGGGCCAGGCTCTGAGGAGCGGAGGGCAGCCAGAGCCTCCAATTTAATGGGGCTCATGAACACCCACAGACACTTGGCAGTAACTTACACACCTGAAGCAAGAGCAGATGAAGTCCCTTGGACTCTTGAAATGGAAGCCTCTCCTTGGGACCGTTTCTTCAGTGTTCTCCATTGAATGCCTAGCGGCCAGCCTGGAGCATGACGTACAAGACACTCATTAACTATATGAGGGAAGATTGGACAGAAGCATCGTTCAATGAGTGAATGAACATGTCCATCTCATCATTAATATTTCCCTGAGCACCCCAAATGGAATGGGTTCAAGAATCCAGAGAGAGACATTTGTTTCCTGATTATGATATGCACCAAAGAGTCAATGTCATCTGGGTAGGCTGTTTAAATTTGAATCTGCCTCTGGGTGAGCAGCTGGCAGTGATTACTGCCCCAGGACTGGCTGTCACAATTGGGAATGGGAAAGGACAGAGGATATATGCAATTGATGACAATTGTTAGTGTTCTTGAACCTTCTCTCATTTTTAGGCAGAAGTAGGATGAAGTGTAGCTAAATAGAAAAGCTTTGGGGAAAAATAGAACCTGAGCTTCTGGTCTTTTCTGTTGGGGTACAAGAGTAGAGTCCCCAATGTCCTGGGAGGCCCAACAGATCAAGAAGGGCATTGGTCCAGGAAATATAATCCTGACACAAACCATCCTAAGTCCTGGGTTGGTTAAGTAGGGCTGTAGTGATCCTAAGATGCCCACAGAACACTGAAAACGTGAACCTTCTGAATCTCATTAGAATCCTAGTGAGGTTGGAGGGGATACTATGCCTCTACACTGACTCCTGGGAGCAACCACTTCTGTGAGGTTCTACATATACCCTAGTGACCAGAGAATGGTCAAAGACAGCATGTCAAAGCCATCAGTCTCTGTCTCAGAGCAGGGTCCTGTGGTTATAACATTAAATAGATCAAAGAAATTGGCCTGCGGCATCCTTCAGAAATCTGTCTTTAGGCATCCTTGTCTGGCCTGGCCAGAAAAGTAAAACCACATTCATGTCAGCGAGAAGAAGGCTCTTAATTAAATCCATGTGTGCAAGAATATATTACTTGTCTATTTTTGGAGTAATCATCAACAGGGGACAAAAACATAAACAGCAGCAAAATTGGTACAATAGCATCCAGCATCGCAGAACAGCACACAGTAGAAAAGAGTGAGTTCTGATAGACTCTTGGGTTTTTCTCATCCCATGACCTCACAGAGCGCCAAAGCCATAGTGCAAGAAAGAAGGACCGTGGCTGACATTCACACACAGGACACATCCTCTACAGAGGATCAGCCAACTCCAGATCGACAGCAACATCTCCTTGGGTGGCACCAAGGGAAGCCTCCTTCAGAGCAGGCCAACCATGACACCCACAGCCTCTGCTCCAGCTTGGTGGAGGCACAGTGTGCTCCGTAAGTTCCTCATGCTCCACCGTGGCTCCGATTTCTAAGACCCAACCTATCCCCACTCTGCATAGACGTTGCAGACACTCTTGAGTCCAGAGTCCAAGACTCAGCACTACGACCTTAACTACTTGGAAACTCAGTTTTGTCATTCATGAAATGGGGAGAATAGAAACTGTGAGGATCCAGTGAAAACTGTTATGTTCAGATGCTTCTCTGTGTGCAAGATGTGGTTCTGTGATAATGTGGTAAAAATTATAGAGGTGTAAGGTGAGAGGTTTGCTTTGGATGCAAGGAATGAGACTCCCTTTGTTGCACACTTTAAGAAACTCCCTCGCTTTCAGCTTTCAGTGTTACATGGTTTGATCCATCCTAATCCTTTTTTTTTTTTTTTTTTTTTGTGGATACAGCTTGTCAATTCTTTGGCTTCACATATTGATGATTTCTGACATTTATTGATGGCATTTCTGTGACTACAACTGCTTTTCTGCTCTTATAATCCCTGAAAAGGTGCTAGAATTGTAGAAAGCCTAAGAAACCATTTGGCTCACATGGTCTACCCCTTTGTTTTGCACACTAAGGCACAGAGGTATAAAAATGTCAGGCATTTGTCCCAGGTTGACTCCACTCACCCTGTCTTTAGCTCCTCTCACAACATGGTAGCTAGTGTCCATCCACCCTCGCTGCCCGCCCCCACCCACCGCTACCACCCCCATGGGTCTTTGAGGGCTACACTTCAAATTCCACTCCTCTGGGGCTAGGATGTTGATCTTCCATCAGACATCAGATCTATGGGTTCTTAGGCCTTCGGTCTCTAGGGATTACATCAGCAGCATCTCCCATTCCCACTCCTGTTTCTCAGTCCTTTGGCCTCAGGCTTTCCCAGGTCTGCAGCTTGCAGATGGCATTTTGTGGCACTGTTAGCCTCAATAATTGTCTGGGCCAATCTCTATTTCTCTCTCCATCCCCCATCTTTCTCCAATATATATCCATCTATCTCTATATAATTATCTACATCTATACATTGTCTATGTAATCTATTGATTGATCAATAGATGAATAATATTCTATTACTTCTCTTTCTCTGGAGAACCCCACTAATAGAGATTTTGGTGCTTCCCTCCTGCCATAATAAGCACATTTCCCCACTCTTGAGTGAGTAGCTATTACTTAAGCTAGGTGTATTATTTAGGATATGGAAGGTGGAGAGCAGGAGGATGGTAGATGGTTGTGAAGGCAAATGGTTATTAAAGAATGGCAGTTACACAAATAGGCACCATGAAGGGACAGGTTTCCTCATCTTAATAGATTGTACCTTGGAATTTACCTTTTATTTCTGAAAAATACATTATGATCGTTTGATTTTTGTATTCATATTAATTTGCATTCTCCCAGAAATGACAGATCACATCCATGCAAAACATAGATGTACCACACATAAGTTGTCAAGTTGTTTTAAGAGATGTTAAGGCCGGTGCCGTAGCTCACTAGGCTAATCCTCTGCCTGTGGCGCAGGCACCCTGGGTTCCAGTCCCCATTGGGGCACCGGATTCTGTCCCGATTGCTGCTCCTCTTCCAGTCCAGCTCTCTTCTGAGGCCCGAGAAGGCAGAGGAGGATGGCCCAAGTGATTGGGCCCTGCACCCGCATGGGAGACCAGGAGGAAGTGCCTGGCTCCTGGCTTCAGATCGGCACAGCGCACCGGCAGTGGCGGCCATTTGGGGGGTGAACCAACGGAAGGAAGACTTTTTTCTCTGTCTCTCTCTCTCTCACTGTCTAACTCTGCCTGTCAAAAAAAGGGGAGGGGGAGATATTAAGACGTGAAGTAGGAAAGTGTGCTTAGCCTAGTATTTCAGATGGAGGTGGATGCCGGCACAGCACAGCACATCGCATTCATTCAGTACCTGCCTCAACTCCTGACTCCAGCTTCCTGATAATTCACATCCCAAGAGGCAGCAGTGATGGCTTAAGCAGTTGGGTTTCTACCAGTCACATGGGAGACCTGGACTGGGTTTGTGGCTCCTGGTTTTGGCCCTCAACCCAAGTGTTATTGTCAGCCTTTGGGAAGTGATCCAGTACATAGGAGTCTCTCCTCTCCCTCTCTCTGTCTCTGTCTCTCTCTCTCTCTCTCTGTGTGTGTGTGTGTGTGTGTGTGTATGTCTCCAAAATCAACTAAGATAATTTTTTTTAATTTGCCCCATGACTTTTGATTTTGTTCATGGTCTGTTTCTCTTAAAAAATGATGGGGAGCTAGACTTCAGAGTGACAATTCTACCACTTGCTCACCTTTCTCCCAGCAGATGCAGTATGTCTATCTAGTAAAACAAATTGAGATTATTTTTTGTGATGCCTCCCACTGCCCCCACACCTGTCTACTCATTGGAAGCTAAGGTTCTCTTCCCCCTCCCTGCTGTCCACATTACACACTCATATGAAGAAGGCTCTTTTGTTCTGCCTGTAACTATCTGCCTGTGTACTAGGCCTAGGGGATCTAACCAACCTGGTTTTCTCAGGAGATCCTTAGAATGCAAGACTTTGGGTGTTAAAACAAAGACAGTCCCAGCAAACTGAGACAATTGGGCACCTATTAAGCCTCATGTCCTCTCCCCAGAGACCTTTCCAAACAAACAACAGATGATTGGATTAATTGATGATAATTTGTACCAAACTGCTCTGAGATTTGTGGCCAGGAAAAGAACTGAAATGTTTGAATAAATAAAATATAGTTGTTTGTTTTTATTGAAAAGATCCATGGGTAAGGTGGGGGATATCCTGTGATTCAGGTGAGCAGAAGAGCATGAAAGTGACACCAAAGGAGACTTAGGAAAATGCAAATCCCACTCATCATAAAAGCCAGACTCTTGAAGGTAAACCAGGATAGTCCATACAACATAAGAAACAGACCACAGTGGTACCTCCCAATTTTTTAACTTTATGATGCACATTTCAGAAAAAAATCATATCTACAACATGCATTAAAATGAAGTGAGAATCTACTTATGGCTAGAAAACTTCCTAGTCCTTGGAACTGAGAAGGTTGTTATCTCACATGTAACCATGACATGGCATAGTGAGAATCTTTCAGTTACAGCGTTCTGTTCTGCTCCATAGCAAATCTGAAACCCTGATCTGGCTTATCCCCAGGTTTCTAGTATAACTAGCAAAGCCATGGTGGTCAAACTCTGTCTCATGACTCAATACTGCAAAACTTCTTCAAAGGGCATTTCTCAGAATGGGACTAGTATGGGTTCCTGTTTACATTCCCCCATCTTTAGTCCCTGTATGCACAGAATTACGGGTTGAGCAATGACTTAATGACTTTGGGCAGGAAGGAAGTAATCCCAAGCCACACTCAGCCCATGCTCAATTATTGACATGAAATAGGTTTGTTTGTTTTTAAATAATGAAAAGCTATCATTGCAAACCATCAAACAAATTCTGAAATTTCCCATGAAAATTTTCAGATAAACTTACTCCCTTCAGAAACGGAAAACCTGGTAACCTGGGGCCATAATTCATCCAAGACTGAGAGAAGCCTCTAGGTGTGTTAATTGGCAGGGTTCAGATCCCAGCTCTGCTACTTACAAGAAACTGAAATAATAAATTTACCATCTAAGCGTATTGGTTTTTCATCTTTAAAGACAGTGTTAAACTTTTATTACTTTATTTAATGTGTTTAAAAATGCTTTAAAACAGTTACTGTCACTTAATAGTCATTCAATATATGGCAATGGCTGCCCCCCAAAGGTAGCTTTGTTATTTTTTTTTTTAGCTTCATGGTCCCATGAGCATAATTGCTAGCCTAGATAGTTTGGCAACTGCAATATGTTGCATCACTAGGTAATAAATCAAGTCTCCCTCTTTTTGATTGGCTGCCATCCCCAGCTTGACACATGTCCCTTCTCTGAGCTTCTCCATTGTCCTGCTGAGCCTATAAAGAAATCCAACATTAGGGCAGAGGACACAGCCAAGCCAAACCTCAGCTTTTCTAATTAGAGGCTTCATGATGGAAGAAACATAGCCCCCTATTAATAGTGTCTCATCTACTTCCTATCATCACCTATTTCCCTGCCACTTTGCTCTCCTGATCCTCCCACAGGTATAAGGAAAAAAATATTTTTGCGTAATTCAGCTAGGAAGTCAATGAACCAGAAGACAGGAATCCTTGAGAAAATAAGGAGTGCTTTCTTTAAATAAAGTAGTTTCTAATAAATCAACTTCTGCTGCTAAGCAACCTTGATGATGTCTCATCCACAATCACAGTACCATAGAACCCTTGACTGTCTACAGGGGATTAGTGGTGCTCTCATGAGTCAGACGAAGGCACCAGAGAAAGTTTTACTTAGACTTTTTGTTTTTCCCAAGGAAACCATTTATTTAAGGAATACAAATTTCATAAGTACTACTTTAGGAATATAGTGATTCCTCCCACCATACCAACCCTCTCACCCATACTCCCACTCCTCCCCCTCCTCCCTCTCCCATTCCCAGTCCCATTCTCCATTGAGACTCATTTTCAATTAACTTTATACACAGAAGACCAACTCTATACTAAGTAAAGATTTCAACAATTTTCATGCATGCACACACACACACACACACACACAGTTTGAGAACAAGTTTTACAGTTAACTCTCATAATACAACTCATTAAGGACAGAGGTCCTGCATGGGAAGTTAGTGCACAGTGAATCCTGTTGTTGATTTAGCAATTAAAACTCTGAGATATGACGTCAGTGACCACCTAAGGCTCTTGACATGAGCTACCTAGACTATAGAACCTTTTTGAATCCACAAACCCCATCAGTATTTAGACAATACCATAAGAAAGGTGGAAGCTCTCTCCTCCCTTCAGAGAAAAGTATCTCCTTCTTTGATAACTACTTCTTTCCGCTGGGGTCTCACTCACAGAGATCCTCCATGTAGAACATTTTTTGCCACAGTGTCTTGGCTTTACATGCCTGAAATGCTCCCATGAGCTTTTAAGTCAGACCAGGATGCCCTAAGGGCTGATTCTGAGGTCAGAGTACTACTTAAAGTGATTGTCATTCTTTGAAACTGCTGTAAGGACTGCTTCCCATCTTGGAATATTCTTTCCTTTATAATTCTATCTATTATGATTACGAGACACTTGATCCTATTTATATGGTCACTTTAACACTTAATTCTATCTATATGTTCACTTTGACACTTAATATGATCACTTTAACACTTAAGATGACATTTTTACCAGCCAGCTTAATGGGATTTGGGGTCCCATGGCAAGTTTTTAAACTGTACCCTTAGAAGTGAGTTCATAGGAATAAATGCAGAACTATACAGCTTTACAGTTACAAACTTCCTCCTCTCACTCTTATTTTTTACTGAGCTCTATTTTTAATTGACTTCATACACACATGATTAACTCTATGTTAAGTAAAGAGTTTAACAAATAGTATGAAGAAAAAGAAACTGTTCCTCGACAGTCAAGGTAAGGGCAAGTCATTTCTTCTCAAACTATCAATTTCACTTCTACATATTTCCTTTTAGGTGCTCTATTAGTTCTCACAGATTAGGGAGAATGTATGGTATTTGTCCCTTTGGGATTGGCTTATTTCACTATGATACTTTCCAGCTTCATCCATTTTGTTGAAAATGACCAGATTTTATTGTTTTTTTTTTTACCACTGTGTAGTACTCCATAGTGTACGTATCCCATAATTTCTTTATTCAGTCTTTGGTTGGTGGATATTCCATGTCTTAGCTATTGTGAACTGAGCTGCATTAAACATGGGCATACAGATAACTCTTTTATTTACTGATTTCATTTCCCTTGGGTAAATTTCCAGGAGTGGGATGGCTGGGTCATATGGTAGGTATATATTCAGATTTCTGAGGTATTTCCATACTGTCTTCCATAGTGGCTTTACCAGTTTACATTCCCACCAATAGTGGATTATAGTAACTTTTTTCTCCTATCCTCACCAGCATTTGTTGTTTGTTGATTTCTATATGAAAGCCATTCTAACTGGGGTGATGTGAAACCTCATTGTGGTTTTGATTTGCATTTCCCTGGTAGCTAGTGATCCTGAGCTTCTTTTTACATGTCTGTTGGCCATTTGGATTTCCTCTTAAGAAAAGTGCCTGTTTAAGCCCTTTGCCCATTTATTAACAGGGTTGTTTGTTTTGCTCTTGTGGTGTTTCTTGATCTCTACATATTCTGGTTATTAAGCCCTTATCAGTTGCATAGTTTGCAAATAATTTCTCCCATTCTGTTGGTTACCTCTGCACTTTCTGAGTGTTTCTTTTGCGGTACAGAAGCTTTTCAATTTGATGTTATCCCAATTGTTAATTTTGGCTTTCATTGCCTTCGCCTCTGGTGTCTTTTAAAGGAACTTTTTTCCTGTGCCAATGACTTGCAAGATTTCCCCAATTTCTCTAATAATTTGACAGTTTCGGGTCATGGATTTAGGTCTATAATCCATTTTGAGTGGATTTTTTTGTGTAAGGTGTAAGGTAGAGGTTTTGCTTCATCCTTCTGTATGTGTAAATCCAGTTTTCCCAGCACCATTTATTAAAGAGACTGTCCTCACTCCAGGGATTGGTTTTATCTCTTTTGTCAATTATAAGTTGTTTGTAGATGCTGGATTGATTTCTGGTGTTTCTGCTCTGTTTCATTGGTCTATCCATCTGTTTTTGTACCAGTACCAGGCTGTTTTGATTATAACTGCCTTGTAGTATGTCTTGAAATCTGGTATTGTGTTGCCTCCATCTTTGTTTTTGTTGTATAAGATTGCTTTAACTATTTGAGATCTCCTGTGTTCCCATATGTATTTCAGTATCATTTTTTCTATATCTGACAAGAAATTTTTTAAATTTTTTTATTTTTTGACAGGCAGAGTGGACAGTGAGAGAGAGAGAGAGACAGAGAGAAAGGTCTTCCTTTACCATTGGTTCACCCTCCAATGGCCGCCGTGGCTGGCACGCTGCGACCGGCGCACCACACTGATCTGAAGCCCGCAGCCAGGTGCTTTTCCTGGTCTCCCATGCGGGTGCAGGGCCCAAACACTTGGGCCATGCTCCATTGCCATCCCAGGCCACAGCAGAGAGCTGGACTGGAAGAGGGGCAACCGGGACAGAATCTGGCACCCCGACCAGGACTAGAACCCAGGGTGCCGGTGCGGCAGGCAGAGGATTAGCCTATTGAGTTGCAGCGCCAGCCTGACAAGAATGTTTTTGATATTTTGATTGGAATCACATTGAATCTGTAAATTGCTTTTGGAAGAATGGACATTTTGATGATATTGATTCTTCCAATCCATGAACAGGAAAGATTTTTCCATTTTTTTGTATCTTCTTCTATTTCCTTCTTTCATGTTTTGTAATTCTGATTGCAGAGATCATTGACATCCTTGGTTAAGTTTATTCCAAAGTATTTGATTTTTTTTTTTGTAGCTATTGTGAATGGGATTGATCTCAGAAGTTCATTCTCATCCTTGGCATTGTCTTTGTATGCAAAAGCTGTATTAATTTTATATCCTGCTACTTTTCCAAACTCTTCTGTGAGCTGCAGTAGTATCTTTGTGGAGTCTTTTGGATCTCCTATATAGAGAATCATGTCATCTGAAAATACAGATAGTTGGACTTTCTCCCTCCAAATTTGTATTCCTTTGATTTCTTTCTCTGGCCTAATGGCTCTGGCTAAAACTTCCAGGACTATATTGAATAGCAATGATGAGAGTGGGCATCCTTTTCTGGTACCACATCTCAGTGGGAATGCTTCCAACTTTTCCCCATTCAATAAGACACTGACTTTGGGTTTGTCATAAATTGCTTTGATTGTGTTGAAGGATGTTCCTTCTATACCCAGTTTTCTTAGAGTTTTCATCATGAAAGAGTGTTGTATTTTATCAAATTCTTTCTATGCATCTGTTGAGATAATCTTATGCTTTTTATTCTTCAATTTGTTAATGTGATGTTTCACATTGATTGATTTGTGAATGTTAAACCATCCTTGCATATCAGGGATAAATTGCACTGATCCAGGTGGATAATCTTTCTGATGTGTTATTGGATTCAATTGGCTAGAATTTTGTTGAGGAATTTCACATCTATGTTCATCAGGGAAATTGGTCTATAGTTCTTCTCTGTTGCATCTTTTTCAGGCTTAGGAATTAAGGTGATACTGGCTTCATAGAAAGAATTTGGGAGGATTCCCTCCTCTTCAATTGTTTTGAATAGCTTGAGAAGAATTGGAGTTAGTTCTCACTTAAATGTCTGGTAGAATTCAGCAGTGAAGCCATCCATCCCTGGGCTTTTCTTTGTTGGAAGGGTCTTTATTACTGATTCAGTTTCCATCTTGGTTATGGGTTTGTTTAGGTTTTCTATATCATTAAGGTTGAATTGTGTAGGTTATATGTGTCTATGAATCTATCCATTTTTTCCATGTTTCCCAGTTTGTTGTCATATAGCTCTTGGTAGTAATTTCTGATGATTCTTTTTATTTCTGTGTTGTCTGTTGTTACATTTCCTTTTTAATCTCTAATTTTATTGATTTGGGTCTTCTCCTCTTTCCTTTTTTTTTTTTTTTTTTTTTTGGGTTAGTTGGGCCAATGGTGTGTCAGTTTTGTTTATTTTTTCAAAAAACCCAACTATTTTTTAAGAGGTAGAGACACAGAGAGAGGTCTTCCATTTGCTGGTTCACTTCCCAGATGGCCGCAATATCCAGAGCTGCACCAATCTGAAGCCAGGAGCCAGGAGCTTCTTCCATGTCTCCCACACAGGTGCAGGGGCCCAAGGACTTGGGCCATCTTCTACTGCTTTCCCAGTCCATAGCAGAGAGCTGGATCAGAAGAGGAGCAGCTGGAACTAGAACCAGCGCCCATATGGGATGCCAGCACGTCAGGCCAGGGCTTTAACCCCCTGCACCACAGCGCCAGCCCCCAAAAACCCAAATCTTTATTTTGCTGATCTTTGTGCCTTTTTATTGCTTTTTTATTTCAATTTTGTTTATTTCTTCTCTAATTTTTTTTTGACAGGCAGAGTGGACAGTGAGAGAGAGAGACAGGGAGAAAGGTCTTCCTTTGCTATTGATTCACCCTCTAATGGCCACCGCGGCTGGCGTGTTGCGGCCAGCGCACCATGCTGATCCAAAGCCAGGAGCCAGGTGCTACTCCTGGTTTCCCATGTGGGTGCAGGGCCCAAGAACTTGGGCCATGCTCCACTGCACTCCTGGGCCACAGCAGAGAGCTGGCCTGGAAGAGGGGCAACTGGGACTAGAACCCGGGGTGCCAGCGCCGCAGGCAGAGGATTAGCCTATTGAGTCACAGCCCCGGCTGATTTCTTCTCTAATTTTAATTATTTCTTTTCTCCTACTAGTTTTGGGTTTGGTTTGCTGTTCTTTTTCTAGATCTTTGAGATGCATTGATAGCTCATGTATTTGGTGCCTTTCCAGTTTCTTGATGTAGACACCAATTGCTATAAACTTTACTCTTAACTCTGCTTTGTCTGGATCCCATAAGTTTTGATATGTTATATTGTCGTCTTCATTTGTTTCCAGAAATTTTTTTTGATTCCTCTTTTGATTTCTTCTATGCCCCACTGTTCATTCAGGAGCATGTTGTTCAGTCTCCTTGGGTCTGCATACTCTCTAGGGATTCCTGAGTTGCTGATTTCCAGCTTCATTCCACTGTGGTCTGAGAAGATGTATGGTATTATTTTGATTTTTTGAAATTGCTGAGATTTGCCTTATGTCCTAGCATGTGGTTAATCCTAGAGAAGGTTCCATGCACTGGTGAGAAGAAAGTGTATTCTGCAACTGTAGGATGAAAAGTTCTGTAGATATCTGTTAAGTCCATTTGGTCTATAGTGTTGATTAACTCTGCTCTTTCCTTGCTGATTTTCTACCTGGTTGATCTGTGCATTGCTGAAAGTGGGGTTTTGAAATCCTCCATTGCTATTGTATTTAGTCTATGTCTCTTTTTAGAAATCTTAACATTTCTTTTAAATAGCCAGGTGCCCTGTAATTAGGTGCATATATGTTTGTAATAGTGACATCTTCCTGTTGAATTGATTCCTTAATCATTACATAGTGTCCTTTGTCTCTTTTAACAGTTTTTGTGTTTAGGTCTATTTTGTCTGATATTAAGATCGCTACACCAACTATTTTTTGGTTTCTGTTAACATGGAATATCTTTTTCCATCCTTTCACTTTCAGTCTGTGTGCATCTTTGTTGAGGAGATGTGTTTCTTGTAGGCAGCAAATAGATGGGTTTTGTTTTAAATCCATTCAGCCAGTCTGTGCCTTTTAACTGGAGAGTTGGGACCATTTACATTCAAGATGACTACTTATAAGTAATGACTTTTCCCTGCCATTTTTCCAAAAATATTCCTATTTTTTACTTTGGATTTCCTCTGTACTTTTACTGGAAGATTTTTTTCCTTTACCTTCTTTCATAGTGATGACCATGTTTCTGTGTCTCTGTGTGTAGCACATCCTTAAGCATCTTTTGCAGGGCTGGACATGTGGTGACAAATTCTTTCAATTTTTGTTTGTTTTGGAAGGTCTTTATTTCACCTTCATTCATAAATGAAAGCTTTGCAGGGTATAGTATTCTTGGTTGAGAGTTTTTTTTCTCTTAGGACTTGGACTATATCTTTCCATTCTCTCCTTGCCTATAGGGTTTCTGATGAGAAGTCTGCTGTGAGTCTAATTGGAGATCTTCTGAAAGTAATCTGGCATATCTGTCTTGTACATTTTGGAATCTTTTATTTATGTTTTACTGTGGTGAGTTTGATTACAATATGTCATGGTGAAGATCTTCTCTGGCCATGTCTATTAGGAGTTCTATGTGCTTCTTCTACTTGGACATCCTCCAAATTAGGGAAGTTTTCTGTTATTTTACTACAAAGGCCTTCTAATCCTTTCTCTCTTTTCATGTCTTCAGGATCTCCTAGATCCCATATGTTGGGTCATTTGATAGTATCCTGTAGATTACCAATAGTGTTTTTTTAGTTTCTAATTTCTTCTTGTTTTCTGTCTGACTATACAATTTTCTGTGCTTTGTCTTCTAAGTTGGCTATTTCTTCTGCTTTACTGATTCTGTTGTTAAGGCTTTCCACTACATTTTTTATTTGTTCCATTGATTTCTTCATTTCCAAGATTTCATTTTGATTTATCTTTTTTTAAAAGATTTTATTTATTTATTTATTTATTTGAGGGGTAGAGTTACAGACAGTGAGAAGGAGAGAGAGAGAAAGGTCTTCCTTCCGTTGGTTCACTCCCCAGATGCCTGCAACAGCCAGAGCCACGCTGATCCTAAGCCAGGAGCCAGGTGCTTCTTCCTGGTCTCCATGTGGGTGCAGGGGCTCAAGCACTTGGACCATCTTCTACTGCTTTCCCAAGCCACAGCAGAGAGCTGGATTGGAAGAGGAGCAGCTGGGACTAGAACCGGCACCCATATGGGATGCTGGTGCTACAGGCGGGGGATTAACCTACTGTGCCACAGCACTGGTCTCTTGATTTATCTTTAATATCTCAATTTCGTGGGAGAAATTTTCTTTCATGTCATGAATGGATTTCATTAGTTCATGCATTTGCTTCTGATTACTTCTAAGTAATCCTATGATCAATGTTTTGAATTCCATTTATGACATTTCTTCAACCTTATTATCTTCACAATCTAGTATTGAAGTGTTGTGTTCTTTTGAGGGTGTCATAATGTCTTCCTTATTCTTGTTCCTTGAATTGGTGCATTTGTTATTCGGCATTTGTGGAGATACTGTTGGTTTCTTCTTCTTCTTTTTTTTTTTTTTTTGTTTTGTTTTCACTGTGTCAGCTTTTATCTTTGTACTATTCCTCTGTAGTTTAGTGGAGTTTCTGCTTTCTGATTTCAGTAAATACCTGGAGGTGTGTGATGGGTGTGGCCAGGGAGCTCTGTTCAGTTCTCCAGGGTGAAGGGCATGTCTAAGGTGACACACCCAGGTTTGGTGTGGTAAATCTCTCTCTCTCTCTCTCTCTCTCTCTCTCTCTCTTAATCAGAGGGGAGGTTTATTCTGCTCAGCTGAGCTCCTCTCCTCAAAGGAGCCCAGCGTCTGAGCACTGTCTTCAGTGGGTATAATATTCATCCGCTGTGCCCCAAGGGTCTGTGTAGTCCTCAATGTAAGCACAGATTCCTGAGGAATGTCCCTCATCAGATAACGAGGGAGCCCTGAGCATGTGGAGCCTTCCACAGTGACTGCCCAAAATCTCAGCCACACCATGAGCCCTCCCACATAGCCTGTTTTTTCACAGTCCTAGCACACAAGCCTCCTACAGTCATGAGCATGCAGCCCCCTGTCAATTCTGCCCACCAGATTTAGGAGTCTCCACTCAGCTAGCTGGTGAGTGTGGACACAATCTGGCACAGCTGTTACATATGTCTAAAATGGCACCCACTCTTTAGTGCTTGTTGCAGATTGCCATTAAAGAGTGATTGGGGAGAGAGAAACATGCTCCTCCTTTTTGTTTTTTCTCCACTGGTTTGGTAGGTACACTATCCCCCACAAGGCTCCAAGACAGATTCCTCCTAAGTTCTTCCTGCAGTTTTATCACCAGTGGCTTAGGCTGCTGCAGTCTGATCTCACCTCACCCTCCAACACTGGTATGGAGGCTCTTGGCTGCTGGGGTCTTGAGTTGTGAATGTCCACACCCTCCACATAGGTCCACTGTTTCCCTCTAATTTGCATAGAGTTTCCTCTGCCATTTTCTCCCTCTTTACTGAGACTGCACTTTTACTTTTATTTTACAGCTATCTTTTCCTAGACTAGAGCAGTAAGCTCCCTCCCTATTCTGCCCTCAACTTAGACTTTTGGTGAGTGTAAAATATTGCATAAGGAGCCAAAAAAAAGGGAAGTGTGCCTGGGTTGTGTTTATAATGTTTACATAGCTACTTTACTCTTGCTTTGGGGTTTGCTGCTTGTTTGGCAAGTTAGTTGTAAAAAGTTGGATTATTCATTCATAGTTGAGTGGATGGTAAGGGAGACTGTCTCCCTGGTTCTCTCAAGAATACTAATAATTAAAGTTGTGGTTACGTCTTACACCAAACTAAGGGAGGTACAGTGTAACTCCCTGGAAGCAAGAAAGAGCTTTTGAGGCAGATTAGATGTTGCAACTGTCAAATCCTACAGCGTAGTCATTATGTTAAGGAGATGAGGTGAACTGTGAGCCAGCCAATAAGAAGAGCTGGAGAGTCGTACCATTTTCAGTGGCTCTTGCCTCCTGACTGTTTGGAGAGGTAGGGCAGGGACAAAGCCAACTCTCCAGTTCCTTTGCAAAGTTTAACACACTACTGGGAGGACACACAACCCATTACTGAAAGCCTGGAAAGTTCTTTGATGTAATTTTCTAAGCTTCTAAGTATGTATTTCCTCTAATAACTAAATGTAGCTATTTCAACAAAGCCAATCAGTTAACTTAACAAACAACACTTGGAGGGAGGAATATTTGGGGTGGGGAAAGAGAGGTTTTCCCAGAAAATTGAATACCTTCTTTATAATTTTTTTCATTGCCATCCTTTTGATACTGAAAAGAATCTAATTTAAAATGTTAGCATATATGTAAATTAAGCTCATGAATGGCTGAAGATACTAAGTATGAAGATAAAACTGTTAGAAGTATTAATGACTGCTACTTTGACATGTTTTGGGTCATCTTCTACTCTTTGCTCTCTTTTCCTTTCTCTTTATCTCTAAAAAACATCAAAAGGACCTGAGCTTCACCTCCAAGTCTCCTTGTGTCTCCTCCTCCTATGGTGTTTTGCTCTCAGCCTCTGCTTTCTCACACCTGGATTGTGGGGTAGTGTGGGGAGCAACCCGGACTAGACTGAGTTACTGGAATTAAGACTTATTCTATGCATCTGCTCTCCCACAATATGGCGCTGGGAGAGAAGTAAACAGCTTCCGCACAGCTGCCTCCAGTTCAACCAATAAACTGTAGGACTTGCTCCTGATTGGAGGAGAGCAGCGTACTCGGCGTGTGGGCAGCCGAGTTAGGATTGGCGGAGGAGGACTATAAAGGAGGAGAGAGACGGCATGCACAGGGAACATCTAAGGGGAACACCTGAGGGAACACCTGTGCAGCCCCCCCGAGAGAGCCGGCCGGCGGTGTGCCGCTCCCCTGTGGAAGTGGGGAATGTGGCCAGGGGGAACTGCCCTTCCACGGAGGTGGAAGGGATAGTAGCCAACCCGGGAAGAACCAGCAGCAAACCCGGGGAGGGCCGAGCAGACGAAAGAACAGCGCAGGGTCCTGTGTCATTCCTCCACGAAGAGGGGAAGCGACATAATGGTGCCGTGACTCGGATGTGAAGCCTAGGCAGGGTTCAGTGTTGCTCCTCCACGAAGAGGGGGAGCGACATAATGGTGCCGTGACTCGGATAGGAAACTTAGGACGGATAGCAAACTTAGGAGGGAAGAAACGGGAAGAAATGGGAAAATACCGGAGAGAGAGACTAGCAAAGAGCCTAGGTGCCGGAAGAAGCTATTGAAAGCCTAGGCATAGACTCGGATATGGACTGTGGGAAAGAAGTTAGGATTGACAGCGAAAGTGAAAGCTTTCATAGACTCGGATGCGGACTATGGCGGGGAAGCTAGGAGACTGAAAGCGAAAGTGAAACCTGGAGGAGGCTTGGACTCGGATACGGACTGTGGGGAGAGGCCAGGAGAAATGAGAGGAATGTTGTTGGAGGAAGGCTTGGGGAAGCATGCCGGGTGGAGAAGAATGTTAGGGAGGATGAAGCCGCGAGTGCAGGCCGAGGCGAAGACTTAAGCCACCTTGGAATTCTTCAAGTCACCCCGGGGAGCAAGAGGCGAAGATCTGGAACCAGAAGCAGAGACGTGGGCCGCCAGGTTGAAATTCGCCAGGTTAGTCCGGGGAACTTGGACTGAATGCCGGTGGTGGCGGAAACATTCGCGGAAGCCGCTGCGTGCAGAGAGAGCACGGGGCGTGAATAGATGGGGAACGCGGGGCTGGTGCGAGGCCGTGGTGCGGGCGCGAAGTGCGTGGAGACTGCGGAGCGTGCGCGCAGAGCCGGGAACCCGCCGGCGGGGCGAGGCGCTGGGAAGCCGCGCAGAGCCGTGAAGCTGCCGCGGGGCGAGGTGCCGAGAAGCAGCCTCGGGGCGAGCGCCGCCGGGAAGCCACAGGGATAAGAGAAACAGAAGTTTAGAAGTAAAAGGAGAGAAATAGGAATGCTGGAAGATAGAAGTAAAATGGGAGAAATAGGAATGCCCGGAGATAGAGAAATAGAGAAATAGAGAGGCCTCCCTACAACATGGCAATGAGAGAGCTTGGATTCGGTCTGCCTGATTAAGGCGGTAAGCACCAGCAAGCAGCTCGACCAGAGTATGAGCTGCAGGTCACCGAAGATAGGCACGAATCAACACCAATAAGCCTCCCCACAATATGGCAATGAGAAGGCTTGGATTCGGTTTGCCTGATTGTTAGGGCTTGTAAGCCCCTGCAGGCAGAGCAGAGCATGCACTGCGGGGCACCGAACACAGGCACGCATCAGCGCCTAAAAACCTCCTCACAACATGGCGAAGAGAGGACCCGGATTCGGTTTGCCTGATTGATAGGACTTGTAAGAGCCTGTGGCAACGCTAGCAAGTAGAGCAGAGTGTGTGCCGCGGGACACCGAAGACAGGCGCGTATCAACGCCAAAAATAAAAAGAAAGGGGGATCTGTGGGGAGCAACCCGGACTAGACTGAGTTACTGGAATTAAGACTTATTCTATGCATCTGCTCTCCCACAATATGGCGCTGGGAGAGAAGTAAACAGCTTCCGCACAGCTGCCTCCAGTTCAACCAATAAACTGTAGGACTTGCTCCTGATTGGAGGAGAGCAGCGTACTCGGCGTGTGGGCAGCCGAGTTAGGATTGGCGGAGGAGGACTATAAAGGAGGAGAGAGACGGCATGCACAGGGAACATCTAAGGGGAACACCTGAGGGAACACCTGTGCAGCCCCCCGAGAGAGCCGGCCGGCGGTGTGCCGCTCCCCTGCGGAAGTGGGGAATGTGGCCAGGGGGAACTGCCCTTCCACGGAGGTGGAAGGGATAGTAGCCAACCCGGGAAGAACCAGCAGCAAACCCGGGGAGGGCCAAGCAGACGAAAGAACAGCGCAGGGTCCTGTGTCGTTCCTCCACGAAGAGGGGGAGCGACATAATGGTGCCGTGACTCGGATGTGAAGCCTAGGCAGGGTTCAGTGTTGCTCCTCCACGAAGAGGGGGAGCGACAGGGTAGCCTTTCAAGTAGCAAGTGTGACAAACTGAGGGATTAAAAAGCATAAGATAACTGCTTTCCTAATGCCACCATATTCTTTCTCCTACTGAAACAAAAATTCAAAAACCTACGTCACAAACTGTGCTGTGTAATTTGGTGTTGGTGTCAAACTCATCGGCCAGTAAACTACTTAACTTGGAGGTCTCCATTCATAAAAACAAAAGATATGCCTTGCTACCTACTCATTACCCAGGACTGTGCTGAAAAGATTTATGAACCAAGGTGTTTGGAGCACTACTGGCAGCAGTGGGAGTAGCATGATCACTGTGTGTATTCAGTGTAAGGCGAGGTCAGTGAAGCCAATAGGACAACAACAGACTCCTGGGAAGGAAAGACAGAGGTAGTCCCTGCTTTGAGAAATGAAAGAAATCACCTCCAACATGGTAAAACTATGTGTGGGGAGGATCAGCATAAGAAAGGCACAATGTATGTTGATGAAAGTTGCCAGAAACAATAGATATGAGAAGAGGAATAAAGCTGACATTAGGATCCAGCAGCCAATGAGCCCTATCGGGAAGCAGAGTATACTGTCTAGGAAAGTTAGAAATCCACAAGACATTTCTTTCTAATCCCTACCTTGGAAATATTCTTTATCTTTAGAGTATGAGGGTTATATGAGTATATATGATTTCTAATATCTTTCAGATTGCACAATTAATGTAGTTTATGTAAATTTTATGTTAATGTAAATGTCTTTCTGTCTAATCCTGCCTAATCCCTGCATACCCATGAGCAGCTATATTCAAGGTATCATTTTTATATCAGTTCTCATGTTTACCTTTAACAAGATTGATGTATGCAAATACAGATATTCATATACATCATAATCAGATATAACCAGATCAAAACTGGCTTTATCTGCCATTGTCTAGTAACTGCTATCTGCCCGTTTGTAAAAAATGTATAATCACTCAAATGCCAAATCTCTTTAGAATAACCAAAACTAAATTGAATTGTGCATGTCAGACTTTTAGAGTTAAGTATATTTTGCTATCTTAAAATTCATTGCAAATTTGTTAAGCATGTATGAAAAAATGAGAAACTGACTCAAGTTTTTTTTTTGTCCAAATGATCCTGTACTCTTACAAAGCCTAATATATATTAACTATCCCTTATCCAAAATATTCAGAACCGGAAGTATTTTGGATTTCAGTTTTCTTCAGATTTGGGAATATTTACATATAATATCTTGCGGATGGTCACAAAATTCATTTTTCTTCTTCCTCTTATTTACATTCCCTTAAGATAATTTTGTATAATATTTTTAATATATGTGAATTATTCACTGTGACCCATCACCTAAGGTCGGGTGTAGAATTTTCCACTTGTGAATATGTTGATACTCCAAAAGTTTCAGATTTGGGGGCTGGTGTTGTGGTGCCAGCATTGTGTTGCAGTAGGTTAAGCCGTTGTCTGCAAGTAGGCATCTCCTATGACTGCCGGTTTGAGTCCCGGCTGCTCCACTTCTGATCCAGAACCCTGCTAATGCACCTGGGAAAGCAGCAGAGGATGGCCCAAGTACTTGGGACCCTGAACCCATGTGGGAGACCCAGAATAAGCTCCTGGCTCCTAGCATCGGCCTGGCCCAGCTCCGGTTGTTGTAGACATTTGGGGAGTGAACCAACAGATGGAAGATCTCTCTGTCACTCTCTCTGTCCCTCCTCTCTCAGTAACTCTGTTTTCAAATAAACAAATTCATCTTTTTAAAAAAAGTTTCAGATTTTGAAGCATTTTGGATTTTGGGTTTTCAGATTAGGAATCCTTTACCTGTAATAAACTTTATAATATTTGTAGCTCAGATGTTGGGAAGAAATAGGTAACAACAATTATTACTGAGTTCATGAATTTTTTTAACTTTTATTTAATAAATATAAATTTCCAAAGTACAGTTTATGGATTACAATGGCTTTTCCCCCCCATAACCTCCCTCCCACCTGCAACTCTCCCATCTCCCGCTCCCTTTCCCATTCCATACTTGAGAATAGGCAATAAATATAACTCAATTAATTTATTTGCCACCAGTTGAATATTCCCATCAATATTAGCTTAGGCTTGAACTTAGAAGACAGTTGTGATTGTGATACCTCTTTCTTCATCTTCATCATCATTACAGCTTGAATCATCAGAGATTCTGAGCTGTGCATGCAGGAAATAAAATGGGGACTGCTGTAATGAACAGTCTCCTGGAAGAAGTAGAGCTGCCCGAAGTGCCAACAAAGATCTACGCCAAGAAACTTTACTGATGGTCCTTCATGGGAAGAGGGGCCACACTTTGTGTTCCCATAGCAACCCTCCGCTAAAGGTGAGCTGACCAGAAGAGGGAACCAGCGGCCCCCAGGAGAAGTCATGCCTCGGACCTGCAGAGGAATCTGGCATAGCACCACAACCTCTGCTACAATCTTTGTTCCGTTGACTCTACTGAATACCAGGCTGTATGCTATGTTCTTGACACACATTGTCTAATTCTCACTACAGTCATATGAAGAAGACCGAGTTTCATCCTTGTTTCATAGTTGGAGAAACTGAGGCTTAGAGAAGCTCACTAACTTACCCAGGATCACCCAGCTACTACTTACTAACGCAAGCTGCACTTGACCACTACACTGTTGCAGAGAAAAACCTGGACATAGAATCAGAAGACCAGGGTCCTGTCCCAAGTCACACAGCTCTTTGTAACCTGGAAAGGGCAAACATGTCCCTGAGCCATAGGGGGACCCTCAATAGTACTGAAAGTGGAGTGGAAAGATGGCTGTCCTGGGGTTGGAGGAGGAACTGTCTCATGGGTCTGCCCTGTCGGTATCCAGCCATCTCTTGTCTACAGTTGCCAGTGAACATGAGTGCCTTTCAGGGCAGTGTGCATACCCAGGGTCCTTTGGGGCAGTGATAGTGTCTGAAGTCAACTGGGTTCTGAGATGCCCAAGCGGAGTCCCAGGCAGTGGACAGAGTGCAGGGCATTCGACAAGAGCAGGAAGATGTTGAGGATCCTATTGATTATCACTGATAGGGAAGATACTGGTTCACCTGGACTAGTAAACCTTTCGAAGGACATACAAGGCCAGGCTGATCCTGAAGTTTATGCAGAGGTCTTCTTCTACAGCACACACCGTGTGCTTTCTTAATTTCAAGCTTCTGACTTGTCTGCCTTTCTTTACCTGGTTAACTCCCGCTCACCCCTCAGGTGTTCACGAGGACCCTTCCAGGAAGCAAGCCCTCCTGGATCTTCTGAGACTGTGTTGGGCAATCCTCCTGTGTTCTCTTGGGGCAGCATTACTGATGGGATTATGTAATGACTGGCACAAAATAGTCACTCCAGAAACACTGGTTGTGATTGCTCTTACTCCTTCTTGCAGGCACCCATCTCTCTGAGTGCGACACTATGCATACTCTGCCTGGGCCAGGGCCTTTCCTGGCACCTTGCAGAGCCTACAGTAAGTGCCTGATAAATATTTGCTGAAATAATGAGAAACCGCAGTTACGTAACTAGGTAAGCATGGGCATGAAGCAGGTGGAAGGGACAGAAGTGGGGGAGGCGGGGTTGGGATTGTCTAGGGTTCCCCTGCAGTATTCTGCAGATTGGACCACAAAGCCCACGCTTGTTTGTGCCAGAATCTGGGACTCAGTTTCTTGTCTGTTGTGCTCAAGATTGTGTAAGCAACAAAAAGAAATCAGTCCTGATGCCTGGAGACCCTCAGAGCCTCCACTGGGGAAGAACCAGGATGGGCAGAGACCATGATGTGGGCAGGGCTGCACTCACCAGGTCATTCTACTACTTGTTTATTTAACGGTCAGTGCAGTTTATGGGGTGAAAATGGGATCTGGGATCAGACACACCTGCATTTAAATCCTCCGTTCTAACCTAAACCCAGGGTTATGGTTAAGGGCAAAATCTTTGAGTTAGCCTTCCTGGGTTTGAATGGTAGTGCCTCCACACTCTGGCTGTGTAGCATTAGAATGTCATCTCTCTGTGCCTCAGTTTTCTCATCTGTTAAATGGAGGTAATAATTCCTGCTTCACAGAGCTGTGTGAGGATAATGAGTTAACAATTTAAAATTCTTGGAACAGAGCTTGTAAATACCACCTACAGGTTTGTCTAACAACTCTGAGTCTCAGTTTTCTCATCAGAGAAGAGTAACATGCATAGAACACTTGGCACAGGGTCTCACACAGGACACAGCTCAGGAATTTCATTATTTTTTGTTGCTATTGTTTTTCTTATAAGTGAAAAATACTTTCTTAGGGTGAACTCGACTGAAAAATAGAAATATTCCTGTGGCTGTTTCTGGTCTCCACTGATGATTTGGAAAGAAAAGGATCCATTCTGGTGTGGTTCTGGGCCTTGCCCAGAAGGCTCTGAAAATCTTCATGGACTAAATGCTCCAATGCACAGTAATTTCTCTGTCAGAAAGCAAAGGAGGAGTACATGAATTTTCTGCATCTGCCACGAGCAAAACCCACAAACTCGAAACAGCAAACATGTCTTGTCTCATAGTTTTGGCGCAATCAGGGTGGCAGCAGCACTGTGCTCCCTCTGAAGGCTCTGGGAGAGAATTTCTCCTTGCCCTTCCCAACTTCTGCTCTCTGGGTGTTCCTTGGCTTTTAGTAGCAGAACCTCAGTCTCCAATTTTGTCTTCACAAGGTGTTGTTCCTTTGTGTGACTGTCTCCTCTGCCCTTCTCTTGTAAGGACACATTGTCATTGGTTTAGAGCCTGCCCTAAATTCTAGATAATCTTATTTTTGAGATCCTTAACTTCATTACATCTGCAAAGACACTTTTTTCAAATGAGCTCACATTCATGGGTGCCATGGGTTAGAATGTGTTCATATCTTTTGGGGGCAACTGTTCAAACCACTGTAAAGGATAACAGGACCCTAACTAGGCCTAAACAACATGCATCCCTTTACCCTCGTCTGGACCTACCTACAACTCCTTTTCCTTTCCTCTTTTCCCTGAGCGCTAGTTCCAGGCTTGTCCATTCCCTTTAGATGGAATGATCATAGCCAGAAGATCAGCAAGACATTGTGACCATCTGCCACATCCTGGGTTCTATTCTGGCCCACTGTGCACCTGCTTCCTGCCTCAGGATTTGCTGTGGGCAGCATGTTGGATACTTGACCCTGCATTCATCTGAATGCTTATTCTGCTTGGTCCTCCCAGTTGTCTCATACACAGTGAGGAGAGTCAGATGTCACTGTGCACATTAGCAATGTCAGCTTGTCCCACCTGGCTCTTCACCAGGGTTGCCTTGGACACACACATACTGTTTCATAGACAAGGTCAAAGCAGGGGACCTTGGTGAGCTAGAACAGGTACAGGCAGTGGATCTGGGTCAGAGCAAGATTTATGATTGCACTTGGGGCAGGCAAATAAACTCAGAGCAGGAATCTGGGTCAAAAGCTTGGCAGATACAAGGAACATGAGGCCCGATGTACAAACTAAAGTGGAACTTAGCTTTCTATCTCTACATAACAATTTTTGGTTCTCCTAAGTCTGATCGCAGTGGATCTGTGATATGTGGCATATTAAGGATTTTAAGGGCCAACCAAATTTAGCTCGTGGTTACTGAAAATTCACTATATGCCAGAATCTAAGGATACACAGAAAAATAATCTTTGTCCTGAAATAATTGAAAGTATAGTAGAGGACACACACATATAAAGAATTATTTGTATTGAGGGTTGTTAATCCAAGTTTGCTGTATTATAAGAACTCCAAAGACAGTAACTCATTCTGCCTTGTGCTAGGGAATGGGTCATGATGGGGGCTGGGAGTCATATTGTAGACAGGTCTTAAAAAATTCAATAGGCTGGCGCCCCAGCTCACTAGACTAATCCTCCACCTGCGGCGCCAGCACACCGGGTTCTAGTCCCAATCGGGACGCTGGGTTCTGTCCCAGTTGCTCCTTTTTCAGTCCAGCTCTCTGCTGTGGCCCGGGAGTGCAGTGGAGGATGGCCCAAGTGCTTGGGCCCTGCACCCGCATGGGAGACCAGGAGAAGCACCTGGCTCCTGGCTTCAGATTGGCACAGCGCGCCAGCCGCAGCGGCCATTGGGAGGTGAACCAACGGAAAAGGAAGACCTTTCTCTCTGTCTCTCTCTCTCACTGTCCACTCTGCCTGTAAAAAAAAAAAATCAATAAAGAAAGGGTGGGAAGGGCAACCTAAGCAGGGCCTCTTCTCCCCTTCTTTTGTGTGCTTATCTTGTCTATGGCCTAAACCCTGGTGAAAAGAACAACATTTGTACAAGAACTTTGCTTTGATTAGCACTAGAGACAGATAGTAAACATATCCCACAAATGGGTGTGGGCCAGGGAAACAACCAACTGGAGAGGACTCCATTGGTAAGGAACTGACATGGTGGGGACCAGTTAAATATAGAGGCCCATAGCTACTACTACTCCCGTCCACAAGGTAGTAGGATTTAGGGCATCAGCCTGTCTCAATGATTCATCACTACTGAGCATATCACATGGCCTATTTGCATGTATCTCTTATTAAAATACTTTCCATGTATTTTACACTATAATATTGATGTGTCTCAAACACCAAGAAGGCATTCATGATCTCAATTTCTGGAAAATGTAAAAAGACTGTTGCTCATTATTCCCTGTGCTGTATTTTTTCAACACTTAATAAATAATTCTTGGGACTTTATTGGGAGTGTCTCCCAATTCAACACTTGTGTAAAAAAAATTCATGATTTTTTTACTTTGAAAATGTTGTATCTTCATAAAATAATGATTTTATCCAATTATTACTAGATTGAATTTAAGTAATTTAATTGGGTCAGGTTTAAGTATATCCCAATATTAAAACAAACATGGATATGTTATTCATTATTTGATATATATTCTTATGTCAACATTGAATATAAAGTTCAAGTATTTTTTAAATTAAAAACAATAGAACTCAGAAAATATAAAAGAAGCTGGAGACAAAGAGCTACATATTATCTGAACCCATTTCTTACCTGAAGAAAGCAAATCTATATGGATAAAAATGAAATAAGTGGCAGTCAGGGACTGGGCAGAAGGAAATGGCCTGCAAAGAAGCAAAAGGAATCTGAAGGTGACGGAAAGGTTCCTCATCATGATTGTGATGATGGCTACGTGACTGTAACTGTAAACATTTGACCAACTGTGTAATCAAACGGGGTGAGTTTTACTTTATGTAAATTGTGTTTCCATAGCACCTAGCTTTCAGAGAAGTCAGTTTACCTCAGGCTCCCTTTCAGACGGATTCACTGCCGCATCTGGCTTTTCTTACCTGCTTTTAGGAGTGCCTGGACAGAGGAGTATTGTCTGACTGCTGTCTACCTAAGCTCTCTTCTCTCTCAAAGATGGATTTTGGCATGTGATTTTGGAATAAGATGGACCCCCAAACGTTAAATAACTTCTACTTGAACAACTATTTCAGGAGTAGAGGTGTAGGGCACTTTGCAGAGAATACAAGCATATCTATACATAGTATTTTAGAGATGTAAAATCATTTATCCCAACGTTCCAAACTTCTTTACTTGGAAAATGTTTACTGGCTGCTACACACCAACAAGGCATGTCTGCCAGGGCTACCGTACAAAGTGTCAGATCAGGTAGAATAACCACAAGGTCTCATTTTCTCACAATTCTGGAGGCTGCAAGTCCAAGATCAAGAAATTGGCAAGGATGGTATCTTCTGAGGTCACTCTTTGTGGCTAATAGATGAGCCACCTCCTCCCTGTGTCTTCACATGGTCTTCTTTCTCTGTGTGTCTGTATCCTAATCTCTTCTTATAAGGATACCAGTCATATTGGATTAGGGCCAACCTTAAAGGCCCCACTCTAACTTAGCCACTTTTTAAAGGCCCTACCTCCAAATATAGTCACATTATGAGGTGTTGGGGGTTGGACTTTCAGCATATAAATTTTAGGGGGATGCAATTCTGTCCATATATCATGCTTCCCACTCCTTTGCTCCTCCCCCTGTACCTTGTTCTGATTCCATCTACTTTCCCAACATAATGCCTTTCCCAAAATGTAACTTTCTCCTTCTCTCTCTCTCTCTCTCTCTCTCTCTCTCTCTCTCTGGCTCTCTGTATTTCTCCTTTAAAAATTATTTATTTATTTGAAAGTCAGAGTTACAGAGAGACAGAGAGAGATACATAGAGAGTGTTCTTCTAGCCACTGATTGACTTCCCAGATGGCCACAATGGCTGGGGCTGGGCCAGGCTGAAGCCAGGAGCCATGAGCTTCTTCTAGGTCTCCCATGCAGGTTGGCAGGGGCTCAAGCACTTGGGCCATCTTCTGCTGCTTTTCTCAGACCATTAACAAAGAGCTGGATTGGAAGTGGAGCAGCTGTGATACACGAACCAGAGCCCATATGTGATGCTGGTGTTACGGGTGGTGGCTTTACCTGGGTCACAACACTGGTCTCTCTCTCTTTCAACTTTGGTTACCTTTATGTTCTAGTCAAACATTTGCAAGAGATGGAAGGAAATTTAAGCACAGAGATCCTCAGGATACCATGATGTTGTATGCAGGCCCATGTGGAAAAATGTGTCACTTAATGTTTTGTTTGTTTGGTATATTTCCACAGATTTTCTTCTTGGAACGTTATATAGAGGAGCTTTGGACACTCAGACTGTACCAGAAGTCTATCAGATACATTAGATGGAAACTTCAGCCCATGGCCTCATGCTCACTGCCAGCAGGCACAGAAATGGGTTTAATAGTCAACCTCAGCAAGGCAACCATAGTCCAGATTTTAACCCCAGCTCTGTAACTAGCTTGAATAATTATTGGTAAGTCAGATCCTCACAGTGACTTCCCTGTGAGCAGTGTAACCAGTCCAAGCTGAAAATATTTCTCTTCTTGCTGAAAGGCAAAGGGCCTCATCAAACTTCTGGTAGAAGGAGCATCAGCTAGCTCTGCTTCTTCTACCACAAGTCAATGGTCCAGGGCAGCTCTGGGAAACTTGGAGAACATCTCTCCTCCCTTGCCTGCATGGTCACAGAGAGTGATGGAGACAGAAATGGCGCAGACTCTATGCGTAAAAGTGGTTGATGCACTTCAGGCTCAACTTCAGGAAATAAAATTCACTCCTTGATCCTACCAAGGCTGGGTGAGAGGCATGGATGAGGATAGGGGAATAACACAAAATCATGAAGGCAGAAACACTTCAAGTCACAGCACCAAACGTCAAAAGGAAGGGAACAAACTAATAATTACAGGATCGGCTACCCTCTACTGAGTGTTTCTTATTGTACAAGACCTGCACTATGTGCTGTATATTCATGGGACCAATGTGCACACAGCACTGCCACTTGCCTCTTAAGGATCCTGGTGTGCAGATGAGGAAAGTGGAACCTGGTAAGAGTCAGTGAAAGACAGGCTTAGAACCCAAGCCCTTTCTCTTTCACCATCTATTGCAATAGTCTCACATTGTAGTTACAGCAGGGTTATTATAGTTCCTCATACTGAGTACCTAGAATGGACTCAGAGCGAACCAAACACAGTTTTTTCTAAATATGGTTTAGTTGTTCTCATGTTCATTTTTTAAAAAAATGGTCTTTAATAAATTTCAAAGATCCTGCTAAGTGGGAGGTGCTTCAAGCTAAGGAATGCAATTGATTTTTTGCATTCTAAGTTCTGATATCCTGTGGACTAGCTTTATGGAAGAGTATAGACCCTTTATTAAAAGGGGGCAGCATAGTGTCTATCTCTGCTCAATTTGCAGCCATTGAGAAGGTGTGGTATCTCCACAGAAAGGTTGCCTCCTAATGGGAAATAATTTGGACCAAGTTTCTTATTAAGTGTTCTGATGACAATATCCCTGGGGTGATGAAGGGAGTTGCTGTTAGTTTGCTTGACATAAACTGGCAGAGTCATTAGGGACAATTGGGAAAAATCCAGAAAGAAATAAAGCCTGATGAAGGGAAGTGAGCAGAAGAGAAGAAACACCAAGTGATGGCCACAGGGGCAATTCTTGGTACTATTTGGCTCAGACGTTTACCAGAGGACCTAAGCAAGGACAGTAGAGCTTGTGTGGCTTTTAATCCTTGGGCCAGAACCTAAAAATTCCAGCCAGGCCTGCCTTGCCCCAGCTTATGGCTGCTCACAGATGTGCCTCAGACCTGGTGTTTTCTTGGGTGGTGTGGAGGCAGGACAAATTGTTGAGTCAGAAAGGACAAGAAGGATGACAGGCAAGCATTATACTTGCAGCTTGAGGGAGGAGGTCCACCTGCTCTCACTCTACAACCCACAACTCTTGCTGTAATAGGGCTGCTAACTCATCCAGACTAGAAACCCAAGAACCGGGCCAGTGCTGTGGTGCACTAGGTTAATCCTTCACCTGCAGCACCAGCATCCCAAATGGGCGCCGGTTCAAGTCCCAGCTGCTCCACTTCCAGTCCTGCTCCCTGTTGTGGCCTGGGAAAGCAGTAGAAGATGGCCCAAGTCCTTGGGCCCCTGCACCCACATGGGAGACCTGGAAGAAGCACCTGGCTCCTGGCTTTGGATCGGCTCAGCTCCAGCCGTTGTGGCCACTTGGGGAGTGAACCAATGGAAGGAAGACCTTTCTCGCTGTCTCTCACTCTCACTCTGTAACTCTGCCTGTCAAGTAAATAAATAAAAATCTTCTTTTTTTAAAAAAAAAAGGAAAGAAACCCAAGAACCAACTTTAACACCTCACACTTCAGTACTATTCCCTAACACTGGGAGATTTATCACTGGACTGTTGTAGAACACATTTCCCTGCTCTACCCCATTGGGTCAGGCCCTCATCTCTCTCATTCTTACCAATTGGACATTCCCAAGTGGCCTTCTTGCCTCTAGTCCATTCTCTGAGCTACCCCCGAGTCATCTTTCTGAGAAATTAACCAATGTGACATCACTTGTGTACTTCCTTTTTTTTTTTTTGGACAGGCAGAGTGGACAGTGAGAGAGAGAGAGACAGAGAGAAAGGTCTTCCTTTACCATTGGTTCACCCTCCAATGGCCGCCGCGGCCTGCGCACTGCGGCCAGTGCACCGCATTGATCCAATAGCAGGAGCCAGGTGCTTCTCCTGGTCTCCCATGGGGTGCAGGGCCCAAGCACTTGGGCCATCCTCCACTGCACTCCCTGGCCACAGCAGAGAGCTGGCCTGGAAGAGGGGAAACCTGGACAGAATCCGGCGCCCCGACCGGGACTAGAACCTGGTGTGCCGGTGCCGCAAGGTAGAGGATTAGCCTAGTGAGCCGTGGCGCCGGCCTTGTGTACTTCCTAATGCCTCGGTAGTGGTTCTCAACTGGAAGTTCCCCTGGACTCCAAGAATGCAGGAGCCAAACTGCATATTTACAGGAGAGGTAGAGAGTGAGGAGCACACATTCCTGTGCATCTCTCCGCATCCCAGCATACTTGACAGTCAGGTTGGATCATGTGGTGAGTTTAGTCAACTCATCATGGTCACATGCTCAGTCTTGTGCTTCTCTGTAGTTCTGACTAGAAGTTACAGAAGCTGGATGACTTTTTTGAAAAAGGAAGCAAATTATTCGCTTCCTAATAATTGTAGTCTTGAGGAGGCTGAAAAGAAATCTATGAAGATGTCATCTGCAGAAAAGAAAGTATTTTTTAAATATTTATTTATTTGAAAAACAGAGTTACAGAGAGGGAGAGACAGAGACAAAGAGAGATCTCCCATCTACTGGTTTACTTCCAAAATGGTCACAACAGCCAGAGCTATGCCAGGCCAAAGCCAAGATTCTGGAGGTTCATCCAAGTCTCCCACATTGGTGCAGGGTCCCAAGTCCTTGGGCCATCTTCCACTGCTTTCCCAGGCACATTACAATAGAGCAGGATTGGAGCTGGAGCAGTAGGGACTCTAACTAGAACCCATATGGGATGCCAGTGGCCAACTCCAGAAAGAAAGCATTAAAAGGGAGTCCTTAAGAGCGAATATTGGGAACCATTGGCCTACAGGATAAAACCCAGACATGAAGCAAATGTCAAAGCAGAGGAGACAAAGAAGTCTTTCTGGTTTTGTTGATGATGGCTCCTTGGTGTCCTAGACTTTGCAGCCTGACTTTTGACTTAGTATTCCCCAGCAGTACTTTGCATTTCCATGTGACCGTGCCCTTTCAGACACTAGCCCCTCACTCCTAACTGTCCAAATTCCCCTCATCCTGTAAGACCTAGCCGAGATATCATGTTCCCTGTTGAGTTCCCATCTCCTTCAGCCATGATTTTAGCCATTGTACCTCTTTCATAACATCAGTCTTTTATCTATGCATCTCTGACTTTTATTAAAATATGAACCCCTCATATGTGGGTAGTATTTCCTTCCCATCTTGGCACCCCTACCCCTTAGGATAGTGACTGGTACATGGGAGGTGTTCACCATCTGCAGTCTCCTTGTGGGCACCCTTCTAGACTCCTTGGTGGATTGGCCACACGGAGCCACATGTGGCTGCCTTACTGATCCTGCAGTATGCCAGGCCTACTGTCTCCCCAGAGCTTTGATGTTCACAATTATCTCTACTCTGGGAAACTCTCCCAGATCTCCTGCACTTCTCTCCTTCCCATAAGTCACAGAGAGGCTGTCTCTGCTCATTGTTCCCCTCTCTCTTCTTACTCTGCTTTGTCCCTTCAGATCACTCAACATCTGGCACATTTTACTTTGCATTTATTGTTTATGTTTTATGTGTGCATCCCTTCCCAATAGACTGTACGCTCTGTGAGATCGTTGTCTTGTTTGCTGTCCAAGATCAGTTCCTTAAACACTAGTAGGTCCCCAAATAATATTTTGAATGAAGAAATAACAAAATGATTGTTTTAAGAAATCGAACCTGATCCCCAGTCTGACGTTCTCAAGTCCTCTCTTCACAAAGTCATAAAACTTTGTAGTGAGAAAGGAACTTAGAAGATTTACTGTAACTCAGTGTTCTTATTCAACCAACGTGGAGCTGGAGGTGCCAGAGGATAAAATACCTCAAGCTGTGCAAGGCTGGACTCTGTACAATGAGTAAGAATCTTTGGCTGCTGGATCTCGACTTCTAACCTAGTGCCTTATGGATGGTGAACAGTCAATTAATGAGTATTAAAATGAACTAAAACTAGAAGAGATTGAACAGAGTTTGAGGTCTGTGTGCACAGCTTTATGCCCTGAAATAAGCATAACTCGAAGGTCTAGGTCTCTGGAGAGAGATCCTTGAGAAAGCAGAAGTATAGCAGCTGGGGACCCATATTCTTACCCTGT
Source organism: Oryctolagus cuniculus (assembly GCF_051225735.1). Lineage (NCBI taxonomy): Eukaryota > Metazoa > Chordata > Mammalia > Lagomorpha > Leporidae > Oryctolagus > Oryctolagus cuniculus. The sequence goes on from NC_142875.1 coordinate 63,501,733, forward strand.
ACCATTGGACCTTTGGGTGGGATCAGACCCATTAACCACACAATTACCACACCCTCCATACAGGGTACCTCCCACATCTGCAGACAGTAGGCACTATTTGGTGATTCCAAAAGATATTAAGAGGGCCTGGCAGGTAAAGCCACTGCCTGCAGTGCCGGCATCCCATATGGGCACCCGTTCAAGTCCCAGCTGCTCCACTTCCAATCCAGCTCTCTGCTGTGGCCTGAGAAAGCAGTAGAAGATGGTCCAAGTCTTTGGGCTGCTGCACCCACGTGGGAGACCTGGAAGAAGCTCCTGGCTCCTGGCTTTGGGTCAGCGCAGCTCCAGCCATTGCAGCCAATTGGGGAGTGAACCAGCAAATGGAAGACCTCTCTCTCTCTCTCTCTCTCTCTCGGCCTCTCCTCTCTGTGCAACTCTGACTTTCAAATAAATAAATAAATAAATTTTTAAAAAGATATTAAGGGTCAAAAGAGAAAAAGAGCCTGTCTTTTAGGTGTGCGCACTAACCAGGCAACTGCTAGGCAAACCAAGAAATTGACTATTAACTCAATGTGTGAGGTAGTGATTGAAGGACTCAGGACCAAAAGCTCGTTCTCTCCTCAACTTCCCATTCTAAGCCAGTTATTGAAATTGTCTTGACCTTCACTTTTTTTTATTTGACAGATAGAGTTAGTCAGAGAGAGAGAGAGAAAGAGAGAGAGGTGTCTTCCTTCCGTTGGTTCACCCCCAAATGGCTGCTACAGCCGGCATGCTGCGTCAATCCAAAGCCAGGAGCCAGGTGCTTCTCCTGGTCTCCCATGCGGGTGCAGGGCCCAAGCACTTGGGCCATCCTCCACCGCGCTCCCGGGCCACAGCAGAGAGCTGGACTGGAAGAGGAGCAGCCGGGACCAGAATGGGATGCTGGCACCGCAGGCGGAGGATTAACCAAGTGAGCCACGGCGCCAGCCCCTTGACCTTCACTTGTAAAAAAAAAATCCTATAGTTAGGCATAATCAGAGCCTCATCACCAAGTTCCTGGCACATAGTTTGGCACTATAATACATAAATTATTATGCAGTGGTGAAAATTCGCAATCAAATAGTCCCTTCCACAAGGGATGGACAAGCACAATGAAATCCTAGATTGGTAGATCACAACAAAATCGTTCATGTTACTTCCTCACCTCTCTTTTAGGGAAAAGCATTACTTTTCTATTTGTTCTAAGCACATTTTGGCTTAGAACTGTTACAAGTAAAGAAAGCTCTTCAGCTAAATACCACCCTGAAACAGATTAGGAGATTTCATATCCTGCTGAACATTGGCCCAACACAAACCTACACACCACCCCGCTTGTCTCCTCAGTCATATACACAACCATCAATGACCTCAGGGCCCCAACCCTGAGCCTTGGAGCCCACCTCACAACCCCTCACTGTCCAAGGAGCCTCTGACAGTCCCATGAAGCTGATTATCCATGCTACATTTTAGTTGTATAAAACCAGGACTAAAATGTGCAAACTGTTCCAAATCTTGTATCTATCACAGGGCCATATATTTCTGAGTAGAAGATGGTTGCCTGTCTTGCAGAATTTGCACTCTTTTTTGTTTTTCTCCATGCATTCCAGGCAAAATATAGAATTCAACCATTATTTTTCAATGATCTAAATACCAAACTATAAATGTTCAAGTCCTCCATGATCTAATTTCTCTCCCTCTCACTTTTTCAAAGCCAAACTAACCACAGCATCATTTCTTTAAACTGTGTCCTGAATGGGCACTGTGGTGCAAGATGCAATGTTTTGATGAGTCACTAGGTGGCATCTAGTTGAGGCACCCAGTGAACTATCTCAGAAAGAACACTTTTTAGAGCACACCACAGTTCTCCATGTTGGCTGCCATTGTCTGGTGGGCATGTTGGAGTTAATCCATTGCCATCTGTCTTTATTTTGCTAACTTACTCAGTCGGACGCCACACAATTGAGTTCTGCAAATGTAGGCTTTCCACCACGGCAATTACCGCGTCCCTTTCTAAACAATATCACCACACGGCATTCTTTCTGCCTTGCTTAGAGCTTGAAGCATTCAGGCTCATTTTGACTTAAATTGCTTAGAGGGATTGTCATCTTCAAAGATTAAGAAAAACTGGTCTGAACGCAAAGCCATAACAAAGCACAGCTTCTCTTTCCAAACTGAGAACGTGCCAATCGACATGTTCCTATTAACCAAAAACTCATGCCACACAGCAGATACATGAGCTGTGTTGGTGCAGCTCATGCAGGCACCACTGCCTCCTCCAGGATGCAGACAGTTGCTGCTGCTAAAGATGCTGTTATTTTAATATTTCAGAGGGTACTGAGAGAGGTGTGTAGTCAGGGACACGGCTGTAACAGGAAAAGCAAAAAGAAGGGAGGAAAGAGGGAGGAGTGGAGAGTCGGCTGATATTTGGGTGCCCTATCTCCCATTGCTTTTCGAGAAGAGAGGTGAATTAATAATCCCAATGGCCTGGAAAGGGTGTTTGTCCTTCCATTATTTTTCTCGTTCATGCATTCACTGTATCTTGAAGATGTGTTATCTGGGGCAGGCTCTGTACAAGATGCTGCAGGTACAGGATGAATCAGATCACAAGAAGTCGGTGTCCTCTTGGGGCTTACAGTTTTTGGCGAGACTGTATGAAGGCTGATTGAAGGGGACATGTGGCCTGTGGCACAAATGTGCGGCGCCTTCACCTAGTTTGGGAGCTGGGAAAGAGGCTCTAGAGTGCAAGGAGGATAGTTTTTAGGGTATCACTCTTGGTGGTACTCCCTTGTGCTCAGTATTCAATTTTGCAGTAAGCAGATACTAGATTAGTGTTTGGTGATCAACCAGCAAGGATTTATTGGACACGGAGTGAAAGAGATCCAGCAGAATGAGAACCACTCTGAGAACACAGCCCAGTCCCTGAACTTTTCTCATACAAGCTCTGAATTCAGCATTGCCCTGCTGTTTACCAACCTCTGGGCTGTAGCTTGTTCATCCATTTCCATACAAACTACTTCCTTCTAATCACTTGCTTTGCTTGTCTTTACCTATCAAAAGTAAATTAAGATCTTTATCCACCTTTTATCTTTAAGTCAGTTTTGTTCAAATGTTTTATTTATTTAAGATTTATTTATTCATTTGAGAGGCAGAGTTACAAAGAGAGAGAGACAGAGACAGAGACAGAGACAGAGACAGAGACAGAGAAAGAGAAAGAGAAAGAGAAAGAGAAAGAGAAAGAGAGGAAGATCTGGTTTGTTCCCCAAATGGCTACAGCAGCTGGGACTGAGCCAGGCTGAAGCCAGAACCCTGGAACTCCATCCAGGTCTCCCACATGGGTGGCAAGGGCAGAAGCACTTAGGCCATCTTCTGCTGCTTTCCCAGGTGCATAAGGAGGGAGCTGGAACTCAAACCAGTGCTCATATGGGATGCCACTGTCCAAGAGGCGGCTGGACGTGCTCCGCCATCACACTGGCTGCTTTGTTGAAAGTTTTAAGGGACTTATTTACCAAAAGTCAATTAAACATTAACCTATTACTTTACATTACTGTTAGAGTAGTTCTTTGATTTGATTGATTTTCAAATTTCAGAAAATAAGAGGCAATTTAGGGAGCAGAAAAGAAGTCAAAAAGGAAGACAAATATTTATTTGCAGGCTCTGTTTATCACTGTGCTTTTGGGCATAACTTGTGCCTTCAGGGTTTCCACCATAAAGTAGAGACAGCACATATCCTGATGCATTGCTGTAAGATTCAAGCAAAGGCGGATCTACTCGCCTTTAGTTTTGAGGAAGCATTATCTCCCTGAATTTCATGATAGGTATGGGAGTAGATGGATATTGTAGGTGTTTAATGCAGTCCCACTACTTACCAGTGCATATGTGAATGACCCAGTCCTTTAGGACTTTATCTTGACACAATTTATATTTGTCATTAAATATTTGAGGTCTGAGTCCTTTAAGGTCCTCTCCTAGGAGAACTGTGTCACCAGGTTGCTTAAAGACCAATCCGAGCTATAAGAATCACTGCAATGACCTTTGTCTTCCTTTATTTCCATCTTAATCAAATACCTCCCCAGGCTGAGCTCTCCTTCCTGACAGTGGGATTCAAGGTTCAACAGGTGGGGCTGTCCAGGGACAGGGACTTGATCTGGGTGTGTGCGTGGAGGGGTGACTTAAGGGTAGAGCTCTGTCTTCTTCCTCCTGCCCCTCTGGGATCTGCCTGCATCATGGACCTGGCGGGCTGGAGCTGCAGAGGGCAAGTAAGGATGCCAGAGAAATAAACGCTGCCCCAGACACTGCTACCATTGCCATGGAAACCTGGGAGGAGGACACCAAAGGCCACTAGCAGCAGCCCTGGTAACGTCCTTCCATTTGTGACCTCTCTTTACCAGTGGCATAGGGGACCAAGCTAATCCTTCAGATCTATCCTTCCACCATCTATATGACGTGGACGCTCTTGCTTCTGCCCCTGCACCTTGAGCGGCCTTCTTCAGCCTCCTTGGCAGGCCTTTCGCTTACTCATTAGCCATGGTTGTAAGAAAAAAGTCCTTGTTAGAAACCCTGTGTTCGTTCTCCCCTCTTTTGGAGACATCCATCCTTTTTCCTGGCTTGAGCTACAAGTTGTCTGCAGAAGACATAGCTGGAAGGAAGTGAAGGCAAGGAGAAAACCAGTGTTTGTTGATTGGCTGATTGCTTCCTGTGCCCTTATTTTTTTATTTTTATTTTTTAACAGGCAGAGTGGACAGTGAAAGAGAGAGACAGAGAGAAAGGTCTTCCTTTACCATTGGTTCACCCTCCAATGGCCACCACAGCCGGCGCACTGTGGCCGGCGCACCCTGCTAATCCGAAGCCAGGAGCCAGGTGCTTATCCTGATCTCACATGGGGTGCAGGTCCCAAGCACTTGAGCCATCCTCCACTGCACTCCCTGGCCACAGCAGAGAGCTGGCCTGGAAGAGGGGAAACCTGGACAGAATCCGGCGCCCCAACCGGGACTAGAACCCGGTGTGCCGGTGCCGCTAGGTGGAGGATTAGCCTATTGAGCCGCGGCGCTGGCTTTCCTGTGCCCTTATGCAGTGTATGCAGTGCCTCAGTTCACCCCCATGACAGCCCTGAAGCAACAACCCTGGCTTTTTACACGTGCTCTTCCTTTTGTCTGAAACTTGCTTTTCTTCCTCTCTCCCCTCCCCTTCTAAATTTCTTCTGCTTTTCAAAACCCAAGTCAGTGACCATTTCTTTTGTGATGTGTCCTGAACTCCCCAGGCCCTATAAATCCTTTCTGTCTGAATTCCATGGCCCTAACATCATCCTTCTGTAGATCATTTACTGTGTTCTACTGCATAGCACAGTTTACAAATTTCCCTGCCCTTCTAAATTTTCTTTGAGATGCTAATGGACAGGGTGAGGGCATATCTGCCTTGCTATCCTAATACCTATTACAGTGCAGGTGCTTAAAAATATTCATTTATCACAGAATAGCTGCTCAGATGGTTCTCAAAATAATCCTGTGGGGTTGGTCAGTGTCTGATGAGGAAGAGGGTTTAGGGAAGTTAAAGAAATTGCAGAGAACACACGCATGCAGAGTTGGGACATCAGCCAGTGTAGACTGAATCTCGAATCCACATTTGACTGCGTGGTCATCCTCTGCCGCTGGTGTCCCCCACACTTGTCATTCAACAGCTAACAGAGAACAGTACTTAGTGTGGGTGTTTACACCACCCAATGCTGAATAAAGCATGGGTAAATTCATGCATAAAAGGACACAAGTGAACAAATTCAGTCTACAAGTCTTCATCTAGTCTGGCGAAAGTTCTGCTTATCCCCCCTCGCCCTCTGTCCATCAATGCTCCCCTCAGAACCTGCCTCCCCTGTGTCACACTGAGCATCTTCCAGACAAGTCCCTCGGTCCACAGCCTCCTTCTTCCCCTCCTCCTCACGGCCTTCTCACAACTTCTCAAAATTAACTCTCAAGCCCTGAGACTGATTTAGGCATCTGACTCACTGTTAAGTAAATTTAGACACCCATGGCTAACTGTCAGCGTATCACCCTCCCTTACAAGAGTTATTTCCCTCCACACATCCATCTTTTCAAACCCAACAGCTTTGTTTACTGTCCTGGCCCACAAAAGGCCTGGGTCCCCTCCAGATCTTTGCCTAAGCCATTCTTCTGTGCTTTGCACACCTGTCATGTGTCAGGAACTGAGCTGGATTCTGGGAATACAGAGATTAAAGCATCAGACTCGGAATCCCACAGATTAGTGAGAGACGGCTGAAAGAGCAATTACAGGCACTGTCATTGTAGCAGGCAATTCAGAGGAAAGGCCAGGTTGCTATGGAAGCACGTGGGATGTCCACCTCCCACGTCTCTGTTAATCTTACCCCTCAGTTCTCTCCCTGTCAGATGCAGCACACCTTTCCCAGGGGGCTTTCTATGCCTGGCCCTCCGTCAACTCCCCTTAGGCACCTGCTCCTCCCTGATGCAATCAAACTGTTCTGCATTTATTTGTGCTTGTCTATCCATCCATCTGCACACGCACATCACGCACACACACAGATCTTTCTTTGACCTTTGTGTCTTGGCCTAGTGAACAGAGGAGGATAGGATGAAACAAGACAGATGGGAAGGGAGGATGGAATGCATGCTCCTGGAAACAATAGCCCAGAGGAGAAAGATGATGTGAGTGAAAGGCATGCTTTGGTTGGACTCCACCCTAGCTATCTGCTGTGGTGGTGGGTGGCTGTGTCCTGAAGCACAGGGGTTACACGTAACTCGGGCCCAATCTGCTCAACTTCAGTAGGTCCAAACTCCCTTGCACGGGACCCTGAAAGAGCAGATCACAGAAATAGGGTGTTGTTTCCTTCCAGCTGAACTGATCACGGAGCATTAGGAAATGTGGCCTCAGAGCCCTCTGAGACAGGCAAGGGGGATCAGACTGTGTTAGAGGGACAGGGCTCCCACAAGGAAATGGAGCTGAGCAAGCAAAGTCAGCCCTCACAGTGCACAGTCTCGTCTAGATCAGAGGCTCACAAAACCTGGGGAACCCTGGCACATGATTCAGCAGCAGCTATGACGATTTGCCAGTTGACTCACAGGAAATGGGCACCACAAAAAATGATCCTAGAATAAGCTTTCTCGTTGATCCCAGAAGCTTCCTAACCATCCCAGCACACATACCCCGCCATCCTGGTCCCTGAACCTGAAACATCTTGTGGATGTGTTTCTTCACCTCTCACCCTCTCTCCCTGCTGGACCGAAAGTCTGAGTCTGTACTGTGTGATCACCGATGGATCTTCTAAGCTCAGCTTTCTGGCTCTGGGGCCCTCGGATTTCCTTTCCCTCCAGTTGTCCCAGCCACATTTCTCCACTTCCGTCCCCTGGTATTTGAAGTAGACAGTCCCTGAGCTGAGACAGTTCTCTGAGGATTGGATGCTGGGAGTAGGGCTGTGGATGTTTTTCCTAGTACCACTGCATTCTAAGGACTGGCCACTCCTGTGTAGAGTCTCCCACTGGCAGAGGCCCTCTTGCTACAGGAATTCCATTTATGTCAGGCTCAGGGGGTAATAGAGACAAGACAAAACCCCCAGAGAAGACAACATGCCACAAATCACTAAACTCAGCATAGCTTGTGGGCAGAGATGCGGAGACTTGGTGAAGGTCCAGAAATCTAAATGCTGATGTGCTTACTGAGTGTAAGCAAGCTTTGAGCTAAGTGAACAGATCCCCCGACTCCTTGACGACCAGAATACAAACATGTCTTACCTGCATTATCCACTCTCTTTGCCAAAGCCAGTGCATAATTAGCAGGGGAAAAATAATAGGTGCCAGGTGAAAGAGTCCACGTCCCTGAAACAACAACGTTTATCACTTTTTGCTTCCCGGCCAGGAGTTCACCTACTCAACCTTGTTAACATCTTACTTCTCTCACTTATCAACCGTGACTTTCGCTTACTGGTAGAAAGCTTTGCTTCTCCTTGTCAGTCAGCACTAGTTAGGGGACCGATAAGAAAATTTGGTAAGAACTTTTTTCTGGAAAGTTCTATTTATAGAGCCATACCAAGGTGGCCAAAATACTATAAATAGCTCCCAGTGTGTGTGTGTGTGTGTGCGTGTGTGTGGTAAGGGAGGGGAAGTGCCCATGTTGTCACCATCTTGGCCATGATGGGGAGACATTTTCTTCTCATGATGGGCCCTATATTTCTGCTTGTGCTCCTGGTCTGTGAGACAGGCCATATCAGTTACCCTGTATGAACCAAGTCCAGGGATTTGCCGGGTAATTTGGACAATCTCGAAGATATAGGAGACAGCAGCCTTCAAATGCTTATGCACCCCAGGGTTTTGTTCTCCCAAGACAAGTAGCAACTAAATAGTTCAGACTAGAGATAATCTTGGCCCTCCTGTCCAGAACATTCCCTTCCCTATGACTGTCCTCAGCACCTTAGCCCCAGGCCTGCGGGGTGGACCGTCAGTGTTGAAGGTCAAGGTACTGACTCCATCCAAGTAGGACACAAAGGGCCTGTTAGACTGCACTTAGTGCAAGTCATCACACCAAGCACACACTCACACACCCCTACTGTAGACCTAGAAGGTAGAGCCTTCCTGGGCACAGAGCAGGAAAGTATGGAACCGAGTGGAGTGGTTGAAAGAGAAAAATCATCAGCAGAGAGGCCTCGATTCTTCAAAACAATTTGTTTCACTTCTTACGTGAAACAAACATAAGACAAAGTGGAAGCTTCCCCTGCCCTGTGTTGGATCTTTGCAGGGTAAGTTTGGAAACTGTGTGAAGAACAGAAAGCGCTTCTGAGCACGTGGGCGTGCAGCTGGGGATGTGTGCTGACCCACACGCAGATGCTGGTGCCTCTGGGCATGCGTGTGGAAACCCATACAGTGCTGCAAACAACACAAGCACTACACGTGTTCACCCAACCATGGAACGGTTGCCAAACCCAGCTCTGATGGGAAAAGCCATTATTTTCCAAGAGTTGACAAGTAGCCTGTTCTCTTTCCAGTTCACCCTCTGGGAATCACTTAGCATAGTTGGAGTGAAGGAAGAGGGTAAACTAATGAGATAGACTAGAACAGCAATCACAGCCAACATCCCAAAGGGGACATTGTCAAGTGTGGAAAAAGTAGCACCCATCAGGAGCGATTTGGGACTGAATTCCCAGGTGCCTTCCGGGAAAACGTTCTGCTGGCTTGGGCTGAGAAACTGAATCTGAAGATAGAGAGGCTGGCTGTGGGATCTGCCTCTGACTCTGCCAAGGCTGGCCTAGCGTGTGAAGCAGGAGGATTCGCTGACAGGAATACATTTCTTGGGAATGGTAGCAGATTTATGGCAACGAATTGCGCAATAATAACTGGCCCGAACAGAACTCTTGTGCAATCACCAGAACCCTGTCCCACTACGATTAATTCACATAACAAACATTTACACCTACTTAATGGAATAGCTAATGTTTATTGAAGGCCAAGTACTGTTCTGAGAGCTCCACATCTATTAACTTAATCTGCACAAGAATGCTATGAAGTGGATGCTGGTGTTACCACTCCTACAGTACAGGAGAAGAAACTGAAACACAGTAGGCTGTAACTTTCCCAAGGCCTCTTGGGAAGAACCAGGATTTGAATACAGGGACCTTTACTTCAGATCCTACTATGGTTTTAGTCACTAAACATGTTTCCTGTAGTTACTTTTATTTAATTATTTATTTTTCATTTTATTTGAAGACAGATTGAGAGAAAAACACTCAAACACAAAGATTTTCCATCTGCTGGTTCACTGCCCAAATGCCTACAACAGCCAGGGCTGGGCCAGGCCGACAGCAGGATCCTAGAACTCAATCCAAGTCTCCCACATGGTTGGGAGGAACCCGAATACTTGCACCATCACACGCTGCTTCCCAAGATGTGCATTAGCAGGAAGCTGGATCAGAACAGATGAGCTGGGCCTCAAACCCAGACATATAATGATTTTTGTACAGAGCATTATAGTAAGCATTCAAAAGAGGCTAACAAAAATGTCATGATCCCTATCTTCAAAGGAGTTTGAAACAATATTGCCTTCTGACTTCAGCAAATTTCCCTGTTGAGAAAACACCAGCTTCTTTTGATAACTATTGGTAACTTCTTGGGGTTGGAGGCACATAGGGAGCTAAACATCTATCTCCTCTAGGACCTCAAACACTAGTGAGCCTACCACCACTAAACACATTGGTATGTGCTGGCGCACGCACACACACACTCACACACACACACTCAGGTATTCACCTTATTCATCATTCTGTGGAAGACCCTGCAGGCCAAGGCAGAAAAACAAACGTCAATGTGCATAAAAGACTCAAGCTGACGCAGACTTGGTGACATTCTTAGGAGAACATTGGGACGTTCTGAGTTGGATTAGGCATCAGGATCTCCTGTGAAGGGAGACCTTCAAGGGCTGGTGGTGGGTCTAAATCTGACAACTGCTTGTGTCTTGAGGAGTAGAGTATGTACAATATTTCTGACCAATCATCAGTCTTGACGCTGTTCATCTTACCAAGGAGATAATGTCACTAAAGACAGAGTGTGCTCCATAACCCCTCAGGCTAGCCACCCTGCAAGGCTGCTTCCTGATTCAGTGTTCCCTGATTCTTGAGCTTCACGCTTCCATCAGGTGACCTTTGTGTACAGAAAACCAGCATCTGTTGAGTCTTTTCGCCCCAGTGTCTTTCTCAAATGGTACAGTAGGTCCTCTCTGTCTGCGTGTTCTACATCTACAGATTGAACCAAACACAAATTCAAAAATACTCAGCAAGAAACTTGCATCTGTACTGAACATATACAGGATTTTTTTGGTCATTATTCTCTAAGCCATTCAGTCTAACAACTATTTACATAGCATTCACATTGTGCTGCCATAAATATAAGCAATCCAGATCTGACTTAAAGTATCTGGGAGGATGTGTGTGGGTTATGTGCAAATGCTGCACCATTCTGTATAAGGGACTTGAGACTCTTTGGATTGTGGTATCCCATCCCCCAAGTATACCAACTAAGGGTTGTATTTTGTTGTTCAGAAATAAAATAACCTAGAAGACATCCCATAATATCAGAAATGTTGTAAAGACCTGAATGTAAAGCAAAGTTCTACACATCAAAGCATATTATGGAAGAATATATGCTATATATTTATTTACTATCATGCAAGGTATACTATCATACAAGAGTTTGTGTCTCAGCCAGCGCCGTGGTGCCGGCACACCGGGTTCTGGTCCCGGTCGGGGCGCCGGATTCTGTCCCGGTTGCTCCTCTTCCAGGCCAGCTCTCTGCTGTGGCCAGGGAGGGCAGTGGAGGATGGCCCAGGTGCTTGGGCCCTGCACCCCACGGGAGACCAGGATAAGTACCTGGCTCCTGCCATCAGATCAGCGCGGTGCACCAGCCACAGCACGCTGGCCGCGGTGGCCATTGGAGGGTGAACCAACGGCAAAGGAAGACCTTTCTCTCTGTCTCTCTCTCTCTCTCACTGTCCACTCTGCCTATCAAAAAAAAAAAAAAAAAAAAGAGTTTGTGTCTCAAACACAGCAGATACTCAATAAACTTGAGCATCTTTCTCAAACTCACTATTTCATTTATTTTTTTAAGATTTATTTAACTTACTTATTTGAAAGGAAGAGTGACACAAAAAGAGGGAGAGACAGATAAACAGATCTTCCACCATCTAGCTAACTCCTCAAATGCTCACAACAGCTGGGCCTGGACCAGGCAGAAGCCAGCAGCCCAGGACTCCATCTAAGTCCCCCACATGGATGGCAGGAACACAAATACTTGGACATCATCCACTACTTTCCCAGGTGAATTAGCAGGAAGAGGGATCGGAAACAAAGTAGCCTAGCTGGGACCCAAACCAGCAGGCTGATATAGGATGTGGGCATCCCAAGTGATGCCTTAACCTGCCGTGCTTAATTCTCAAAAAAATAAATAAAGAAAGAAAGAAAGAAAGAAAGAAAAAAGAAAAGAAAAAGAAAAACAAGCAAACAAACAAAAACCCGCAGAGGAAGGGATGGTGTTTATTTTGCAGGTGAGGAAACAAAATTTAGAGTTTAAGTAATCTGTCAAGTGCCTGTGACTACAAGGTGGCCACTCTGGCTTTCTACTAAGACCTCCATGCTCTTCCTAGTATAGATACTGTAATCATCTCTAGTCACTGAGTTTTGCAGAATGTTGCATATACAAAGCCCCTTCATGCGCCATGCCATCACATCCTCAGAATTCTCCTGAGAAGGGAGGGTTACCATTTTCTTCATTTTTAGGCAGAAGCAGCAGCTCAGGGAATTCCAGCAATTCGCCCAGACTTTCCAAGGTGAGAAATAGGTGTGTGTGAATTTGAACCTGTTTTGTGATACACAAACCCTTGCTATTGGCTCCACACCACACCACATTTCAGCATGGGGCCCAAGGTTGACAAAAAGGCTAAATGCGACCTAAGGGCCAGAGTTCATGCCCCATTCATGGTTAGCAAGGATCCGAGGACTCAGGGACCCATCGGTTTTCCTGAGCTACCCTAAAATCCCATCTCAGCAACATGGAGAGACCACTTTGATAGCTGCTTTTGGTTGCAGAGTTATATCCAACAGTGTCATAGCATTTGATAGGTAATAAGCCACCTGTTTTGTGATCGAATTTTAGATGTGGCCACAGTAAAATTGAAACAGCAAGGTGACCATAAGTTTCAGGCTGGCTTAGCCTGATTCTAACAACACTCCTAGATGCTAGAATGCATTTCCACATCCTGCTGAGGCCACTTTCCTGAGCGACACTCTGCATTTTATTGCTTCACTTCACTTTCTTGAGGCTACTGTGATCTTCCAGATAGAATTTTCCTAGGATTCTTCTAAAATAGATATGTTGTATTATGAGTATCAAACTGTATAAGCCTTTTGGAAATAATTTATAAAATATAGTATAGTACAAAGTAGAAAATGAACATTAACAGATATTCTACTTACCAAGATATGGTAATATGAATATCTTGTATGTACTTCCCATATATATATAATGTATATATATACATACAAATATATAATATACATGTATTGATGGACATGTTTGTAGTTGGCCTTCTGTGCCTGTGTGGTCCACATCCATGGATTTAACCAACCACAAAGTAAAAATATTCGGAAAAAAGTGCACCTATACTAAACATGTCCAATCTCCTTTTCTTGTCATCATGCCTACCCTAGAAACAGAGTGACGACTCGTTTCATGGTGTTTACACTGTAATAGCTGTTAAAGTCATCTAGAAATGATTTCAAGTTTATGGAAGGATGTGCTTAGGTTATATACAAACCTTGTGCTATTTTATATAAGGGATTTGAGCATCCTTGGACTTTGGTAACTGTGGGGGCTCTTGGAGCCAAACCCCTGTGGACATTACGGGATGAGTGTATACACACACACACACACACACACACACACACGGGTCCCACCTCTCTGGCTCCTTTCCTCCCAGGACAGATTCCCAGGGACTGCTCTTTCAGCTTGGGTCTCATGATGAGAAGTTCTGTCTCCTGAGAAGCAGAGGCTCAGCAGGATCAGAACCTCTGTTCATTAGTTACCTATTGCTGGGTAACAAATGATGCCACAGTTTAAAGTTTTTATTGGCCACATAGACTAACTAGGATGTTGTGGATGGGACAACACAGGTTGTGAATGCCAAGAGGAAAGGATCCTTGGAGGTGAGCTTGCCCTAGTCATGAGTTCTAAGCAAAAAAACAAAAAACAAAAAAAAAAACAAAACAAAACAAAAAAACAACTCTATTCCATTATCAGAGTTCTTCAAAAAGTTCATGGAAAATGTATATTGTGAAAAACGTATAAAATGGGTTTTAAAAAATCTGCATCAAAATAAATTTAATGGGGCCAGCGCCTTGGCTCACTTGGTTAATCCTCCGCCTGTGTTGCTGGCATCCCATATGGGCACTGGGTTCTAGTCCTGGTTGCTCCTCTTCCAGTCCAGCTCTCTGCTGTGGCCCGGGAGTGCAGTGGAGGATGGCCCAAGTGCTTGGGCCCCTGCACCCACATGGGAGACCAGGAGGAAGCAGGATCAACTCAGTGCCAGCTGTGGCTGTTATTTGGGGAGTGAACCAACGGAAGGAAGACCTTTCTCTCTCTCTCTCTCTCTCTCTCTCTGTCTTTCACTGTCTATAACTCTACCTGTCAAATAAATAAAAATAAATAAATAAATCTACTTTTTAAATTTATTGTTTCCATGAACTTTTTGAAGACCCCTGATGTTTGAGTATTGCTTGTGGGCTCAAAATAACCTATCAAGGCCAACTTGGATGCTTGTATGTAATTTAACAATTTTTAGCAGTTTTTTAGAATCCTATTTAAAAAGATGAAGAGTGATTCTCCTTTCCTTTTTTTTTTTTTTTTTTTTTTTTTGACAGGCAGAGTGGACAGTGAGAGAGAGAGACAGAGAGAGAAAGGTCTTCCTTTGCCGTTGGTTCACCCTCCAATGGCCGCCGCTGCAGCCGGCGCACCGCGCTGATCCTGGCAGGAGCCAGGAGCCAGGTGCTTTTCCTGGTCTCCCATGGGGTGCAGGGCCCAAGCACCTGGGCCATCCTCCACTGCACTCCCTGGCCATAGCAGAGAGCTGGCCTGGAAGAGGGGCAACCGGGACAGAATCCGGCGCCCCAACCGGGACTAGAACCCGGTGTGCCGGCGCCGCAAGGTGGAGGATTAGCCTATTGAGCCACGGCGCCGGCTCTGATTCTCCTTTCCATTCCCTTTACATTTCTTATACTGCTGTCCCTGTTTTAAGTTTGGTTAGTCTTATTATTTTATAATTTTTCTATTGGCTACATGTATAATGGGAAATTTTGTATTTGGGTCTTGTCCCATCATCTTTAGACAGTGTTAGTTTACTATATATGATTAAGAAATGTGTGTTTTTCCATTTCTCCTAACATCGCCTCCCCCCAAACTTCTGTTGGCATTAGTGTTATTTTTAGATTTTCAGGGCTCTCTTTACCCCCTCATTTCCTTCTCTTGATGCCATGTTCATATGTTAAGAACTCAGTAAGCTCCATCTTCACAGAGCACAGGATGCAGAATTCCTGTGTGTGCAGGCTATGAGTGTACACCAAGGAAACATAAAAGCAGTGGTACTAAGGGGAACAGTGGATTTGATGCTGGAGGGCTTGCCTTTGGGGAGGAGGTCTTCCAGGAATCTAGGAAAACTGCTGACCTCAGTTCAATGTAATTCAGTTAGGTCCTAACCCAAGGCAGGCAGCATTCTCTCTCCCTCTGGGACCCAGGTCCCACAGCTGCCACAGTTCAGGGACTTGGTGTTTGCATAAGGAGAGTCTCTGATTCAAAGAGAACTGAGCAGAATAGAGCTGACAGGGCTTCCAGACAACAGAATTCCTTTGTGTCACTCAGCATCACTCTCACTACTTTCCCCGAACTGCTCTAGCTACTCAGGACATACAGTTAATTTCTCTTCCCCAGAATGTCAAGTGGAGTATCCTATTGGTTCTGACCATGGCTCCTTAGACTTTGGGATGACAAAAGTAGGCTTGCTAAATATAATACACATCAGTTAAATTTTAATTTTAGATAAACAGTAGATTTTTTTAGTATAAGTACACCCCCCAAATATTGTAAGGCATGTATTTATACTAAACAATTGCTCATGGTTTATTTGAAATTAAAAGTTAACTGAGCATCCTATATTTTTACTTGCTAAATCTTGCCACCCTAGACAGGTAGAGATGAGCTCCTTCTTATCTGTAGGAACAGAACCAGAGCCAAGAGTCTCAGATGGAAGCCCTGACTAAACCCCAAGTATTATGAAGAGCCCAAAAAGCTGACCATGCTGAGATAAGCCCTTAGGGGGATGGATCATCCACAAGGAATTCTCCCAGTGCTGACCTGAAGAGTTTCCTCTGCTGCCTCTAAATCACCCCTATTCCAGTACTTCCACACCTGTCTCACAGCCTATATACAAATAGTTGGCATTCAGTGTATTTGCACTTGTTACACTTTTGTCCACAGTGTCTGTTTCTCTACCAGATTCATATTCAATATTTACTACAGAGAATCATATTGAATGCAGTCTTGTGTCCTGTCTCCTTTTCTTCATGGCCACCTCATGAGGGAAACCCTGTCCTATCACTGTTGTTCCCATTTTCCAGATGAAGAAACTGAGCTGCAGAAAGTCCCTGTAGACTGAAGGACTCACCAAGAAAGTATTGCCTTAAGGCATCATGACTAGTAATGATAAAGAACTAAATTCCTTCCCATAGGTGATCTACTCCCTGCATGCCTGGGAGGCCTCCCTGCTTTCCCATCTCTGGCCAGGGTGCACCACTCATTCCTCCCACCAAGGGCCAGGTACCTCTCATCATCTCCACTGGAATGCTAAAGAAAGCAGAATCCATGTAAGGAAGAGGCGAGACATTACTTCCAGCAGAATTGTGACACAGAGTCTCTGGACTTTATTATGATGACTGTTTAGATCATCAATACAACTTGTCCATAGAGGAAAAGGCAGACAAACCCTACACATGCCTCAAGAAGCAAATGGGATGTGGTTTGCCAGCCCAAGAAACTCCTCAACCACTGTAATATAATTTGTGTAGGAAGATGCAGTCTGAATTCAGATCATCCACTTAGATATGCACACTGCACCTCAGAGATTGTGCCTGTCTTTTATCTGTGTGTATATGAGTACAATAGCGTACACTTTGTTTTTGTACTGTACTGGAAGTTCAAGGGGCAGAGATCATGTCTGTGGGTGGCCCATTGTTTCCTGGAAGCACCAGGGCACTGTTCTGGCCAGAATCGAGCTAAAGCCATGCTTTTTGCTGATAGAGAAAGCAAAAGAAGCCTCCTTTATTTTCAGCTGTAGCATTTCTTGCAATGCAGGAGATTTTCAATCACTTACAACCATTATTAACTACTAGCTAACTGCTGCTGTTATTTTTCTTAATGACATAAATGCCTATTAGCTTTTAATTTTCTTTGTTGAGAAAGCACTGGGACTTACTTTATATCCTCCCAATTTTCTGAAAGAATCCAAAAAAGCATGAAGGAAAGAAAACCATTCAGGTATGTATGAGCCCGGAGCCTAAACATGTCAGCTTGTTTGGGTCAAGCCTCAAGACTTAGTTTTAGCTGTGAGTTACAGAAATAACACAGGCACTGTGCCCCTTGGACAAAAGTGACATCCAGTTTCAGTGTGGTGGTTAGAGAAGAGGGGCATCTTAGTCTGAAATCCTACCCATGGAAAGCCCAAAGAGAAATTCCTCCAAAATAAAATCAAATACATATTGTTGAATTGAGTGTTATTACCAGATGACATTTCCATTCAACTTCCCTCAGCCAGTGGCCCTGGTTTCCCACTCTGGAGGATGAAATCAGCCCTTTCTCATCCCCCAGGTTCAGAAGAAAGCTCCCCTCTACAAGCTGAGATGCCATTTTTTTACTTTGGAAGAGAAACAAATCATGTCATTGTCAAGGCTGTTATTGAGAACATCATGCTCTCAGCTCTACTGGCTTGCCCTCCATGAAAAGAATCAAACAAAGCTGCTTGCCATGGATTTCATCATTCTGTTTTGCCCAGCTGGGACCTCCCCCGACTCCAACCCCAATTCTACTGCCAGTTCCAATGCCCTAGAATTTGTTCCAGGAACAAGCTAAGATTCCTGCAAAATATCGGGCTTATAACAATTCTTTTTAAGAAAAACAATTCTGATGGCTGAAAGATCTCAAGAAGATACACAGTCCAAAGCCCCAAGGAGAAGAAGGAGAGGGAAGGATCAATTTGCAACCAATGAAATGTGAGCAAACATCTAATTGCCTCTGAGGGGCAGAGGCCCCGGGGTCCCAAGTCTGCTCTGACACCTGTCACCATTCCAGAATGAACCCTAGGGAGATGGTGTGCTTGGGTAGAGGCATTAGGGTCCTACCTGTTAATGTCTTGCCTTAGACCTGTACCTAGGTCCCTTATTGATTATATTGTCAACTCCTTCACTGTTGAGGCAGAACAAAAATGCAGTAATTTCCTGTGGAGTTGGGAAAATACAAAGAATAATGTGTGTCCCTCAAACAATGTTATTTAACAGTCTGTTGAAGCAGGAGTGCGGCTTCTGTGAAGCCAGAAGCTTTTATTATATTTGTTTTGAACACACACACATATAATGCGAGTGCGCATTTGTGTGTGTGTGTGTGTGCGTGTGAATGAGAAAAAGGGAGGCAGAAAGAATATGGGGGAAGAGGAGGAATCTCCTTTTTTCTTTTTTTCTTAAGTTGTATTAATAAAGCTTTCTTTGAAAAATTCAGTTTTTCTAGAACTTACTTTCTAGAAATGCCCAAAAGAAAATAATAGAGTCCATACAGAGTAACAGAAGTTGTTTAAAAAGCAATACATTGGAGGCAGGAATAATTAGATTTTTGGAGATTTTTTTTTATTTTTAAAATATTTTATACTCTAGAAATAATGAGATTTGAATTGCTCACTCTTGAAGACTGTGATTTGAAGAAAGTGACTTTATATCCTTGAATCCTCATTTCCAACCCAAATTTCTTGGAAATTAACAGGATACTTGTGAGTATAATATAAAGTAGATTCCATAATGTGCACAGAAAAGATACTTAAGAACAGTAACAGCCAACATGCGTTTAGCTTTTATATACCAGGCCCTGGCTTCAGTGCTTCTCCTTAAAGACATCATTCATTTTATCTTCATCACCACTTGAGAGGTAGATGCTAAAATTGTCCCCATTACACAAAAATGTGAGGCTTAGAAAGTTTTGCCTGAGGGGCCATCTTTATGAGGTAGTGGGTTAAGTCTCTGCCTGCAATGCTAGCATCCATCCCATAAGGGCACCAGTTCTGGACCCAGCTACTCCACTTCCAATCCAGCTCCCTGCTAATGCACCTGAGAAGGCAGCGGAGGATGGCCCATGTGCCTGGCCCCCTGCACCTACATAGGAGACCTGGAGGAGGCTCCTGGTTCCTGGCTTTAACCTGGTCCAGCCCAGCCCCAGCCGGTACAGCCATTTGGTGAATGGAAAATCTCTCTCCTGGTCTTGCCTCCTCTTTCTCTGTCTTTCAAATAACTAACTAACTAACTAACTAAATAAATAAATAAATAAATCGAAAGAAAGCTCTGCCTGAGGACAGCAGCTGTTAAAGTGGTGGGGACAGGATTTTAAACTAGTCCTGGCCTTACCTACTGTGTCCTGTGTTGAGGCTACAAGCCACATCCAATGAGCCAGATCTGGCCCATGGGTATGTTTGCTTTGGCTCACAGTATTTATAAAAATACACTTGTATTAGTTGCCAAGACTTCGAAATTAGGAAAGATTGCATAATTCTGGTTCTTTGGCTTCCCTACAAATCTTTGGCTCTGAGCTCCCTGTCCCAGCATTTTCACACAGCATGACAGGCTGAAACTGTGCTGTGGCCATCATCTTCAGACAGTCAGGAGTTGGTGATGGTCCCCACGATTCCTTAGCTTCATACATTCACCTACCCACCAAGCCCTTGGAGACATGTAAGGGTTGACCTCTCTCCTTTCCCATCCATCTCCCTTACTACAGTCATAAAGGCAACTGGGAAGTGAACCCATAGATGAAAGACCCCCTTTCTCTCTTTCTAGCCCTCCCTTTCAAATTATAAAGTAAATTTAAGCAAAGGGAGGGAGGGGGGGAGGGAGAGAGAGAGAGAGAGAGAGAGAAGTTTTATTTTGGTGCAAAAACTCATTAAAATGTATGCATAGTTCTTTTAGCATTCCATGAACTTTTTGAGGAGTCCTCATGTGTAGGTGGTCTTGTTCATATTTTAACTTAAAAAGCTTTAATGATTCCTAACCTTCGTAATATTTTCCATGGGTTTTGTTGTTGTTGTTTGATCTAAGAACATGATAATATTTGTATGCTACACTGGGCTGCTGTGATGTGCTAGACATGGCCAGCTGTGCTGGAGGAAACAGATGTCATGGCAAACTGTGACCCTTTAGCATCACACAGAGACACTGGGTACACTTGCATGGGAGGTCCCAGAGTGCAGGAGCCAGTCCCATGTCCTCACCTGCATGCTCAATAACTTTGTTTCTAGAACCTTATCCTGCAGTCAGGATGATCTCAATGCATGATGCATTGGTCACAGTCTCATCCCCAGGCTCTCAATTAAGCTCCAGTTTGATGGCAATAATCACTCCCCCTTCAATGTTACTCAAATCGTGCCCATATTATCAGACCAGCTCATGCCCATCTCCTCCACAATGCTTGCTTTGGTGGACATCAGCCAATAGTGCTTCACCCATACTCCAAGTGATTCTTGATGGCTTAATGTACACCAGGTACTGAATCAGTGTGGGGAACCATACTTTTAAGTGACATATGAGTGCTTCTGCCATTGTGAAACTTATTCAAATAGGAACACAAACAAGGAGCAAGGGAAGAGTCCACTTTAAATTGCAGTGTGCCCAGAGGCATCATAGAACCAATACAGGGATGTATTCGGTTTTGGGGGCTGCTGTACCAAATTACCACAAAGTTGGGGGGAGGTTATAGTAACAGAAATGTATTTTACAGTTCTGGAGAATAAATCAGGACTTGAAAATGTTTCTGGGAGTAGCACATGCAACAGTCCCTCAGCAAAGTTAAGCATGCTGGATTCCTGGACTAAAGGAAGCCTGATGTGTCTGAAGAGTGAGACACAAGGTAGAAGGGGTAAGAGAGGCAAGCAGGAAGAGTAATTAGGACCAAACCTAGTAACCATGCGCAGTCATTTGGACCAATGACATGGGATGCGTTAAGAGTTTGAAGCAGTGGAAGAACATAATTAAGATTTAGAGATGGCTTTGCCTGCAGTGTGGAGAATGGTTTGTGGCAGGCTGGGATTGGAACCAAGAATATTGGTTAGGAAACAATTGCACAATTCAGTGCATTCCAAATTACAATAAATAAATTAGATAAATAATGTGGAAGGGGAGGGAGAAACGTCGATAAATTCAAGGAGTTACTGAGAAGATAGACTCAACAGGACATGTTCAGTGGGGAAGCCAAGAATGAGGCCCATGCATCTGTCTTCTGGTTGGAACAGTGTTGCTGCTGAGGTAAGAATGGGCCAGGAGGTGCTTGTAAGACCACCAGTTGGAGACTCAAAGGTGAGCATTTGAATTGAGAGGGCATGGAGGAGAGATCCAAGGCTGCAAACACAGACTGGAGAACTGCTGGCATATGGGCAGAGGACAAGACACTGAAGCAAGTGGCAGAAGACACAGAGGGCAGCAGCTACCAGCATTTAGCTATGTGTGATGTTTATCAGACAATTGGAAACTTGTTAGCACTTTTCCTAATCTCCATCACTTGTATTTTCTTTTGCTGAACAACTCAAGCACAGTATTGTTCTATTATGCTCTCCAACTATTTTATAGACTTGGGAATCAAAGCAAGAGTTCAGAACAGGGGCCCCACAGGGCTGGATATTAACTGTTCTGAGCCTGAGCTGGAAAACAGGAAGAGAAGATAATCCACATTTCTTTAATCCTTCTCCAAAACCCCGTCATCCAATGTCACCATCAACTACCATGCTAAAATTCTGTTTCTCTTAAATTATAATTAAATTCTCCCAATTAGGTAGTTTTTGTTTTGTCCAGTGTGTTTCCTTCAACTTCCCCCCTGCTCCTGTTAAATCTTATTTGGCAACACCATCCAATAAAACTTCCTGCAATAATGGAAATGTTCTGTATCTGTGTTGTACAAGAGATCTTCAAAAAGTTCATGGGAAATGCACATTGTGGGAAAACTGTGTATTTTAATTTTTTGCACCAATATGAGCTTATCTTTTAATTCCTTTTTTTCAGTTAGTTTTTCAAAGTTTCCTCTTGTAGTTTGGTAGTCACTTGCTGCAGGTGGCGATTGAGCTCTTGAATATGGCTAGTGCAGCTGAGGAACTGAATTTTTACCTTTAATTACATTGAAATACCCATATGTGGCTGGTGGCTACCACATTGAACAGCAGAGCCATATAACCTTCAGTGAACTCGGAATTCATTTCCTTGAGGAAACTTAATCCTCCCAAAATCAGACCTCCCAAAATAGAATGATCTCCACATTCTATGCTGTCTACAACCTTGTACTTCTAGAAAACTAATGGGGCTCATAATTCTGAATAATTATTTGTTAATGTTTGTCTCCCCTAATAAGTCAAACTCTGGGAGGGAAGGGGCTGCATCAGATACTCCTGTGTTTCCAGTAACTGGCACAGTGTATGACACTTAATGTTTGTTCAATAAATATTATTGAAGAAATGAATGATCGAGTGATTCAGTAAAATATCATATGAGAGTATGTACCCTGTGCATATGAGGGGTCTTTGAAAACTTCATGGAAAATACATATTATGAAAAAACTGGGTGTGAGCACTGGCATTGTGGCTTAGTGGGTAAAGCCACCACCTGCAATGCCAGCATTCCACAGGGGTACCAGCATCCCACAGGGCTGCTCTACTTCCAATCCAGCTCCCTGCTAGCATGCCTGGGAAAGCAGTAGAAGATGACCCAAAAAAGTGTTTGGACCCCTGCCACCCTTGTGGGTGACCTAGATGAAGCTGCTGGCTCCTGGCTTCAACCTGGCCCAGCCCTGGCCATTGTGGCTATCTGGGGAAAGAACCAACAGTTGGAAGATTCTCTATCTTTCTCTCTCTTGTCTCTTGCTCTCTCTCTCTTCCTCCCCATCTCCTTCTCTCTCTCTCTCCCTCCCTCCCTCTTTCTATCCCTCTCTCTTTACTCTTTCTAATAAGTAAATAAATCTGTAAAAAAAAAAAAAACAGGTTTGGATTTCAAAATAAATATTGCACAAAAATAAACTCACCTTTTCATTCCATTTTCCACAAACAGTTGGAAATACTCTCATGTTTTAAATAGTTGGCCACAATTTTAATCATCAAGTGGGTAGTTATAGGAAGTTCCTAGCTCAACTTAGTAGAAATTAAGACTTACAAGGGAGGTACACATCTGACATGCTGAGTTTGGGGTATGTGGAGTTTGAAGTGCTAACTTTATACCCTTGATCCTATGGTCAACTAAAGTCTTAAAGTCTCTTCTAGTTCATTATGGCACACAGCATCTCCTTTCTCTTGCACTATGAAGTTTGTTTCTACTTGTCATTAACACTTTTCATGTTCCCCTAGATGTTACATCAGTGCTCAGCTTCTCAAAGTTGCTCTGAATCCCAGTGTCCTGATTTCAGCTTCCAGCTTTGTATGCTTTGCAGTGTTTAACATATTTACAAAACTCTTAATCTGGTTAATTTTTAAACATTGATAATGTCAGGAACTGTGGCATGGCACCGAAGACCTCCCTCCAGACACCAAAATGTGCAAGTCGGCACCCTTTAGATATGTCTTTAAAAAATTATTTTTATCTCCTTGAACAATGGAAACACACACACACACACACAGAGAGAGAGAGAGAGAGAGAGAGAGAATCTTCCACCCACTGGTTCATTCCCCAAATGCCTGCAACAGCTGGGGTAGGGGCAGGCTGAAGTCAGAAGTCTGGAACTCCCTCCAGGTCTCCTGTGTGGTGGGCAGCAGGGCACCAAGCACTTTAACCATCATCTGCTGCCTCTTGACATGCATTAGCAGGAAGCTGGATTGGAAGCAGACCAGCCAGAACTTGAACTAGCACTCTGATATTGGATGTAGGCAACCCAGTGGTGACTTAACCTGCTGTACCACCACACCACCACACCCACCAGGGAAGTGCCTTTTATATAGTTGAGTGATGCTTGCCTTGAATGGAACTCGAGCCAAGTCAGAAGCTCAGGCCTCACTGGAATATCTGGGGACTCTTTAGCAAGCTTTGAAACTGTGCTCATCTCCAGCTGCAATTCAGCACTGTCCTTCCACTTTCTCCTAACAAAGAAGAGGAATCTAGAGGGCTTTGTAGGCCCTGTGGAACTGAACTCCTACACCATGAGCAGGCATAGGGCCAGAGCCATTTTCCCAAGTTGCATTACAAAGCATGAAGGGCAATTTCAAAAAGCCATGTGCTGAAGGCAGTCCATGACAGAGCCAAGGTAAACAGAGACCTGATGGTTAAGTCCAACTGGTTAGGCAAAGCACAGAGCCAGTGGGGAGCCAAAGGAAGGTGGGAAAACCAGAGAGAAGGGAGGTTCACTGGGGTAGTTAGGAGGGAGACCTTCTCAGTTCTTAATTCCTGCTGCCTGGAAAAGACTGTAAAGAATCTATGATGATGAGGATGAGAGTTGAGGAGGTGGTTACCTGTGGATGGATTTGATTCAGAATAGGCAAACAAGGCATTTATCTTTAACTTGAAAGCCATTTTATCAAACACTGCAAGTGTGCTGTGCACGAGTCAATGAGAAAGAGCTTTAAAGTGCATCCCATGGTCCCAGGCAGTGGATAGACATCTCCCTGTCCAGAGCAGGGTGGTCTCTGGCTGCTCTCTGGGGTGGCTGCTGCCAGTTCCCCAGTGCAGAGGGAAGAAGAGACATGAACAGCATCCACCCTTGCTGCTCCACCTCCTGAGTTCTTCCCCAACTTCCAGGAATGGCAAGCATTCCTCCTATTACTAACAGGTACCCCTACCCCTGCACTTAATGGAAAAGGCATTCCTGTGAGCAGTCTTCACTCCTCCCTGCATGCTACATCACTGATGTCTTCTTTCTGTTTTTTTCATATGCTGAAAAGCTTCTAACAGTTAGGAAATGAATGACTTCATGTTGGGTCATCCACATGTAGTCTAATTCACTGTGAGTTGCAAGCAGGAGAGTTTGGTCACTTCTCAAGGGCCTTGGAGGTGAATCCGGTGAGTCCCTGGAGAGATCAAAGCCAGGCAAAAGAGATGGCAGGTGTAGAATCAAGGAGCAGCCCGTAGGTCCAGATTTGGCTGAAACTGAGGCAAGGGAGCATATGAAGTTAGGAATAAAACCCTGCACAGGTCTGAGAATGCCTGTGGCCTGTACTGTCATTACATTGCTACATAATCCATGGGATCAGTCAGCTTGATAATCTAGGCCCAGGCTATGAGCAGCCTGTGTAGTCCCCTGGGGGCCACTGGCCAGATGTGCTCTACTCAAAGAAAAACACTGAACAGATCCCAAACCTCAGTCCCTGAGACCTTCACATGATCAGGTTCTGTGCCCTCTGGGAAGATTCTGAAAGGCCAAACTGTCCAATCATCCCAAATTCCTAGATTTTAGCAATAAGTCTTATTATCACTTACCTACAGCATGCCAGATGCTTGCACCTAAACTGTTTCACTTATTTTCTCCCAAAAATCTCTCTTCTCATGCTCATTGGCAACTGCCCTTATTCAAGTCATAATTCTGCCTTTATCTCTGATGTAACTTCCCCTGCCTCATCCACACAGAGGCCTGAGTGCACTTTCAAATGTATAAATTTGAGCAAGTCACTTCTCTTCTTAAAATTTTGTGTCCCCAGTGTCTTTGGGGGCAAGATCTACTCTCTTGAGCTCAGTATTCAGGGCCCTCTGTGACTGCCCCTGCCTCTTGGCACCTCTCTTGTACTCACCCCTGAGCAGGTACACTACCTTGCACCCCCTATGCCTTTCCTAGGGTACCCTCCTTCCCTGTGGCTGCCGGCTATTTCTGATTTGTTCTGTGTGATTGCTAGCCTGTACCTGTTTGTCCTGCTGCACTCACTATACTCCTCTGTAATTGTTTGCTTTGTTTCTACTGGGGTCAATAACTCCCTCAAGGGAGCTGGAAGTGGTTCTCAAGCAGGGGAAGTTGAGTAGGCTGAAAACATTTTTTCTCTTTTTATTATAAAATAAAACTACACATACAGTACATAAACAAATAATAATAGATCTGTGGTATTAAGCTTTCATGGATGGGGTGGAAAGATTATGGGAAAAAAATACCTAAAAAGGCTCCTTAGAGGCCAATAATGAATAAAAGGTTGAGAAATACTGACTTGGTTTGTTCATACATCTTTCTCATCAGCTGAACTGTGAGCATCTGGAAACTCCCCTGGGCTGAAGGAGTATCTGACACAGCATTTTAGAGGAAATATTGAATGTTGAAAGCTGAATACATGAACGAATCCTTCTAGTCTTCCTATGGGATGGCATTACTGTCCCGTTGGGGGAACATAGGAGACCAGGTGCTAAATTCTCACAGCCTCCACTCCAACACCATGGCAATTCCAGTTAGTAAGTTCTTGAGCAGAAACATTTTAAACTCAGGGCTTCTAGACTTCAAATCCAACAGTTTCTCACCTAACTTTGGTATAATTGATAGAATTTATACAAAAACAGCAGAATATCTTTTCCATCTTGCCTTCAACATCCAAAAATATTCTGGCTGGGCTATCTGAAGCCAATCTGAATATCCAAGAATAAGCTTGGGAAATCAAACCTGTGATCTTGCAGACTCCAGCAAAAAGGGCTCAGCCCCACGATGGGTTTTAGTGGAACAGGGGCTTTCTATACTACTCACAAAGGAAAGGAGCCAAGGCACAACCAGATGTAGCCGAAGCCACCCACTTAGCTTGTTACCCTAACAATTAAATTAAATTAAATTAATTGTTAATAAGTACTGTTAATCTAATTAAATTAAACTTTTTAAAAAATCCAGCCTTTAGCCTTTCCCTGTGTACCACGCTGAGCAGCTCAGTGCTACGTTGTCCTCAGGAAGTGGGACTGATGGAGTAAGAAAAAATGACACACAGTGATAACGCAAGATTCGACAAGATCGTCATCATGAGACTTAGGAAATTCTAAGTCAGGAGATGAGCTACAACTGGAAGGTGATGAGGACAGCGATGTTAATAAAGATGTTTTCCTTGTTGAAAACGAAGCAAAGGAATATCTATAAAATGGTTTTATGAGTCAATTTGCTGAAACAGGAGGAGTTGAGTAGCTCAAACCATTGCTTTAGCCTTTCTGGGGTCAAGATGAGGTTTGAAACCTGATTTATGAGTTAGTTCACTCAAACTTTCTTCATTTTTCCATTCCTCCACTTAGGAGCAGAAGCAAAGCAGTGGACAAAATCCCTGCTGGGTAGCATCGCATCCTCCTAGGATGTAACCTTTGGCTTTGAAGCACAAACACTTCACACACATGGAAAAAGTGCACAACAGTTAAGTAGATGTAGAGTTCAATGAATTTTCACAAAAAGAACAAACTATTGGGACCATCACCCCAATGAAGAAATAGAACAGTGTTGATTCCCAGAGCTCTCTTTCTCCTGGCATAGGCCCAGCCTCCATCTTCTCCCTCACAGGTTACCATAGACTAGTTTTGGTTCATTTTGTACTTAAAGGAAATTCAATGATACAACAGATATTCTGTATGTCTTACTTCTTTTGCTCAGTAATGTGTATGTGAGATTCATCCAGATTGTTATATATAGCAATACTTTGTTCATTCTTGTTGTTGAAGAATTTCTTTATGTGGATTTACTGCATTTATTTGCCCATTCTAGGGTTGTCTTCACATGGGGTTATAGTGTCACTACAAGTGTTTTTCCTACATGTCTTTTGACATATACATTAGTACATATAGAAGTGAAAGTGCTAGTTCATATTATATATATATATATATATATTCAGCTTTTGTAGGTTTTGCTAGATTTGAAAAGTGCATAACAACATTGTAAACCAACCATGTATAAGAGTTCCAAATCTTCACTTACCCTTGATATTCAATATGCTTTTCATTTTGGCAATTCTGATGCTTGTGTTTATGAAGCTCATGATTTAAATGTGTAGTTTCCAGGTGAGTAATTATGTTAGCGGTACCCTTTCATATGTTCACTGACTATTCAGAGTTATCTTCTTATAAACCTACCTCTCCAAGTCTGTTTACAGTCTTATTCATTTCAAGGGGATCTTTATATATTTAGATACAAGTCCTTTTTAGATATACGATTTGCAACTGTCTTATTCTAACTCATGATTTCATTTTTCAATCTCTTAATGCTGTCTCTGCTAAATGGATATTCTTGTTTTTAATGTAGCCTAATTAATCAATTTTATAGTTAGTAGGTTTTATGTGCTAATTATGAAATCTTAACCTTTCCCACTTTCTTTTTTTTATCAATTAGGTCTTATTTATTTATCTTACATTTATCCTGCCATGAATTCATAAGGAATGGGTTCCAGCAACTCAGGCTCCTTTCCATTGGTTTTGACAAAGTGGGCTTCTCTGGGTGGAGCAGGCTGATGCTTTAGTTGAACCCAGGTACCCTTCTCTTTGGCTTCATTCTTTTTCTGATCATTTTCCTTCACACGTTTCAAGAAGCTATCTCGGATCTTAGAGTGCTTAATGTGTTCAATACACACATTTATTCTCTCGGCAAGAATCTTGCCCTTCACTTGTTTGTTTACAACAATGCCAACAGCATGCTGGGTAACATTGTAGACTCTTCCAGTTTTTCCATGGTAACATTTATGGGGCATTCCTTTTTGAACAGTATCCATTCCCTTGATGTCCACAATATCACCTTTCTTGTAAATGCGCATGTATGTGGCCAAAGGAACAACTCCATGTTTTCTGAAAGGCCTGGAGAACATGTACCAGGTACCTCAGCTCTTTCCCTTTGTGTTCGTCATCTTGGCGAATTACTGGAAGATGGCGGCTCCGGCCGAAAGGCCTTTTCCCACTTTCATGAAGATATTCTTCTACATAATAGCATTTGAATCTTCCAATCCCTGAGCATGATCTATGCTTTTATTTGTTTGGATCTTTCTTCAGATTTATTGACAAATAAAAGTTGTATATACTCAACTTGTACAGCATGGTGTTTTATATTTGTGTGTGAAATGATTGCCAAATCAGGTTAATTAACATGTCCAAAACCTCACAGTTACCTGTTTTGTGTGGATGTTGGGAGTATTTAAGATCTCACTAGAGGGGCAGGCACTGTGGCGCAGCAGATTAAAGCCCTGGCCTGAAGAGCCAACATCCCATATGGGTGCTGGTTCTAGTCCCAGATGCTCCTCTTCTGATCCAGCTCTCTGCTATGGCCTGGGAAAGCAATAGAAGATGGCCCAAGTCCTTAGGCCCCTTCACCCATGCGGGAGACCTGGAAGAAGCTCCTGGCTCCTGGCTTCGGATCTGCGCAGCTCCAGCCGTTGCAGCCATATGGGGAGTGAACCAGCAGATGGAAGACCTCTCTCTTTGTCTCTACCTCTCTCTGTAACTCTGTCTTTAAAAAAAAATCTCATTAGAGCTTCTTCAGTTGATCTCAGTTAGTCTTCAGTTGTTAGCATAGAGATTTTGCAAATCTTCTGTGAGATTTACATTAAGCATTTTGCCAAATACCAAGTACCTATTGCCCAAACTGCAAGAGATATTAAAAAGAAGTCTGAAATATGTGCCCTGACTTCAAAATGTTTTAGTACAGTTGTGGGACACACAACTGCAGAAAAAAAAAGACTGAATATGAATGAAGGAGTGCTTGTGTGATGGCAAGACAATGAGAAAAGAGAGGGAAGCAACCAAAGTGGGCTGAAGTCATTGACAGGGACGTCACACAAAGGGCGTAAAATCTGAGATGGCATCTGGAGAGTAGAAGGAAGCAGTCCAAGAGGGAAAACTGAAAACAGACAAAGTTTTGAGGTTAGAACAAACACAGCATGCAAAGGGACTACGTGGACATGAGTTGGCAAAAATGTCTTCGCTCTGATTCATGAGTAGAGGTGCAGGTTGAGGCCTTGTGCTTAGAGGTACATAAACAAAAGAAGGAAGAGCTTCAAGCGCACTTTGGTGATAAAGTTTGTTATCTTCACCCTGAAGGTAACTCAGTCACTGTTTACTTGTCCTCACTTGACAGTCACTGGTGAATATATGGCTATCTTGAACAACTTCCTGACAATAGTAAGATTGTGAGATAGGAACGTTCACAATCATTTGAATCAGAGTACCTACTCTAGAAGATTCCAATACTGGAAAATGTTCTTCTAATCTGAAAACGAGCTGCCCAAATTCTTATGGAATGTGCGATCTATTAATTCCTTTCACAGTAGACATGAACTCAAGGACCAGCCAAAAGGCTTAGATCTGACACCTATATCCAACTACTTCTCAGAAAGCTGCAGTTGTAAAACCAAGGTGTGATAACCACTGAAAGCTCAAATCCAGCAGCCAAAGCTGGAGTTCCTAGAAAAACGGGCCTGGAAGCGGGCCTTCAAGTCTTAGATCACTAACCGAGGTTTTGATGCCCTATTTCCATCCTTAATAGGGCGCAGCCTTGCCAATTGCAAAGCAAAAGTCACCAATTCCTGGGGAAGCTCCAGAACACGTAGAGTCAGGCTCTCAGGTCTCCTGGGAGCTACTGGAATGAGTAAGGCCTGGAGTAGCCAAAACTGAGTCCTAATGATAAGATTCCTAATGGGACGTGAGTATGCATTTTGCCAAGATTTATTCTAATTTTGGAATTCAATTGGAAACTTCTGAACGTCATGTTCCATTTGGCTCTGGCAAAACACAGCTCTGCATTGCTTTGTGTTTATTTTATCCCTCAAGATCACAGCATGATTTACTTGTAGCTAGATTTTTGTGTTTAGTGCAAATCTCTGTTTAGAAAAACATGCTGATATTTCTTTTTCTTATGGGTCCCTGGGGGGGCGGGGGGGATGTACACAATGGGGAAAAGTTCCACTTTAAAAAAAAGTGCATACCCAATATAGAAAATTTACGCAAACAGAAGCGCCCAGAGGAGAAATATTTTATAGAGCTGGATGGTATGATGAATCCTCAAAATTGGCATAAAATAGGCGATCGGATCCAGAAAATCCTCAGGACTCTCCTACACTTAGGCAAATTAGAATCTTCTGTAGCATCTTCTTCTTGTGAAAATTTCGTACCATATTTAAACAAATATTTAGAGAGGAAATGTAACTTCCTTTGGAACTGTGTCCTCCAACCATTATACTAAGGGCACTTCTTCTGCATAGGACTTCCATCTTCATCTAATTTTTCATTTACACTCAAATGAATTTCTTGGACTTTATAGGCAGAAAACCAAATTCCCCTGTAGCTAAATTGTACTGTGGGGCCTGCACTGCGACAGATTAAGAAGAACAGCGGATGGGCCAGCATTGTGGCTAAGCAAGTTAGGCTGCCGCCTGCAACACCAGCATCGTTATGGGCACTAGTTCGAGTCTCAACTGCTCCACTTCCAATCTAGCTCCCTGCTAATGCACCTGGGAAAGCAGCAGAAGATGGCCCAAGCCCTTGGGGCCCTGCATCCACCTGGGATATCCAGATGGAACTCCTGGCTCCTGGCTTCAGTAGCAGCTGTTTGGGGAGTGAATCAATGGATGGAAGGCCCCCCCCCACATAACTCTGCCTTTCAAATAAATAAAATAAATTTTTAAAAGGAAAAAGCTAAGAAAGAACTGGGGATAAAGTTGCATTAATCTGGACCCTTTTGGGCCAGTGCCGTGGCTCTCTTGGTTAATCCTCTGCCTGCGGCACCAGCATCCCATATGGGCACTGGGTTCTAGTCCCGGTTGCTCCTCTTCCAGTCCAGCTCTCTGCTGTGGCCCGAGAAGGCAGTGGAGGATGGCTCAAGTGCTTGGGCCACTGCACCGGCATGGGAGACCAGGAGGAAGCACCTGGCTCCTGGCTTTGGATCAACACAGTTCCGACCGACCGTAGCGACCATTTGGGGAGTGAACCAATGGAAGGAAGACCTTTCTCTCTCTCTCTCTCTCTCTCTCTCTCTCTCTCTAACTCTACCTGTCAACTAAATAAAAAATAAATAAATAATCTGGACCCTTTCAGAACTTTATCCAGAAATAACAACCCTGCCAAAAGGTGATTTGTATGCTCGTATAACCAAAGACACTTCTCTAGCACTTCTGGTTGGAAAGGTGAAGGATTCTGATTGGCTCAGCTGAATCATGTGCTAAAGCCCAGACCATTCACTATAATAGGAAGTGAGTCACATGCCCACATGTCATGTGATACAGCAAAGTGGATTCATTTCTGGAAGAAAGCATAATTATGGATGGTTACTTCAGAAACATTGTAAACTGACAAATTTGAAAGAAGCAAAAATATTTAAAAATAGCTATAGTGCTACTCCATTAGGATTTTGGAGAAAGCATTATTTCCGAATGCCATTGGTTTTCCACTGTGGACATCAAGAAGGCAACACAGCATACTGACTAGAAGCATGAGCTTTGGACTCATCTTCAAATCCTGGCAGTGTCACTTATTAGCTTTGCTACTGGGGCAAGTCACTAACCCTCTTGAAAGAGCAATCTTCTCAATTGCAGAATAAGGATGATAATAGAATTTGCCTCTTGGGTTAAAGTGCTTGGTGCAGTGTCCAGAACTTAATTAAAGATCATTGAATATTTACTATAGCTTTATTACTTTCATTAGCATCATCATAGGTAATAAGTAGAACATCCAGGAATTTCAAGGATACAGAGTTCTCAGATGTTTTTAGAACAAGAAACATCTCATCATACATTCTCTCCATTGACATTCAGCCACATCCATTGCCTTAGATCTAATTCAAATTTCCCTCTTCACCCGCCATAATTTCTTTTCTTACCCGCCAAGACATGAAACACTAATGTACAGGGTAGAAAAAGCAAGATAACGGTGCCCTTGGTAGTTATTTTAGCCTTTCCAAAAGAGATTTCACAGGCAATTGAGGTCTGGGAAATTGCAGTCTTAGGAGGTGACTACACCGTGAGTGCCAAAAGACAACTCCTCAGAGAGATATCAAAACAGCTGACCAACTTCTGGAACCAACTAGCAAGGTAATGTGTCACCCCACTAGATTATGCTGCACAGAAAACAGCTGCAGGGACCTGTATGGAAAAATCAGAATCTTCATAAAGATGGCACTGCTTCCTCCTCGTTCACTCTACTACAGCTTCCTTTTCATAAAATCCATTGAAGTCTTCACAACAAGGAGTGTCTCAACAGAAACTGGTTGTTTCCCACCACACTGTTGGGGGTTCCTGTAGCCTGTAGATTGAGGACACAGCCTTTTTTTTTTCAATTAAGTAAAAGAATTTGGGATAGGAAAATGGATTCTACGTTCCTTTATAACTTTTTCTTCTATGTCTGAATGAATGGTAGCAATTACTCAGGATTCAAAGTCTTGTTATTTTTTTTTTAAGAAAATATTTCAGAATATTTTTTCTTTCTAACTCTGAAGGGTGACTAGAATAACATTTTATATTTATAGAGAACCAGTCCTTGGAAATTGCTACAAATAATGTCAATGTTTTTCCCCCCAGAATTCCTGATGGAAGCAACATATTTTCTTCACACCACTTTTATGGATTATATAGTCTGTCAGAAGCATTTTGGAGGCCAGAACCTGGGTTTTCTTTGGATTAAAAAATGTAGTATTAGATTTCTTTTCTATTAGAAAAACAACATTTCTATGGCAAAGTGGGTTTTTTTGCCTAGCACTCAAGGTAATTACCTTAAGAAAGAATTCAAGTGACTTCTGGCTTTTCAGCACAATCAAATCATTCTCTTACACACTCTTTACACCCATAACTGTGATGGGGGTGCAGTATCCTGGGGATCTCGAGTTATAGGTTGACAGTAACAGTAAGTACAGTTCTGTAATGTGAAACTGGTGTGTGTGTCCTGGCTAACAGTGCCCACCTTCCTGTGAATTGTAGTACTAAATGTTTGTAAGTCGACATCTAGTCCAACATTACCTTATTTTCAGATTGAAAAACCATCAATGCTCAGAGAAGTTGGATAATTTATCTGGAATTGTACAGCTAATTAGCAGCATTGAAGATACAAAAAGATTGCAGTTTCTGGGTGTGCTTTGTTTTCTGGTGTTTTTTTTTTTTTTTTTTTGGTGTTATTGTGATGCTGACTGTTTAGAGTCATGTAGCTGCTGTAAGAAATAAGCCCCTAAAGTTGGTGGTTTCACACAATAAACATTTACTCATCACTCCTGTTGTCAGTACAATGTGTGTCTTCCTAGTCATCAGATGATGGCTCTCATTCATGCAGTGATTCAAGGACCCAATTCATTTTGTGACTTTTTCACCCTAAGGTAGTGATTCGAACCCAGGAGTGATTTTACCCCCTGGAGAACATTTGGCAATGCCTGGTGGTATTTTTGATTGTCACTAGTAGAGAGATTGTCTTGGCATGTAGTGGGTAGGGGCCTGGAATGCTGCTGAACATCCTCCACTAAACAGGACAGCCCCCACAACAAAGAATTTTCTAGCTGCAAATGTCAGTAGAGCCTAAGAGACTCATTATCTTCTGCTTCTAGCCAGCTATACAGGGAAGAGCCTATCTGAAAATGTCTTGGCCTGGAAACATTAGTTATAGGTCCTATTTACATGCAAGAGGGACTAAGAAATGAGTGTTGGTGAACAGCTGTTTCTGTCTTTGAGGAAGCAAAAATTTTGGGTGCACAGCTGGTTATTCAGTGGCACTGGCACAATTTGAACTGTACATTTTTCTAGTTTCTCATACAATTATTGAAACATCAATGGAGCTAATAAAACTGATTATATATATAACTGATTTTATACATATATATACATATATATATTATATATATATATATATATAATATATATATATATATATAAAAGCCTTGATTCCTCCCTGGGCTCCAGATTCTTCTGTCCAGCATCCTGCTCAACACATCTTTAGGTATCAGAAACACAATACAGCCAAGCAGAACTTTTACTACATCCACAAAAATTCTAGTTCTTCCTCATCTTCTATCTCAGCAAATGACACCATCATTCTCCTCCCCACTTTTTTTACAACCTCAAACAATTACTGAGCACCTCTTCATTATCTCTGTCTTCAAGATATTTCCCTTGCAAGCACATCCATGGACCACCATCTGTAGCCTAAATTATTACAGTGACCTTCTAGTTGGCCTCTCCGCTACTTCTGATATTCCACTCCAGGGCTACTCATCAACAGAAACCAGTGCATTGTTTATAACTGTATTAGAAGATTATTTCCTCATAGCTGATGTCAGCTCACTCACCCAGGTAGCTGGACCATGCCCCAGTAAGGAACACGTGAGACCCATTTGTTCTGTCCCATTGTTCCTCTGGGGTCTGCAACCATTTCCATCACTCCACATTTCCCTGGCTCTGCTACTGCCACTGGTCTGGTGGTATTTCCATTCACCATGGTTGGTATACATAGTCTTCTAGTACATGGGATACTATCATGAAAACAGAGTTAACTTAGCTATAAAAGGATAAGCTATTTTGTCCATATCTGGCATCCTCACCACGGTGTATATGACCCACTCTTCTCTCAACTCGTCTTCCACCTTTCTCCACCTCTTTCACTTTGCTTTAGCACACTGGTATGTTCTGTGTCCCTCTAATGTGCCAACTCCCTGTCTGTGTTGGGACTCCACACTGAGTGTCCCTTTGCCTTTGGAGCAGTTGCCTGGATGCTTGCACAGTTGCCTTCCAGCCTCTCCAGTCCCTGACGTCCTTCCTACACAAGGGGGCACACTCTGGAAACTGCTGCCCTGCTCATCCCCAACCCCATTGTTATTTCACTTTTTCCATGGCACTTTTCACCTTCAGTGGCAATAGCATCTGATGTGTTTGCTCGCACACTATTGGCCCTCACTGGAATGGAATGCCCCATGAGGACAGGGGCTCTGCTGGGCTCATCCCTCGGTGTGTCTCAGTGCTAGAGGAGTGCCTTGCATATAGTACCTATCACTAGACAGGGGGAATCAGTGAATGACAGGAGACCCTTGGAGCAACAGAACCCGGGGAAATGAGAATGAGTCTTGCCCCAGCTCTACAGTGGATCTCAGAAGGTTCTCACCCATTATATTCTACTCCTCACCCGCACTCCCACACACCAAAAAAAAAAAAAAAAAAAAAAAAAAGTGCTAACCACAGAGGTCTCCTAGGAAACAAAAAAGAGAGAAATCCTCTGATTCCTCAGTGAGTTCCCTCCAGCAGCACCGGACAGGAGTCACCAAGGGTGTCACTTCTGAAACCTTTGTGTTCACATAGTCACAAGTGACGGGCTCCTCTTCTAGGAGCTACACTAAGAATTCTGGGGGCAGAATTAGAAGCCTACTTAGCAAAGTCTTTTATGTTTTTTATCCTTCCCTCTCCACTCCTTATCTAACCTCTCATTCCTTTTTTCTCCGGTAGAGCCAGCTTGCCCTCTGACCTTCACTACCAACCAAGGCTACTCTGGGCTTTGGAAAAGTATCATGATTTGGAAAGCAGGTCCACATTCTGAGTCATCCCTGGAAGGTTTCCATGGCCAGCCAGCTGGTTGCTTCCTGGAGACTTCACACCAGGTAGAGAACCATTTGGCACACATGCATAGCTTTGATGTTGCTCATTAATCTTCATTGTCACAGATTAATTTCTCCATTCCTTCAATGGACACTTATTGACTGATCACAGAACTAGCCTTTTTGCTTTTAATTTTATTTACTTATTTGCGAGGGAGAGAAACAGACAGAGCTCCCATCCACTGGCTCACTTCCCAAA
The DNA here is from genome assembly GCF_051225735.1 of Oryctolagus cuniculus. NCBI lineage: Eukaryota > Metazoa > Chordata > Mammalia > Lagomorpha > Leporidae > Oryctolagus > Oryctolagus cuniculus. Next base: position 63,538,219 of record NC_142875.1, read on the forward strand.
TATTCACAGTTGCTTGCTGGTGAGTCAAAGCCAGGAGCCAGAAATGCAGTGCAGGTCTCCCAGATGGGCAGCAGCTTGAGCCGCTGGAGCCATCAGCACTGTCCCTCAGGGTCTGCATTAGCAGGAAGTTCAAGTCAGGAGCCAGAAGCAGGAATCAAATCTCAATGCTCTGATGTGGGATGCAGCCATCTTGACCACTGGGCTAAATGCTTACTCTCTAGCCTTTCAAATAGACACCAGCTGTACCTTGAAGTTCAGGAGGTTTAAGATACAGAGCCCACGGTTACATGAGTTTTGTAAACTGCAAAATTAAAATATTTTAACTGTCTTGAGCTGAGAGTATCAGTTCCTCTCCAACTTTCCTTTCACCACACCTGCCGACACCTTGAGCTATGTTGTTTTAGAGTCACTGCAGTATTCCTGGAGCTCTGCTGAGGGCACACTGAATTGGAGACATATCTGGTTTGGGTTTAATGGAATATATTTAGTTGGTTCGCAATGTGCTCCATACATAATTAAGCTATTGACCTTTATTGTGGGATGGGGAAATTGCTTCCAGAAATTCTTTCTGCAACCCAAATTGATGCTCATATAGCACTGTGCTGTGAAGGCTCACGGAAGGAGGTCCCATGCCATTCATGTGCGGTGCACACTCTAACCCTGAAAATATACCAGAAATGACTGGTCACTGAGGTTTGAGATTACAGAGGTAGCAACTTGTCCTTGAAAATTCCTCTAATGATCAAACATGTAAAATTGCAAGTGGAAATTTCATGGCTGTCTAGTGGGAAGGGAAATTCTGTCTCTTTGGGGCACAGACATACAGTACTCTAAATGGCAAATATGTCTTGCTACGAGTCACACACTTTGCATACTAGTTATTTAATTATTCAAGGCTACTTTATCTTTCTGTATTTTTTCTTTTTCTTTAAAACTATCATCATACAAACAGGCTATCAAAGAGGCTGCCAAAAGGATATGGCTCTGTCAGATACTTAACTTATGAAAATAGTTTGCTATTTTTCTGGATTATAGTGATGGATTTGAAGCTTGTCAGTATTTTAAAACTTGTCATTTGGGGCCAGCTTTGTGGCATGGTGGGTAAAGCCACCACCTGTGACACCAGCATCCTATATGTGCAATGGTTCATGTCCTAGTTGCTCCACTTCTGATTCAATTCCCTGCTAATGGCCTGGGTAAAGCAGTGGAAGATGTCCCAAATGCTTGGGTCCCTGCTACCCATATGGGAGACATAGAAGAAGCTCTTGACTTCTGGCCTTGACCTGGCCCAGCCCTGGCTATTGCAGCTATCTGGGGAGATGGAAGATCTCTCTCTCTCTCTCTCTCTCTCTCTCTCTCTCTCTCTTTCTGTAACTCTGATTTTCAAATAAATAAATATTGAAAAAAAGTTATCACTTATTTTGATTTTTCCCCTTTATTTTGAATAATTGTTTAATTTTCTTAGATGAGGCCTCCACAATTGTTGAGCTTCAGAATACTGGGTTTGCTACTAGCTGTAGGTATGGATGGTGTGCTTCTAATTATTACAGAGCCAGGGAGAGTGATTAAATGAGTCTGCATAGAAGAAGCATAGGAAAAGGACCAAAATATGATCAGAATACATTTGACACCCCTCTCTCCCAACTCCTTGTCTCTTCTAAAAATCATCTCCAACAAATCGAACTCTTCGCAAACGATGGAAAATGATGGAGCTAAATTGTGATGGTGGGTTTTGAACTAAATCAGGGGGCTCTCCTCTTTTGTCTTTGCCATGATGCTAACAAGGAAAGTCAGTAAGCGTGGCTGGACCAGGGAGCAGTCAGTCACTCCGAGGGCTGATGACAGCAAGCTGATAGTCAGGAGATGCTCAGTGCGCTCCTGTGCGGCAGGGTTCAAGTGGATATTCTCTGTAGAACCCAGTGTGTGTGTTTCCCTTTTTCTTCCTTGCTCAGACCGTAGCGATTATTCCAGTGAGTCTCTCACTCAGTGAGCCTTTGACTAGGCGAGATCACTTTCATGAGAACTTGAACTACAAATTGAGTACCATGCTGCCCACCCTCCCCATCAGTCCTCCATAGAGTCGTTTGCCTAAAAGCTATCCAATGCAACCAACTCACCAACTGACCATTGATGGTGGTTGCCATCCCATTAAACAAGATAGGGCACAGCATGGCTTTCCTACAACTAATGCAAAGTGTAAAGGGAGTAGACCCAGAGCCGTAAGGGAAGCAGCCAGCAGATAATCATTGACTACACAGTGGATGACCTTTTCATTGAAGGTAACAGGTATGATTAAACTGCCTCTTGCAGAGAGGGTGTTGAAACTGAAATTCTTGAGACCTGACTCATGGCTTTCAGCCCTGTCTCTGGCTCCTCTGGACTTGGTGGGAAGAGCAGGTCATCTGCCTTAACCAACTCTGGGAAATCCCCGCTCCAGGCCTGCCCTGGAACATTGCAACAGCAGCCAGTGTTTTCCTTTGTCATTCAAAATTTGTTTGTGTGCCTGACAAGGAGAAGATTGCAAGTAGGTACATGAACTGGGTGGAGGGAAAGCTGTAGGGATCAAATAGCACCCTGGACCTGTGGCCAGTGCCAAGGGGAGGGACGCATGCCAGTGACTGCGGTTGTGGTCCAAAGCTGTCATTATTTTCTTCCTGCAGCCCCCGAAACACTGTTTATTTCCTGTTTCAAACTTCTGGAGGTGTACTACCCCAGGACATAATTTAAGGCAGCAACATCACAGTGTGGTGGTCTCTTTGGTTCTCATTTGGGCATTTCCAGAAGCGATACTATATTGTTTAGCAAATGCCATTTTGTCTCTGTAGAAATCTGATCCCTGCCTTGGCGTCCCCTCGCCCCTACCACTCCCTACTCCTCAGCTTCCCCTGTGAAATGAGAGTTAAAGATCATCAAGTTCATAACCATGCTTAATTCAGTCTTGATGTTTCTCTTCTATGTAAAATCCTTTGAATCCAGTGGGAGAGGAGAAAGAAGTGAAACTGGATAGTCTAAATAATTTGTAGTTAAAGCTGAGATTTATGAGGGGACTGACGGCAGAGGGCTTGGTTTTGAGTGTGTCGTTAGCCTCTGAGAGCCAAAGCTTCCCCTTGACTGGATACATATGTCTCCCATCACTTTGTTGGCAGTTGGAGACAGAGTGGTTCCCATCCTTCGGGGGTGCGGGAACACCTACAGGGGTCCCCAGAGATGGAGCCTTGGTCCTTGGAAGCAAGAGGAGGATAGGGTGTTGCTGTACAAAGTATTTAGCATGTGGTTCTTCACTATGCAAAAGAACGATTTTGTGGTGGGGGGGTGGGGGGAAGCAAGGCAGGAGGAAGGAGAGAAGAAACCACGCAAGCTCAGAAACACACCAGGGAAACGAGGCCTGGGGGCATCTAGTGTGAGCTTCAGACCCTGGCTTCTTGTCAGGCAGCTCTTTTTGCCAAAAATACAGGCTTTTGAGTAGAACTGTTTTTGGAGCACAGGTAACAAACAGAATCTTGCTAAAATTCATTTTGAGAAGCTCAAAGATCAGAGCAAGACAATACTGAAATTCTAGAACCCCTTGACATACACTTAACTCTTTGCTTTTTGAAGATATAAGATAAACTGAATTAATATAACACACTTTTCAACGTACTTGACACATACTCATAGTAGTTGCTATAGAGGCACTGTTTGATTCCATGCTTTAACCCTTAACACGTACTGTTGTAGTCATTACTATGACTCTGTCTTGACTTTGCTTTCCAAGAGCTGATGTGAATATAAAGAGTAGGTGAGGATATTGCTAGCCATACTCTAAGAAGACACAGCAGCAAGCAAAACAAGATGTGAGGCTGAGATTATACCCTTGGGGACAGCTGTATGCAGCAGTGCAATGGGAGGCCCCCTGGAACCAGGATAAGCCTGGCGGAGTGCCTGTGCATGAGAGTTGCTCTTCGTCTGGAATCCTTGCTGCAGACAGTCTGGGCGAAAGAGCCAGAGAGATGTGGGGCCCAGATCTGAACTCCACAACTGTCAATTAACTGGGCTGTGCAAGTCCCCGAGGGCCTCTGAGCCCCCATTTCCGCCTTTACAAATGGGTAGCATTAAATCACTCCCCAGGGAGGAGGAGGAGAAGACCAAGTTAGTATGGGGTGACCAGCTGACTCCCGCCTGTCACAGTATCTGGAAGAGGTCTAAGGACTGGAATTTACAATGGAACACAAAGGATTAAGAAGGAGGAGCAATATCCCCACGGGGAATGGCATATAACTAATTTACTCGCAGTTAACTACAGCACGAGTGCACGCACGTTGTAATTTACAGTTAGCATCCACATCTAATCAGAGAGTAGATGATTCTTCTTGTGTACTTTCCGATCTCTTCTGAGACCAGCTCTCAGGAAAGCTTTGTCCAGGTGAGCCTCACCTAAAGGAACACCTCTGCCCTGGCCTTTTCAGAACCCTCTTTCTTCTTCCTTCAACACGTGGCTCTTTGTGGCCCCTGGTCCTCCCCTCATCTGGACCACCAGTGTGCAGCCCACGATGGGCCACTTGGAACCGTCCCTTCCTTCTACCTGGGACAAGTCTCCTGTCGCAGGCAATTCTTTATGCATGATATTCAGAGAATCGTCACCTTTATTTCTATAACTGTAACTGGTCCAAATGACACTTTCTCTCAGTAAAATGAGACTACTCCCACGGGATTGTTTAAAAATACTATTTTAGGGACGGCACTGTGGCGTAGTAGGCTAAGCTTCCGCCTTTGCCACTGGCATCCCACATGGGCACTGATTCGTACCCCTGCTGCTCCTGTTCTGATCCAGCTCTCTGCTCTGGCCTGGGAAAGTGTTAGGAGATCTCCCAAGTGCTTGGGCCCCTATACCCAGGTAGGAGACCCAGAAGAAGCTCCTGACTCTGGCTTCAGACTGGCCCAGCTCCAACCATTGTGGCCATTGGGGAGTGAAATAGCAGATGGAAGACCTTTCTGTCTGTCTCTCCCTCTCTGTCTGTAACTCCACCTCTCAAATAAATAAAGATCTTTTTAAAAAACACTATTTTAATCCTATTATCACAACGCCTAACTCTGGTATACTAAAAAAATTGTTTAATGTTAGCTATCATCATTATCATTCTAACAGTCCTGTCATGGTATTCTTTAAACTGGCTTCCAAAAGATACCCTTCAAATTACTTTCAGCAGTTTCTATCCACATTAGGAGAAAATAGTTTTATGAATCACCCTGACTACTGGAAAGAAGACACACACACATTTCAAGTCAAGGGTTACAAATCAATCAAAACAAAGCAAAGCAAAAAACCATGATGATGCAAATGTCATTTACTTTATGCCTGCTTCCCCAGTCCTTCTTGAAACCAATCCAAGTGTAGTTTCATTGTTTAGTTAGGTAAACACTTATAGGGAGTTAATTTACCTCCAATGGGCATCTTTTTCCTAAATGTAGGAAAGAACCAATATCAGCTCATTTGGATGCGTTACTCTTCTACTTATCTTAATGACTCTTTAAATCCTAAGTTCAGACAGCACCCAGCAGCCTGGATTCACTTCACCGTGTTAAATCGATGGGCCTTCTGCAGGTGGGCATCTCAGGGCTGATTTGTAAAGAAGTACCTCTGGAATTGTGAGGATTGGGCTCACGTTCCAGAGGAGACTGCAACAATGTGAAGACAGGAGCAGTCTACTCCGCTGTAGTGTAACGGGCCTGCGTGGGGGAGAGGGGTGACTCCTGTAGATGAGAATCCAGCCCCAGGCCCTGGAGAGAGAGCCTGCGTTCACAGTCAGCAGCACTGCCCCAGAAGGCATGCACTAAGCACGGGGATGCTTTCCCGGATTTTACCACAGTCTGGTTGACACAATCCCTCGAGATGTTGCAATTAGCTTTGTTTTGATGCTATGCTTCCTGAGCAACCTTCTGATTCTTGTTTCTGTAACCCCAGACACCTTAATACCCAAAAGTGGCACCTTGGATCGTGGAAATAAATATCTCAGTTACGGGAATGGTAGTGACTATATTATATAGAAATAAATTGATTTTAAAGGTTTGTTTATTTATTTGAAAGGCAGAGTTAGAGAGGGAGAGATGAAGAAAGAGGGGGGAAATCTTCCATCTGTTGGTTCATTCCCCAAATGGCTGCAATGGCCAAGGCTGGGCCAGGCCAAAGCCAGGAGTTTCATCCAGTCTCCCACGTGGGTACAGGGGCCCAAATACTTGGGCCATTTTCTGCTGTTTTCCCAGGCTCATTACCAGGAAGCTGAGCAGCTGGGACTCAAATCAGTAATTTTATGGGATGCTGGAGAGTCACAGGTGGCTATGCCACAATGCCAACTCCATGAACTGGTTTTGTAGTATATGCAGGATCTTCAAAAAGGTCATGGAAAATGAGTATTATGACAAACACTGTGCAGGAAGTTCAAAATGTTTTGGGCCAAAATAAAATTTAAAAAAAAAAGTCTGTTCTTCTACAAACTGTTTGAAATCCCCTCATAAATCAATTAGCTGTGATTTTTAGCATGATTCAATGCCTCAAGGTCTAGTAGGCTCCAAGTAGACTTGGTTCTTTAGCAGAAAGCTGAGGACCAAACTCTAAATCAATATTTTCTCAAAATCTATTGTGCTTCAGTTTCCTCTGGTATAAAGCAGAGGGAAATAACAGTGTCTACTTTATATGGTATGAGGGTTTTTTTTTTTTATTAAAAATGTATTTAGTTATTTGAAAGATAGAGTTACAGAGAGAGAGGGAGAGACAGAAGGCTTCCATCCACTGGTTCACTCCCCAAATGGCCACAATGACTGGGGCTGGGCCAAGCCAACGCCAGGAGCCAGGATTCCCATTCTGGTGTTCCATATGGGTGGCAGGGGCTCAAGCACCCAGGCCATCTTCTGCTGTTTTCCCAGGCATACCCAGCAGGGAGCTGGATCAGAAGTAGAGCTGCTGGGACAGGAACCCATGTTCATATGGGATGCCGACCCAACCCACTGAGCCATAGCACCAGTGTTGGCATGAGGATTAACAACTTAATAGATGTTATTTATGTGTGTGTGTGTGTGTGTATTACATGATTTAACAAACAGAAAGCACTTAGAATAGTGCCTTTAGGCCCAGTGAACCACGAGGTGCTATCCACTTAAAACGAACACACTACCAGGATCAGCCAACTGACATCTCTCTTTCCGAGACTTTGTTAAATGACCCTCAAAGGACTCACCTCTCCTAGTTACTCAACCCTGAAAGCTAGACTTCAAATAAAAGCCACACTCAGGGCAGTTTCATGAGCACATGACCTGGGCAATTGCACAGTCTGTGTGTGATTTAATGTTTGACTCTTCTCATCTCAAATTCTGAATAATTTTTCAACAAGAGGCCCCACATTTTTATTTTGTTTGGGGTCCCAGAAATGATGCAATCCTAGCTACATGTGACCAAAGGACAAACCTGAATAAACTACTTTCTTTCCAAGTCATTGTATTCTAGTTCCTAACATGGAACGATAATAATGAGAAATAATGGCAATAATAATGAGAAAAGTGAGATTAGCACAGCCACAGACCCAGTCCTGCCAGTGAGCACAGTGGTGTCTCTTGGACATGCAGCTTTGATCTTAGGCAATACATTTTCTTTCAGGGGTCTTGGTCAACTCAAGGAAAGCAAGAAGAAACTCAGGATGTCCTTCTCAACCCTAAAACACCATTTTCTCCCCTCCCCCAACCCCAAAATAGTGTGCTCACCTGGTCATTCATTGTGAAATGATGTGAATTGCTCAGAGGCACAGACCAATCAGGTAGGCCTTCAGCACAGGGAGGAGCCCTGAACCACGGCCATTTTGGGGAAACTGAGAGCTCAGAATCATTCTGGATGGGACCTCACAGTCAAGACTCTTACAAGTATAGATGGATGGCTGATTCAGAAATGCAGCTGTCACCAAGAAGCCCGCCCAGGTGACAGTCACAGGAGCAACAGCTCTGGCTCCCAGATGCTTCGCCCTCAGCTGCAATGAACTGGATGGGAGTCCTGTCTAACTGTCCACAGGATCTGCCTGCTTAGGTAAGAGAATCCATGTTTGATTCCCACTAAATTAGGTCATGGGAGCTACAGGCAGGCAGTTTTAAGACTGCTATTGCACTCTGTTCTTCCTCTGAGTTTCTAAGATGAAGTAGCCCGAGGAAAAATGGATTCTACAAATATTTGGTTCCCTTGCTCTGGTATTATGAATGCACTTTGTTCATACGGTCAGTCTGACTTTGACACAGGCAGCCATGGCATCAGTTCTGTGTTCCAAGGTTCTTGTCTTCTTCTGGTTCTCCCGCCAGGGAGCCTGGTTCCATTTCCCCATGTGTCATTTCCCCATGGCATGGCTCCCTGCCACTTGGATGTGTGGCTCAGCCCCTCAAAATGCCTATGCAAAGCCCCTTGTATAGCAACCCATCTATTTGTCCTGGCTCTCTGTAATTCAGCTTCTGTGAACATTTTGGCTCACTTTGTTCTGATTTTAGAATCTAGAAATGCAGCACAAGACATTTCTAAGCTGGGAATTTGCCACCCTGTTGCAGAAGTGTGCAGCAGCAGCCCCAGAAAGATGTGTTTTCAAGGCTGCAAAGCGAACAAAGAGCTGGAAAAATGTTTGTTTATTGCCAGCTCTCCCCACGGCCACTTACATAAGAGCTTGGGCTGAGACAGGCTGTCCTGCCCAGCCCGAGGATCAAGAGTAACACTCCTTGGGACGATGACAGAAACAACGTGGGAACCACAGGGCTCTGGCCCATGACGTCCAGGAAGGAAAACCAAGGGGTGTGTGAGGATTAGCTCCTGCGTAAGGATGCGATGGTTTCCTGGGGTGTTTTTAAGTTTGTGGGTGGCAGCACAGTCTCCAAGAGGGGGAAAGGCTCTGACAGCGAGATATGGCTAAAGAATGGTTCTTCATTGTCCATTTTTAAGAGAAAACAATGTACACACCACAGTGTGTGAGCTGAAGGATAGAGTCAAAAGTTCAATATCTTCTGACCTTTCACATTGATTCTGACTTTTAAAAGCTAACATAAATAAATGCCATATCCAAATCTGGGAGTGTTTAAAAATGTCTGGGCAAAATCATGTACATTTTGTTCGACTGTTTATTACCAAAAAAAAAAAAAGAAGGAAAGAAAGAAAAGAAATATTTTAAACCCTTTCTTCAGAAAACAAATACAAAAACAAAACTGTGCCAGGAAAAAATGTGAAACCCATAGACAGATTATGTTAAAGGGTCCAAGGGGCCAGCTTGCCTCCCCCTTGGTGTTACTGCAAAGCAGATGTGATGGACAGAGCCACAGAGGCTTATAATGAAGCTTGGCAAAGCAGGCACAGGCAGTCTCAACTATTCGCAACAGCCTCCCTTGGGAGGAGACGCCAGGGCCTCTTTGTGCAGACTGTTCCAGGCATTAAGTGCATATCAAAAAAACATTTTCCATATGTTTTAACTTAACTTCCAGTTTCAGCGTGGACCCATTCATTCTCATTCCTTCCCTCACAAGCTTCGTGAGTAATTGTCCATTGACTGCTGCTTGCCAGCGTTCCTGGGTGTGCATTTTACTTACGCCAGACACACCTAACTCTTAGCGTCTGTCATCACAAACAAGGCTGCTGCTTGTTGCTTTCGAATGACAAGTTGTAACCAGCACAGCCTTATACCTAGGAGATGTACAACCAGTATTTCATCGACGTCATAACTCTCCTGCTCGTTACTTTTCTGGCTCCTCTCCTCTTCACCTACTTCTCTTTCTCCTACCTCTGCTGCCAAAGCAGTGGACTGACTGATGTATCTACTTGTCACTCTCTAAGCCCCTGATTCATGCTACACCTAGCACCAGCTCTGTAAAATGGAGAGGCACTCACTTTGGGATGGACCCCAAGATCGACTTGAGTGTATGCAAGTTTGCGGCCATGATTTATTTTAACAGAAGTAGCAGGGCCCCTTGATTTACCCAGTGGATCTGGTCTCACATATAAGAACCTTTGTGATTTCTCACTTGGCTTATTTCCCACCTTGTCCTTCTACTGATTCTTCCCCAAACCATCACAGTTGGATTCTGAAACTAATAGTTTCTGATTGTTAGTTTACCTCTCAGATTCTTAAAAACAGTACAACCAAGAATGAAAAGTCCTAAACTATTCAGACTCATGGGTGGCAAATGGAAGAAACATATCCTGAGCCAGCCCAAGTCTGAAAGGGAAATATTCTTGTTCGTGTAACCAAATCATAACAAGGATGGTGGATTGCGGGCCCTAAAGCATCCTCAGAGCTCTCTTACTCTCTATCCTTTTTGCTCCTGCCTGATGCCATTTTCCTAGACCTGTTCCTCCATGAGGTGAGGACATGGTCGCCAGCAAAGCTCATTTGCCACAGCTCATGACCTGAGGAGATAGGAGCTCCCTGCCCCTCAACCACAGTCCTGCAAGGAATGAGGCTGATTGGTCCGCTCAGTGTGCTTAAGCCTGTGAGCTGGGTGATTGGCCCTTCTGGGTCATGTCTCCCCACCTCCACCTGGTGGCCAGGGGAACAGAGTCTGTTACCAGAAATGGGGGAGGGGTGCTGGGCAGATTAAACAACCACCACTACAGCACCCAAGGAAGAAGGATCTCCTTGTAGGCCACAGAGCCAACCCTCAGTTCTTCCTCTCTGGCCTCGCAGTCTCATGAGTGATGTTTAAGTGCTTCCTGTGGTCTAGGACATCTCACACCTTCCATCTGAAGATATTACAACAGTCAATATCCTAGCATCCTGGCAGAGAAAAGATCAGAAAGAATAGTTTGCCTGATTTTTCTGCTAATACCAAGAATTAATCAGAGACAGAATTTGGGATGCACAGAAAATCATATGCTGAGAAAATTAGAGAAAATTTAGGATAACCTAGATTCTCTACACTCATCAGAGCTTCCCAAGGAAAGATGGTGATGGGTGATCAAAGGTCTTACAGGGGCATCTTGCATTAGATGTGAGGCCAAGCAAGGGACCTCTTAAGATCCTTGAGACTCTCAGAAGTCATGAGTCCACAAAACCATCCCAACCTGAAATGGGTCAATTCCTTCCTTAAACTGTCAGGACATTCCTCCTTCTCTCCACTCCTGTTAACTGCTTTTAATGGCTTTGAAAACAAGGATTTCATCTAGATGTCTCATATCAACTCAGCTCCTGCAAATTAAACTCATATCTTAAAAGTCTGGTAATTCTCAACCATTAAAAACTAGAGGGAGTATGAATTTAGCTCAACTGCTAATCCACTGCTTGGGTTTCCCACAGCCCATATTGAAGTGCTTGGATTCAAGTCTCAACTCTGCTTCCAATTCCAGCTTCTTGCTAATGTGTACCCCAGGAGGAGCAGATGTCTCAAGTACTTTTGTGTCCCTGCCACACATGTGGGAGACCTGAATTGAGTTCCTAGCTCTTGGATTTGGCCTGACCCAGGGCTGGATGTTGCAGGTAGTTAAGGAGTGAGACAGTAAATGGGAGACTTTTTCTTTCTCCTTCTTTTTTTTAAGATTTATTTATTTATTTGAAAGTCAGAGTTACACAGAGAGAAGAGAGGCAGAGACAGAGACCGAGAAAGAGAGAGAGAGAGAGAGAGAGAGTGAAAGAGAGGTCTTCCATCCACTGGTTCACTCCCTAAACAGCCTCAATGGCCGGAGCTGCACTGATCCGAAGCCAGGAGCCAGAAGCTTCTTCCAGGTCTCCCATGTGGGTGCAGGAGTCCAAGGACTTGGGCCAACTTCTACTGCTTTCCCAGGCCACAGCAGAGAGCTGGATTGGAAGTGGAGCAGCCGAGTCTTGAACCGGCGCCCAAATGGGATGTCGGCGCTTCAGGCCAGGGTGTTAACCTGCTGTGCCACAGCACCGGCCCCGCTCTTTCTTTCTTTTCTTGTCTTTTATCTTTTCCTCTCTCCTTCCTTCCTTCCTTCCTTCCTTCCTTCTTTCCTTCCATCCTTCCTTTTTCTTTCTTCTTTTTCTTTTTTCTTCTCTCTCTTCCTTTCTCTCTTCCCCTTTCAAATAAGTAAAACAAATTTTACAAAAATATAGAAACAAGAGGAGCCCTGCCTTGGTCCTCATCCTATTTTAAGCAGACTTTGTAAACCTGCTCTTCGTATATTTTAGCACTTTATCTCTTTCCTTTGTGTTATGACCAAATTTACCAGATCGTGGCTCAGAAAATAAGGCTGAAGTTGAACACGGTGGTCTATAATATCTTTAATTTTTCTGATGACAGAGAATTACAAGGGGAGAGAGAGAGAGAGAAAACACAGACATCTATCCTAGTCACTGGAACATGTGTATATGTTACTTTACAAGACAAAAAGAAAATTAAAGTTGCTACTAATGTGACTCAAAATTCAGCCATTTGCAGAGTGAACCAGAAGATGGAAGATATCTCTTTCTCTATTTCTACCAAATAAATAAATAAATCTTTAAAATTTATATATAGTACATTATCATTATCTATAGTTATCCTTCTGTGCAATACAACATCAGAACTCCTTTCTCCTATCTAATTATAACCTAGTATTTATTAGTCAATGTTTCTCCACTTCTCCCTACCCCCCTACTCTCCTCAACCTCTTTTAACCATCATTCTACTCTCAATTTCTATGACATCAACATTTTTAAACTCCATATGTGAGATCATGAAATACTTATAATTTTGTGCCTAATTTATTTCACTTAACCTAATGACCTTCAGCCCCATGCATGTTTTCACTAATGACAGGATTTCATCTTCTTTATGGCTGATAAGTATTCACTTGTGTATATGGACCACATGTTCTTTATCCAGTCATCAGTTGATGGACACATAGGGTTGTTTTCATTGATTAGCTATATTGTAAATAATGTTGCAATAATCATGGGAATGCAAATGTATATTTTTAAGGTTGATTTATTTGTTTATTTGACAGTTATACAGAGAAAGAAGAGAGAGGAGAGAGAGAGAAAGAGAGAGAGACACTGTCCATCCACCTACCTACTCCCAAATGTCCACAACATCACAGGAAAAGCCAGACTGAAACCAGGAGCCTAGAACTCCACCTGGTCTCTCAAGTGGATGCAGGGGCCCAAACACTTGGACCATCTTCTGTTGATTTCCCAGGCTCATTCACAGGAGCTAGATGAGAAGTGGAGCATCTAGGACACAAAATGGTGTCCGTGCAGGATGCTGGTGTTACAGGTGGTGGCTTTACCCACTAGGCCACAACATCAGCCCCAGAGATGTATCTTTGACATACTGATTTAAATTCTTTTGAATATATACTGAGGATTGGAATTGCTGGATCATATAGTGCTCTGTTTTTCATGTTTTTAGGAACCTCTATTTTGTTCTCCACGCTGGCTATACTAATTTACTTTTCTACTACAGCGTGTTGTAGCTCCTTTTTCTCCACACCCTCTCCAGAACTTGTCATCTTTTTGTCTTTTTGATAGCAGCCATTTTAACTGGATTGAGGTGATGGATCATTGTGGTTTTGACTTGCATTTCCCTGATGTGTACTGATTTTGAGCATTTTTAAAATATACCTGTTGTCCTTTTGTATGTATTCTACTGAGAAATAGCTACTTAGATTTACAGCTCATTTTAAAATCACATTAATTTTTGATGAGTTATTTGAATTCCTTATATATTCTGGAAATTAACCCCTTATCAGATGTATGGTTTATAAATATTTTTTCCCATTCTGTGCAGTGTCCACTCTGTCAAGTGTTTCCTTTGCTGTGCAGAAACTATAATTTGATATAATCCCAAATGACTATTTTTTCTTTACTATGCTTCTGTGATGTTATTCAAAGAATTCTTACCCATTCCAGTGTTTTGAAGCATGTCTGTCTTCTATGTTTTCTCCTGGTAGTTTCATAGGCTCATGTCTTACACTTCAGTTTTCAATCCATTTTGAGTGAATTTTTGTACATGGTGAGAGATATGGATCTAACTTCATTCTTCTGCATGTGGATATATAATTTTTCAGTAACATTTGTTGAAAACCCTGCCATTCTATAGTGTGTGTTCTTAGTACCTCTACCAATGATAAGCTTGCTGTTGATACACATGTATATTTATGTTTAGGCTTTATATTCTATTCCATTGACCTATGTGTCTGTTTTTATGCCAATAGAAAGCTGTTTTTTTTTTTTAAGATTTATCTATTTATTTGAAAGTCAGAGTTACACAGAGAGAGAAGGAGAGGTAGAGAGAGAGAGAGGTCTTCCATCCGCTGGTTCACTCCCCAGTTGGCCACAATGGCCGGAGCTGTGCTGATCCAAAGCCAGGAGCCAGGATCTTCTTCCAGGTCTCCCATGTGGGTGCAGGGCACAAGGACTTGGGCCATCTTCTACTGCTTCCCCAGGCCACAGCAGAGAGTTGGATCAGAAGTGGAGCAGCTTGGACTTGAACTGGCACCCTCATAGCATGCTGGCATTGCAAGCGGTAGGTTCACCCACTATGCCACAGAGCCGGCCCCTAGAATGCTGTTTTAGTTAATGCATCTCTGTAGTGTATTCTGAACTCAGGTAGCATAATGTCTTCTGCTTTATTCTTTTTACTCAACCTAGCATTGGATATTTGACTTTTTTGTTATCCATTTTTTTTGGTTCCTTGAAAAATGCCATTGAATTTTGATTGGGGATTGTTGAATCTGATATCACTTTAGGTAGTATGCACACTTTAGCAATTTTGATTCTTCCAATCCATGAACATGGGATGCCTTTCTATTTCCTTGTGTCAACTTCAATTTATTTTGTTAATATTTATTGTTTTCATTGTGGAAATATTTCACTTCTTTGGTTAAATTTACTACCAAATTTTTTTGTTGCTATTAGAGATAGGATTCATTTCTTGATTTATTTCTCAGAAAATTTGCTATTGACATATGGAAATACTGCTGGTTTTGTATCCCTCAACTTTGCTGAATTAATTTATTAGTTTATTAGTTTTATTTGGGGGAGTCTTTGGAGTTTCCTATATATAATATATTGCCATATGCAAGCAGTGACAATATGTCTTCTTTTCAATTCAGATGCCCTCCTATTTCTTTCTCCTGCCTGATTGCTCTAGCTAAGTAATATGTTGAATAAAAGTGGTGACAGTGAGAATCCTTATAGATAATAAATTTGTGTCATTTAAGACAATAAAATTGTGGTTATTTGTTATAGCTACAATTGGAAGTTAATATACTTCCTATTTCTTCCATGTGTATCTTGAAATATTAGATTCTTTAGCATTCTAGTTGCTGAACCATGTAGTGACAAGATAGTGTAGTGGGTAAAAAGGACAGATTTGACTCTGAGTAAATTGGCTCTGTTTGGCTCTGAGTAAATCAGTTTCTCTGGTCCTCAATTTCCATATCTGCAAAACAAGGCAGTTTTATTGAACAATAGTCAGAATCATTTTTCTATTAAGTTCAGGGATTCAACATCCCCTCTCTTTCATTAATGGTAATTAATGCTCTGCAAGCACCAGTTAACACCTGAAAAACCCAACTCACCACTGACAGCAGAGCTTTGGCAGGAAGAGAAGGTCCACAGGATGCAGCCCTCTCTGGGCTTATCTACAGCCAATGAGGGCACGGGTGGTCAGAGTGGGCACAATAGCTACTTGGTTTGCTCTAATTAGGCATAAAACATCTGGTTCCAAGTAATAAACACTGATGAAAACTGAGGTGCTGGGAAATCTAAAATCCAAGTGGCTGCTGAAATCCTAAAGGAGAAGAGATTTGTGCTGGCTTCAAAGGAGAAATGGGCCCTGGATAAGCATATTCTATGCATAAGTCACAATAAGAGAAAAGTCCAGAGTGCACTGGGAATGATGAACAGACTATACTAGTAGAAGAGAAGATTTTTTGGTGGGGCTACAGTCAAGACATATAGGAGATATTAAAACCAAATAATAGGATCTTTGGAAGATTCCAAAATAAGAACAGAAAGACAGGGAACTCCTTGAGCTCTCCTGCATCACGTGCTACATTGTATGCATGAGGCTTAGCATAGTGGAAGGCACGTAATCATTGCTCAATATTTGTTGAGTGAATGAACATCAATATATTTTGAAAAGGGTGTTTCCAAACCCAAGCTGAATTTAAGATAGGAAAGTAGGACCTCAATACGAGAATGCACTGGAAGATGCAGAGCTAGAACAACTTGATTCCAAGGAAGGGGAAGAGGAGCCACCTAAGAGTCATTAAGACTTTCCCTAGGGGAAGTCGGCATGTGGTGCAGCGGGTAAAGTTGCCACCTGCAGCACTGACATCCCATGTGGGCACTGTTTCAAGTCTTGGCTGTTCTACTTCCAATCCAGCTCCCTGCTAATGTGCCTGGGAAAGCAGTGGAAGATGGCCCAAGTGCTTGGGCCCCTGCACTCACGTGGGAGATCTGGAAGAGATTGCCGGCTCCTGGCTTTTGATTGGCCCAGCTCTAGCCATTGCTGCCATTTGGGGAGTGAACCAGAGGATGGAAGATCTCTGTCTCTCTCTTTCTGTAACTCTGCCTTTCAAATAAATTAATTAATTAAAAAAAATACTTTCTCTAGGAGCTAGGTGTTTGGCCTAGCAGTTAAGACTTCAATTAAGATACCTCCATCTCATATCAGAGTATCTGGGTTTGAACCCCAGGTCCAGTTCCTGGTTTCAGATGTCTGTTAATACAGACTCTAGAGACAACACTGATGGCTTAAGTACAGTTTCTTTTCTTTTCTTTCTTTTTTTTTTTTTTTTTTGAACAGGCAGAGTGGACAGTGAGAGACAGAGAGAAAGGTCTTCCTTTGCCGTTGGTTCACCCTCCAATGGCCGCTGCAGCCGGTGCATCGCGCTGATCCGAAGCCAGGAGCCAGGTGCTTCTCCTGGTCTCCCATGCGGGCGCAGGGCCCAAAGACTTGGGCCATCCTCCACTGCGCTCCCGGGCCACAGCAGAGAGCTGGCCTGGAAGAGGGGCAACCGGGACAGAATTGGGCGCCCCGACCGGGACTAGAATCTGGTGTGCCGGCGCCGCAGGCAGAGGATTAGCCTATTGAACCGCGGCGCTGGCCACTTAAGTACAGTTTCTGCAACCATGGTGGAGGCCTGGATTGACTTCTTGGCTGTTGGCTTTCACTACTGCAGCCATGTGGAGAGTGAACCAGTGGATAGGAGTTTGCTCTCTCTATCTGTTCTGGCTGCTGTCTGTATCTATCTGTTTTGTACATGTATGTATGTATGTATATATGTGTGTGTATATATATATATTTAAATAAGTTTAAACAACAACAAAAAAGACTTTTCCTAAACTGTTCCAGCTGGGAGGATGTCATTTTCATTCATGCAAATCTCCAAGGAAGGAGGCCCACCTCAAGAATAACACTACAATAACCCAGACAGGTCGGCATACTTTGAGTAAAATCCTCAGGCAGCGGTTTAAGCATCACTAACCCCCATTATATTTTCAGTGGAAATGACCACAATTACTCTCCCTGTAATCAAACCTGGTTCTTAGTTTACCCCCTGCCTCCCTTAGACTCAACAACTCTAATTCCCCTAACTGCTTTCAGAGGTCCATTTCACCAACTCTGCTAGTTATTTCTATTTTTCTCCTCTGATTCCTTTCCAACTCCGCTGTCTCTTAAGTCACTTACCTGAGGCTGACGATGAGATTTGCTTCAGTCACACTCATCTGATGGGTCTGCTTTTCCTCTAAGTCGTTGGCAAAGGGCACAGCTCAGCTCCAGGAGGGAGTCCTGGCCTTGTGGGAACATCTCAGTTATGCTGCCCATCTTGCTAATTAAAGACTCAGACTGTCCTTGCCTGGAGGACCCTTTGCCCCCACAGAAATCAATGAGAAGCCCATCTCCACATAGGGTCTGGTGTCACCTCCTGGGGGAAGTCACCATCCTCTGCCTCTTTTTCCTGTTCTCTAAGCCTCCCTATGTTTGCCTCAGCCAAAGTCCCTGCTGGCAGCCACAGCGCGTAATTGATGGCCTTAAGGGATATCAAAGTGCTGTTGAGAAAAACCACAACTCAACAGCCACGCAGGTGCTTCCTGCAGCAGGGAGCAGGGGGGAAGTGTCTTTAGAAAGCCCTAAGTAGAGCTGAGTAGGGATGTCAACTTGACAAATGACTCGTGAGAAATGGCCCCGTTGTTCTCTGGTGTGTGATTCATCCAAGGCTGCGCTGGGGTGGGAGGCAGGGCACAGCCAGGAGTCCCACAGATGGTCACTTGGGGCCGCCCTTCAGCCTGGCTCTCAGCTCTCAGACGAGATAAGAAAGCAGTTGTGTTGATTCTTGCGAGCTAGGTCACTTTGACCTTGTTTTCTGGTGGTTTTGTTGAGTGAAATCTGTGCTAATTTGGTTTGCGCTGCATTCACTGAAGGGTGGGAACTGGAAGGCGGAGGCAGGGAAATCTCTAAGTATCCAAAGGCCTCTTTCTCTTTAGCATTACCTTCTGGTGCTTCTTGCAAACTGTAGTGAAGACCATGGACTTCTAGGCTGACGCCGCGGCTCAATGGGCTAATCCTCTGCCTGCGGCGCCAGCACTCCGGGTTCTAGTCCCAGTCGGGGCGCCGGATTCTGTCCCAGTTGCCCCTCTTCCAGGCCAGCTCTCTGCTGTGGCCCGGGAGTGCAGTGGAGGGTGGCCCAAGTCCTTGGGCCCTGCACCCACATGGGAGACCAGGATAAGTACCTGGCTCCTGGCTTCGGATCAGCACAGTGCACTGACCGTGTGCCGGTCGCAGCGCACCAGCTGCAGCGGCCATTGCGGGGTGAAACAACGGCAAAGGAAGACCTTTCTCTCTGTCTCTCTCTCTCTCTCACAGTCCACTCTGCCTGTCAAAAAAAAAAAAAAGACCATGGACTCCTGAGAGCAGAGAGACCCCTCTCATCTCCCAATTCCCAACTCTTCAAAGAATTGGTTTTATTCATTTCTTTTAAATGTATTTATTTATGTATTTAAGAGTCAGAGACAGAGAGTTCCCATCCACTGGTTCACTCCTCAGACGCCTGCAAGAGGGAGTGGGCTAAAGCTGGGGGCCAGGAATGCAACCTAGGTCTCCCAAGTGGGTGGCAAGAAACAAATTACTTGAGCTATCACTACTGCCTCTCAGGCTCTGCATTAGCAGGAACCTGGCATCAGGAGCCAGAACCAGGAACTGAGTTGAAAGCCAAAGTGACTTGTGGGCGCCCTAAACAACGTTTTAACTGATAAGTCCATTGGCCTTCCCAGAACTGGCTTATTTGAATCCTTGCCAAATGTTGAATGAATACGTGAAATGATCCTAAGACCAAGACTCATGACAGCTAGTTTCTAGTCTTCGTCACTGTGACCTTGATAGGTGCTCAAGGCCTTGATGCCTCTGTCTATTAAAATAGGAAAGCAAGCTTTCAGATCCTACACTCAGAGCACGAGATTCAGAGGGACTGCAAAGGCTTGTTGGGGTTTGCACCTAGATCAGCAGAGATAGAGGAGAGGGGATCAGAAATGAGGGATCAGAAATGGTTTTGTGCATCAGCAGCAGGGATAAGTAAGAGTTTGTTTAAAACCCAAGTAAACAGTGTATAATATGATCTCAATTAGTAAGTAGGCCTGCAGAAGCTTTCCAATAACACTAGCTGTGTTTGTCAATAGTGAATGGCTGGCTGTCATGCAGGCTTGGGTCTCCATGTGTCACAAACATAGTACAGTTAGCCTCCTTGAGTGCATTGAGTCTTCTTCATCCGGGTGTTCCAGCCACCAAACTATGACAAGTACATCAATTCTTTGGCTTATGGTGACTTTTGGCAGGCAACAGCATAACAAATGCATTGTCAGGAAATAATTGTCCAACCAGCAGAAGCTATTTTGAATGTGTGAATCCTGTGCAGGTGTCTCTGCGTGGGGTAGGGAGAGTGGGTTGTGATGAAGTCCTGGGAGTGTGTTAAGGAGACCAGTCAATGTGTCCATACACAGAGCCCATTTCTCAAAGCAGATATCATCTGATTAACTTTCCCATGCTGGTGGATGTGCTCTGTGTTGTAAACGCCCTTGGTCTCCATCAATGGCAGCTTTGTTAGTATGGACAGAAAGCAAGACAAATTTGTTATGGATGCCTGACTGTGCTCCCTCCGCTGAGCTGAAATGGTTGCAAACCTGAGACTGAAGGGTTGTGTGAAATTGTTTATTTTATGAAAAGGCATTTTAGCCATGGGAATTAATGGTCAGAAAAGTTTTAACAATCCCAGTTTTCCCTCTAGCAATCATTTTAGGTTCTTACATACAGATTACTGATGCCGCTGACTCCCACGGCTCTTAGTGCTGGAAACGTCAGCCAGTTAGGATTCCCACTTGCCCTTCGTGTTCGTCTGCCTTTGTGTAAAGCATCTAGTGACCCTTGTACCTTGGCTTGGCTTATGCAGGGCTCATGCTAGAGGCTTTGTTTCTTTTTTTATGATCAGTATTACCATCTCTTCTCTATTATTTTCTATTTATTTTTAGAAAGCTTTCATTTAATAAATATAAATTTCATAGGTACAGCTTTTGGAATATAGTGGTTCTTCCTCCCATACCTGCCCTCCTACCACCACTCCCGTCCCACCTCCTACTACCTCTCCTGTCCCATTCTTCATTAAGATTCATTTTTTATTATCTTTATATACAGAAAATCAACTCTATACTAAGTAAAGATGTCAACAGTTTGCACCCACACAGACACACAAAGTATTAAGTACTGTTTGAAGACAAGTTTTACCATTAATTCTCATTGTACAACTCACTAAGGACAGAGGTCCTACATGGGGAGCAAGTGCACAGTGATTTCTGTTGTTGATTTAACAATTGACACTCTTATTTATGACGTCAGTGATCACCCGAGGCTCTTGTCACAAGCTGCCATGGCTATTGAAGCCTTTTGGGTGTGCAAACTCCGTCATTATTTAGACTGGGATATAACAAAGTGGAAGTTCTCTCCTCCCTTCAGAGAAAGGTAAGGGGCTTTGTCATCTGTGAATCCTTGTCAGAGGCCGACATCCTCCAGGGGATGATCAGACCCTCCCACTGCAGACTTGAGGCAAATCAAAAGGAAAAGAGATCCTTTTACCCTAAGAGAGCAACAGCTGCTTATCCCTGCTTGTGCACACACCACACCCGCACACACCATTTGGGTTCAAGGTGAATAACTATTTGACATTTACCTTTTCTAAAACAAAGATTTAGAAACCACAAAGACCCGGTTTTGATTCCTGACTCTATTACTTATTAGCTTGTGGGTCTCAGTAAATTAACTAACCTTTCTGAGTCTTGGTTTTCTTGCTCATAAAAATGAGAAAAGCGTAAGGGCCAAAGCATAGTATTGTTGAAGTATTCACAGAAATAACACATATAAAGCACTCAACTCAATGCCTGGAATATTCTCCGTGCCCAAGAAAGGAACAAAAATCATAATGACAGCAATAATAATTTTTCTCTTTCCTGAAAAGGAGTTTCTTCCCCTTAGCACTCTCTAGAATCAGAGGTGGTTCCGTGTAGGTTTTCCATAGGGTTCACTATGAGGCAGAGGTACAATGTAAGATATAGGCTATCAGGATATTTTGTTAGAAGAATTTCTGGAAGAGAGACCATCTGCAGTGGTTTGAGTGTGAGGGGACCTGACAGCTTGCCTTCTCATTTTCAAGACTAACACATGGAACCCAAAGACCCTGAACACTTGACTATGGCTCCAAATACTTACTCTTAGGGTCAATACCTAAGACTCATTATGATGAATGTTGGTCTTGGGATCTGTTCACTTTATCTTTTGGACATTTGGCAAGCATTTAAATAAGCCTGCTCTTTAAGGATCTGGGAATAAGAAAAGAAGCCCATGTGTATTCTTTGTTGCTAGGATTGCAAGAAGCACTGGGAGTACAGCAAAGGGAGAGAGGCCAATGGTGCCTAGAAAGAGATTCTCCCCCAGTTCCCATCCTCCACTGAATGCAGCACAAACCAAATCAACACAGATCCAGGAGATGCAAAGCTGCCTGCGGTGTGCGCAGAAAGCCTAAGTCAAGGGGTCCACACTGAGAGCTCGACTCAGGCCTGCTTCCCTCTGAGTTCTGCCTATCCTTCTGATTAAAACTCAAGTGATTTTTGCTCTGGTAGGTAGAACAAGTTTTAATTAGCAAGGTACCTATTGTCTCATCCTCTTAAAACACCCTCTCATGCATATGCACATGAGGTGTAGCAAGGGGGCAAGCTTCAACATCCGTTACTATGTGCTCATAGCGTAAAATCAATTTACTAAAACAAACACCACCTTTCCCACCATTTCAGTGGTGTGAATTTTCCAGCCAGGTGCTTCTGGAAATATTGATGTCGTGCTCAACATGTCATTTGCAGTTTGGGAGTCCCCTTCCTCCACCCAAAAGTAAGCTGGATGGGCACAGGGCCTGTGATAGGCTTGCTCACCACTGTACCCCTCAGTGCCTAGAACAATGTCGAAACATAGCCAATCAGTACTTATTGAAAGAATAAATGGACCAAGTATGAACAACAGAGACAAAAAACAATCTAGTATTACAGTCTGAGCAAGTCATTTACCTTCTCTGTACCCAGTTTCCTTATCTTGAAAATGATGCAAAATCATTGCATGAGTGTTAGCTTGACGATGGCAATATCTTTAAAATGGTGCTAGTCAATGTTAGCTATTTTGGAGTCTCATAACAATTACACTCTTTCTACATCCTCAGAGAGGGCTGGCAGATATTCAGAAATTGAACAGATACACCTAAAGTTATTTCACTCAGATGATCATATTAGAAAAGCCCAGACTTTTTGGCTGTAGTTGTTGTTTGCTTGTTGAATGGTTTGATTCCCTTCAGTAAGAGGTCAGATGTAGGTAAGGGGCTTGGTTTTATTCCCACTATTTTATATGAAGTGCAATTTTGATATTCAAACTCGCCTGTGATACCAACAGAGCTGTATTGTACTTGGACAATTTTCCAGGTTGGTCCTCTTCCTACAGTGGGCTATGCAACCTCCTAGGAAGCCTGAGGAATCCCTGGTAGTAAGCCTCTTCACAGGAAAAGAATACATTTCTGGATGGTGAGCTGGCCAAGCCAACCTCCTCAGACTGGGAATCCTACCATCTCTAACATTCAAGCCAGGTCACGGATAAGGCCCGCCCCCCACCCAAAGACTTTAGCTCAATTAAAAACAAAGTGTGACACTCTGATCCCAATTTAAAAAACACAGCAACAACTATCAAAATATGTGAATATCTTGTATCCAAAATGTGGAAATAATTCACCAAGTCATGAAATATGGGGTAAGGGCATGTGGCATCATATTTACCAAAAAGAGAAATCAAGAATTAGTTAAAAACCAGAAATGGCTCCTGGATCAAGTTTGGATAAAAAAGCACACCCACCTGAATTTCTTGATTAAAAGGCAATACATTGAGAAAACAGTGATTATCCACATCCTACTGTTGAATATTGGTCTAGCCTAGGGCATTGCATTAGTAGCAACAAATATTTGCACAGAGAGCAGAAGAAATAGCATGGATTCTGCAGTATGAAAGACTTAAATTCAAATTCCAAAAGTGTGGTCCCTAACAACTAGTGTAGGCGATCTGAACAGCAAATTCTTCCTCTGGAAAATGGGGATAAGGATAGCAACCCAACCATGTGGTTATGAAAATTGTGGATAATATCTGTAGAGGCCGGCGCCGTGGTGCAGCGGGTTAACGCCCTGGCCTGAAGCGCCGGTACCCCATATGGGTGCCGGTTCTAGTCCCAGTTGTTCCTCGTCCAATCCAGCTCTCTGTTATGGCCTGGGAAAGCAGTGGAAGATGACCCAAGTCCTTGGGCCCCTGCACCTGCGTAGGAGACCTGGAGGAGGCTCCTGGCTCCTGGCTTCAGATTGGCACAGCTCTGGCCATTGCAGTCAACTGGGGATTGAACCATTGGATGGAAGACCTCTCTCTCTCTCTCTCTCTCTCTCTGCCTCTCCTTCTCTCTCTGTGTAACTCTGACTTTCAAATAAAATAAATAAATCTTTAAAAAAAAATAGAATAAAATGATAATATCTGTAAGCTTCCAGCAGCAGTTTCCTAGTCCATAAATGGCGCTTCATAACAGATCATGACAAAGATGGTGCTGAGATGGTAATGGTCATGGTGATGGTCATCTTCCCTATTCAAAAAACACATTGTCTCAGTGAGTAGCTAGCACTGCAGGTAAGAGGCCCACGTCCCACACTGAAGTACCCGGGTTTAATTCCCAGTTCCTGACCCCAGCTTCCTGCTGATGCAGATCTGGGAAGGCAGCAGCAATGGCTCAGGTTCCTTCCACCCACTCTAGGCGACATGGTTGAGTCTTCAGCTCCCTGCTCCAGCCCCATCTCAGTCCTAGCCTCAGCAGGCATTTGGGAAGTAGACTGGCTAATGAGAGCTCTCTTTCTTTGCGTATCCTTCTCTTAAATAAAAAAATAGAAATTTTAAGAACTACCTTCTCAGTGTGACTGAGCACTGTTTCCCTTAGAATGTTATTACTTGTGGAAGCTTGAGGTATCAAGATTTCACATTCTATCAGATCAATTTTTTCAAGGGACCCATCTGTAGAAATTAAATTTGTTACATTCATTTAACCACAACTTTTAGTGATCCAAACTGAACATTCCCATATAAAATAGGGTTTTTCTTTCCCACACACACACACACACACACACACACAGGCTTACCCCAGCAATTCACTTCTCATTTTGCTTTGGGACAGAGCCAATTCGTAAAAGGTTTCAGCGTGTGTTTATTGCCTCTTTGTTCTCAAGAATTTTCTGGGGCCTCCTGGCAGCTCTTTGGTCTGCAGCGAGCAGCAAAACCCTCCAGGATTGCAAGGCCCAGACAAATCCCAGGCTCTGACCATTGCCCAGGGCTGACATGGAACAGCTGGACGTCTCTTGCCTCCCACACCAAACTCCTGCCCAGAACTCTGAGCACACAAAGCACAGGAGCATTTGGCCCCCTGGGGCTTGTTTTCACTGCAGTTGTTTGGGAGTCAGCTGTGCTGCTTCTTACCAGGCCCCTCCACATGACTCTATCCCTTGACATTTGCCTGACCTAAGGATGGGCTGTGTGTGTGTGCGCGTGCACACGTGCAGCCCATCACACCTGGTCTGCAAGAGTGATACCACTGGTTGTAGACACTGCGGATCCCCTTGTTCTGGGAGGCCCCTGCTGCTTTTCCAAATAGGTTACCTGAACATACATTACTGGAGGCACCCGTCCGAACCATTTAGCCATCTTAAATATTTAGCCTAGGCTGGGCCACCCCTACCCAACCTTCTGTATACTCTGCTGTTACCATACCACCAAAACAATGCTATGTCAAACATATTAAAAGACAACACAATTCAGTGGTCAAGAGCACTACCTTTGGCCCTCAATGGACCAAGTTCCAACACTGGCTTTGTCTTTTGGGGCAGTTCTTTGACCTTGAACCAAGTATATAATCTCTCTTTGTCTCAGTTTCTCACATGTGAAGTGTGGATATTAATACCTATCAACACTTCATGGCACTGTTGTGCAGATCCAATGTGATGGAGAGAGGGAAGGGTGTGGGAAACGTTGAGTGTCAAGAAGTGGTAGAATCTGGACATCAAATTGTGGCTGGCTCAGCTCTCCCTGTGTACACTCAGCAGCTTAAGGGAGCTCCCTCAAGAGGTTTAAGCAGAAGGAGAGTGACTTAAGAAGGGTTTCTGTGGGCACTGTTATGTGGTGTGAGAATGGAGGGATTGAGTAATCAAATTATAAAACAAACATTTTAAGTGCCCGGCATGGTTGAGGCACAAGTCTATAGAAACAGAAAGGCCTGGGTCATGGTCCTTAAGCTGCACATCAGGATATGGTGGAGTGCAGATGATGAACCAGATATTGGCAATGCTGGGGGTGATGGGCTCTATGGGGCTCTGGCAGAGAGATCATAATGTGACTTAGGCACTGGTGAAGGTTTCCCAGACAGGGTGAAGGGTTTTGAAGAGTGAGTAGGGGCTGACCCAGAAGAGAAACTGAGGAAGGGAATTCCAGACAAAGTGACTAGGCAAAGGCAAGCAAACAGGAAAGAAAATGTCATGTTTGGAGAGTTGTAAACAATTCAATGTGGTTGGACCACAATGGGGAGAAATTTGTCTGGAAAGATAGGGGTGTAAGAACATCCATTCTATTGCTATAATGATTTGGCTAAAGCTGTCTCAAACCCCAGTGAGATGATCAGCCTGGCCACGTCACCCACCCTCATAGGCCTCCAACCCCAACCACTGAGGCGGGAGAATAGCACTGGGCACAAGGTCTAGTCTTAATGTCAAGTAGATGCTTCTCAGCTGTTATTTAGACAAATGTCTTTTTTAAACTTTTTATTAATATAAAAATGTATTTCATGTAGACAAATGACTTCTTAAAGCTCAGTTTCTTCATCTATAAGATGGAATTGGTGTGGTGGGAATGGTCTTCCTTTTAAAAGAAGAGTGTCATGCAAATCTGTTTTTCATCATTGACTGGTAGCAATTATTTGGATGCATTATTTGAATAAAGTGTTCCTTCAGCATACCCTTCAAGAAGATCACACAAAGCAAGTAACTCTCAAGAAATCAACTTGACTTTTCACACTTGGTAATGAACATATTGAAGGAATTGTTTTGCAATTTCCTCCTGACCCAACTTGATTTCTCTTTCTCACCATCTGCTACCTGCAGGATGAGGAGCTATCAAACCTAAACTATTGCTTCTGCCTTGGAGAGGGGATCTCACATTACAGCTCAGAACGAAGAAATATTAACACATATGAAAGTACTTAAGTTCCTCCCAGCTATTCTCCTCAGCCTTCTCCCCACTAAAAGGAAAAAAAAAATACAACTGAAAACTATTAGGCACTCAAGTGAAGAGCGACAGATCTATTGAGCAATCTGACCCATCGGCCAGAGCAGTCTGACACACGTGGCTTCTTGGCCATTGTTGTCCTAGAAAGACGTTTTCTCTAGTCTATCCGCAGTGAAATGATCTTAGCACTCAGTGTGATCACCGCACCCTCCCAAATCATAGCCAGACCTCCTGAGGCCTTCGCCGGGCAGCGTTTCCTCCACTCTGCCTGAAAATTGCCCTTCAGAGAGTTTTCAAGGCTTTGAACAAGCTGCATATAGACACTGAAATTCTTCACAGAAGGAAACCGAGCCATCATCTGTATATGAGCATGTTTAAGACTCAGAGGATGTCCTTGGGGGATGGGGGGGGGGGGGACATGCACTGTCCTTATTTATGGCCTGAAATCCTGGAGCTTCTTTCTCCAAGGCAACCTCAGGAATGCAGCACACACAGTCTGCAAAGAATCCTGCTAAGTGTGTGTGGTGGTAGAGAGAGATAAGTTAGGCTGCAGGCAAATATTTACATCTACTAGTACCTGGATACATACAAGCAGTGTTCAAAAAGTTTGGAAACGTGTACTGTCTTCTAATTCTGTTTATCCACATGCTTTTTGTATGTAACTGTAGTATATAAGGGTACTTCAAAAAGTTCATGGAAAAAAAAGAATTAAAAGATAAGTTGATTTTGAAGCAAAGAGTCTTGAACAAATCTATGCATAATGTCCATTTTCTTTGAATCCTATGAAGACTCCACATGTGTGTGGATTTCAAAAAATGTTTGTGCCAAAATAAACTTATCTTTTAATTCTATTTTCCATGAACTCTTTAAAGTGACCTCGTATTTATAGCAAAATCCAACTGACCCCACAGGAGGTGACTGGAGTCCCACCCTAAAACTCTTCCCTCCAGCAATATACAATAAGAAAAAATTTCACATGAGAAAGTGAAAGGCCTAGGAATAAAATGCCTTTTGAAACCCAAATTAATCCAAAGAGGTTGTTTTACTTCCTATTCCTCAAACTTTCTCACACAGTTGAGTGGTTGTTTCCTGACTCAAGACTGTCTGCCCTACTCTCATTTAACAAATTTACTAAAATCTACCCAGCCCTGGGAACCCAGCATCATAAAAACAATGGCACAATCTTTGTAAAGCAGACTCAGCCTGCCCAGAAGGGGAAAATGCAAGGGAAAGAAATAATTCCAACTAAACTACTATAAGAACAATAGTGTGTCCAGTGTGTTTTCTTCCACTGAATGTTCTCTGGCTTTGATGTCAGTGGGGCTGGCCCTAGACTCACATCTTGTATAATGTGCACCCTTGGAGTGTGGGGATGTTGGTGGAAAGAAAAGCAAGACCCTGGGATCCATGTCTAGGTCAGTGGAGGAAAACCAGGGGCATCTCCCACGGGCTGTGATGTGGTTGTCCGGTGGAACGAATGTATCCAGAATGGAGCTGTGAGCAAGATCTGACGGTGAGAACACAAACTGTCATAGGAGAAGACCTCCTAGACACAGCCTTGGGAGTGCCCAGAAATGGAGACTTGAACCAGTTTCACCTGGTTCTTAACAAGTAGTTAACACCCTAGGTGACATTTAGGTGTTAGTGATTTTTAGGAAAATTTTTGTATTTCATCCAAGTGCTTTCAGTAACTGTGACCTCACTTGGTGTTTCCCTAAGCCCTGAGTTGCTCTCAGACAAAACCCATTGCTGTTACTCTACCACGGTCCCAGGGAATGCAGGCAGAGCCTTCAGGTGGAAGAGCGTCCCAGCAGGCTGGTAAGAACTCAAGCCTTTCTCCTCTGGCTGCTGTCCTGCTTCTCTGCCCTACCTGCTGCAACATGTGGGCTGTGCCGGACCTGTGCCAGGGCCCGCCTCCCTTCCTCCCACTCCCTGAAATTCAGGGTGTGACCCGCAGCAGGCACTGTTGACAGACTCCCTAAGTCAGCTCTCCTTCCTTCTGCCTGTTGTTTCCCACCACAGAGGACAGAGCTGGGTGGCCCACTTCCCCTCGCAACTAAGCAAGGGCAGATCACCCCATTGGGGCCCATCGAGGGTAAGCAGAAGACACCTGCGTGCAGCTCCTAGCACACATTCTGGTCTCTTGAGAACGAGAGATGGTCTTGACTGGTGCAACCCTGCCATTCCCCATCTTCCTGCCTCGAATGTGCATGGTGCACTGCCACCTTACCACCAAGGAGGGATGCAAGATTGGGTCTTGTGCCCTTAACCACCATTGTACTGCCTCCTTTTAATCCCTGTTTTGACCCACAGATGACAACCAGCAGAAAGATATCAAATGGCTAGGCAGTGAAGAAGAGTGAAGAGCTCATTGGGTCCGGCACCTGAACATAGATGTGAGCTCCCGTGCCTGCTCTGTACTGGCTCCGTGGCCTTCCATCAGTGAGCCAGCCTCTCTGAGTCTCACCTTCTTCACTTGTGCTCAACAGCCAGGGAAACCTCCAACGTCTCTCTGAATATTCAGATTCCATTGTTAGGATTCTGGAATATGGCCATACTCTAGCACTCCTAGTAAAGTCACCAAATTCCATATTCAGCCCAGCTGTATCTAACAGCAACCGAGATCCTGTGGGTACAGCAGCTGGTGACACAAAGTGGCTGCACAACACCTTCCTGATGCAATGTGAATGCAGGAGTCCCCCCATCTTCCATCTTCTGGAAGGTTAAGGGAAGCTCCCTCGATCGCTGGAAAGATCTTCTAGTGTGGGGGATTGACATTCCAAAGACGGTCAGGTTCCTACTCCCACCACAAGTCATTGCTGAGCCCTGGTTTTTCTATAAAATTGGGATAACATTTTTTTTTTTTTTAATTTTTGACAGGCAGAGTGGACAGTGAGAGAGAGAGACAGAGAGAAAGGTCCTTCCTTTTGCCTTTGGTTCACCCTCCAATGGCCGCCGCAGCCAGCGCGCTGCGGCCGGCGCACTGCACTGATCTGATGGCAGAAGCCAGGTACTTATCCTGGTCTCCCATGGGGTGCAGGGCCCAAGCACTTGGGCCATCCTCCACTGCACTCCCGGGCCACAGCAGAGAGCTGGCCTGGAAGAGGGGCAACCAGGACAGAATCCGGCCCCCGACTGGGACTAGAACCCGGTGTGCCGGCACCGCAAGGCGGGGGATTAGCCTAGTGAGCTGCGGCGCAGGCCGGGATAACATTTTATGTCCCCTTTCTCCTGATTCCATCGGAGGCTTTTGTGTAACATGGAATCAGGTATGAGAGAATCCCTTCTACAATGGTTAATTCATTTTTAATCAGGGTCAGCAAACAATTGTCTCTCTGCCTGCTCTTTAAAACCATCCACATGCTAGTCCTCATATGTGATGAGGTGGTCCCAGGCCAGTCAGCCCTCAAACTAAATTTTCTGGCTCATTTTTGGGGGTTCTCATCCTTCACCTAATGGGAGAACAAGTCCTTTTTGTAATACTCAGCTTTGTATATTATGGGCAAGATCCACAGTCGGCAAAACAGTAACAGAAGGGCAAGGGAATGATGCAGAGTAGTTTGTCTTCTTGGAGCACGGTTGTCACACACCTGTACACCCCCATCCTGTGTCCCATTTCACAGGTTCTGGTGAATTCCCATTAAAATATAAAAATGCTGGCCGGCGCCGCGGCTCACTAGGCTAATCCTCGGCCTTGCGGCGCCGGCACACCAGGTTCTAGTCCCAGTCGGGGCACCACATTCTGTCCATGTTGCCCCTCTTCTAGGCTAGCTCTCTGCTGTGGCCAGGGAGTGCAGTGGAGGATGGCCCAAGTGCTTGGGCCCTGCACCCCATGGGAGACCAGGAGAAGCACCTGGCTCCTGCCTTCGGATCAGCGCAGTGCGCCGGCCGCAGCGCGCCGGCCGCAGCGGCCATTGGAGGGTGAACCAACGGCAAAAGGAAGACCTTTCTCTCTGTCTCTCTCTCTCACTGTCTACTCTGCCTGTCAAATATATATATATATATATATATATTTAAATGCTGTTGTGTCCTTAGAAAAGAGCTTAGCAGCTGGCTTGCAATTCATCTGCTTCTTTCCGTGGAATGGGTATCAGTGCAGGTGTTCAGATCTGGATTCGTGGTTCCTTAAGAAATATCACATCCAAAACTCAAACTGAAGTTGCTTTACCTTGGGAGAGCCAGCAGAGCGGGGAGTCCGTTTTCCAGCCTATTCCTTCCCTCTCTCCGGCTTCCGGGATCCTGCACCAAAGGATGCTTAGGCCCTGAGACCCATGGGGCCCTTCACGTTTTGGCCCCGCTGCCTGCATCCATCCAGCTGGAACCGTTTGACACAGCTTGTGCTATTCGGAAGCCAAAGGAGAGGTGGGCATTTCCATCCAGGAAATACTGCCTGTCTCATGTATTTCCACTAGAAAAGCTGCACTCCAGGGAAACTATCAGAACCATTGTACACTGCTCTTCTCCTTCTCCTCCTTCTTCTCCTCCCCCAACTCTTCTCCTCCCCCCCCCACTTCTCCCCCTCCTCCTCCTCCTTCTAATATGAGAGGCAGAGAGGTCTCTCATCTGCTGGTTCATTCCCCAAATTCCTGAGAGCTGGGAACTCAATCCAAGTCTCCCACTTGGGTGGCAGGAAACCAACTCCTTGCATCATCACCTGCTGCCTCCCGGGGTGTGCATTAGCAGGAGGCCAGCACTGGGAGCAGATGGGGACTGGAACTTGAGTGCCATGAAGTGGGATGCAGGGGACCCACGCGATCATGGCACCAGACACCCAGCCCTCGTGCTACTGCTCTCTAAGAGTGATCTTGCTGATGCCTCCCCACCCGGAAGATCGTTCCTGTGGTGTCCAGCTGCAAAGCCCATGCAGAGAAGGGCACAGATGACAGCAGCAAGTTCTGGGAGTGGGGAGCAGGGGCGGGGCTGTGGCTCAGTAGCTGGGGATCCCCCTTCCCAAATTAATGAGGAGACAGTGTGCGCATCATCCTTGGTCGGCCAACCCTACGGCCATTTCCGGTGCCCTTCTCCCGTTCACGCAGAATTGCAGTTTTAATGAGGAAAGTAACCACGGCTGTCTCACTCACTACTAGGGACACAATGTTTGTGCCCTCCCCAAAGTGTGTACACTGAAACTTTAAACTCTAAAGCTGGAAGTTTTGGGAAGTGATTAGATCCTGTGATCAAAGTCCTCCTCGGTAGGATTCGTGTCCTAGAGGTGCCTGGCATTTCCAGCTGCGAGGATACAGGGAGAAAGTGCCATCTGTGAAGGAGACAATGGACACCCTCTAGTCACTCAGCCTGCCGAGCTTGCCCTTCTCAGCCTCCTGTCCCGGCAAGAACTTCCTGTTGATTGATTCCCCAGTGTGAAGTACTTTGTGATAGCATCCTGAACAGACTCAGAGAGAAATATGAGAGGGGCCGGCATTGTGGAGTAGTGGGTATAGCTGCCACCTGTGACGCTGGCATCCCATATGGGCACTGGTTCTTGTCCTGGCTGCTCCACTGCCAGCCCAGCTCCCTATTAATGAGCCTGGGAAAGCAGTGGAGGGTGGCCCAAGTGCTTGGGCCCCTGCACGCATGTGGGAGACCCAGAAGAAGCTTCTGGGTCCTGGCTTCAGCCTAGCCCAACATTGTCCATTGCAGCCATTTGGGGAGTGAACCAGCAGATGGAAGACCTCTCTCTCTCTGTCTCTTCCCCAACCCATTCCATTAACTCAATCTTTCAAATAAATAAATCTTTAAAAAATAATAACAACAATTAAAAAAAGAAATGAGAAAAATTCCTTGAGAGCTTCAAGGAAGATTTATATTTCTGAAAAAAAAAAAATCTAGACTCTACTTAAATGATATTTTGCCTTTTCTCCTTCCCATAAGCTTAGGATGCTTGTGCAATGACTGGAACTGTGGCAGCCACCTTAAGACCATGAAGCATGAGAAGCAGTAGCCATCAACAAAGGGTATCAATGAAGGGTGGATAAAGCCTGGAAAGATAACCCAGTCATTGAATAAACTGGGACTACTAATCTCCAGACTTTCTCTTAAGCAAAAAACAAATACAATTACAAGTTCACTTAGTCATCATCCTTATTCTTAAGTGAAACAGGAGATAACCTTGAAGGGAAGAAGCCACAGTTCAGCCTGTCTAGATCTCCTTGTCAGAAAAAAAAAGCTCTTGTATCTGCAGTCTCATGACACAGCCCGTACCTCACTTGGCCTGGCGTTCCCAAGGATGGTTGCCGACATAGCTCTCTTCTTCCCCTTTGCCATCACCATCACCCCTCCCCCAGGCCGCTGGGGGCAAGCTATCTGAAGGAAGCAAGTTTGTCAGAATCGTTTTTATACTCACCCCCTCCCCGCCTGCTGTAGATGACTCATTACACTATTTCTGTCCTGAACTGTCATGCCCATTACAAAGCCACACATGTGCGCACACACACGCAGGTGCACACATCCATACATAGAACTGTAGGTGTTTATTGAACCCGAAACACCAGCCAGTGGGCCATGGTAATTGAATCCTCATTCAAGGTCTAAATAGGCCAGAAGGAAGAGAGGGAGAGGAAGGGAACACAGAAAGACTGAGTGCAAGCAGCTGAGAAGCAGAGAAGGGAGGAAGAGAGAGAGAGAGAGCAAAACCAACCAGCAGGGCGCTCGAGGGCTTGACACGCGTGAGATTTATGTGCTAATATAGCAAGCAGCCTGCCATAATTAGTTTCTGTACAAACCGCATCTCCTAGCTCAGATTCAATTAAATCATACGGTGTTTATCTGAGAGCTTTCTTGTTCCGTGATGGGAGGGCTGGCAGGGCCCCAACTCAGCCATCCCACCTGTCCTTTGCCTGGCACAGTTTATGTGTCAGTCACATTGTTTTGGGGTGCTGGGGCAGTTCAGGGATGAATGGGCGAGTGTTTGTGCTAACAGATACAGAGAGATGGCACATAGGCAGCTAGGGCCTGAATGATGTCGTTTTTTCCTGGTTTGAAAGGAAAGCACGTTCTAGAAACAGCTACCAGGGCAATAGTTAAGCCAGTGTTAGACACGAACACTGGTTGTTTTAAAATCTCCCTGTGTCAAAGATGATTCTGTTGGATCATTTGTGTGGGTCGTCTAAAATCTCCACTCACCAAGCAGGCCAAACTAGAGTGACCGTTTATTATTAAAGCAATTTGTGAGACGATGCTGAAGATTCGTTAGAGAAGAGCCTAACACACAGGGCATCTTATTTAGGAGATTCTGCAATCTGGGGTTTCCTGGTCACGGTCCAGGAGGGTTTTGGTCTGAACACACGTTGATCGCCGCTCTGCGTTGCCTTTGGAATGAATGAACAGGCCTTCCGAAAGCCCGCAGTGTAAGAGCCGTGAGGGCGGGAGGAGGGGAGCCTGGTCAGAATAAAACACAGAGATTTCTGCACACGAGCGTGCTCAGCTGCAAAGCCAATTTCCTCCTCCTGACGCTGAAATCAATATTAAATTAAATCTGTGCGCTCCCTCTCCCTGGGTAACTTTCCAACCCTTCTTAGCCAGTGGCAAGCCCTCCTCCCTTGTCAAGTCCACTTGGATGGCTCATTTTGTCTGCTGGTTGGTGTTCACAGTGTTGCTCTGCCTCCAGAGTACATATGCCCCCAGGAGAGGGGACAGCTTACACATCAGGTGCCCCCCGTTCTGAAGGAAGTAGCAAGAAAATCGTCTTTGAAAGCGAAGATCTGCAGGGAAAACGAGAATGATCCTTTTTAACTTAAACCATGCATCTCCCACTAACTAGCTGTGCCACCTGGGGCCGATCCGTTAAAGGAACACTGGCCATGGGCAGTGTTTGGTCTGAAAGAGGACTCTGAACACGAGAGGGGGCTTCTGTCTTGTTGCTCTTGTGCTAGTGGGTGATGCTTTGCCATTATTTTTCTCATTCACTGATTCCTCTGGCTTAAGTCTTTTGTTATTGAGGTTGCACTTGGGAAGATGGCATGAAACAAGAATTTTTAAAATCCTCCAAGACTTGATAAATGCAATTCTTTTCTAGTACATTCTCCCCCCCCCCCCTTTATAAATCACTGAAGTTCTTTTCTGCTAACCAGTGGCTCTTGCTGTTCCATGATTTTCCTTAAAGCCCAGCTTCTCTTCTTTTCTGGCCTAGTTTTCGTTCTTTACCCAAAAGCATGAAAATATCTCAGGTTTAAGAAGATTTGCAGAAGCAAACAGGAAGCCCACTAAAAAAGATGACATCAGGGCCGGCGCTGTGGCTCACTAGATTAATCCTCCACCTTCGGTGCCAGCATCCCATATGGGCACTGGGTTCTAGTCCCGGTTGCTCCTCTTCCAGTCCAGCTCTCTGCTGTGGCCCGGGAAGGCAGTGGAGGATGGCCCAAGTGCTGGGGCCCTGCACCCGCATGGGAGACCTGGAAGAAGCACCTGGCTCCTGGCTTTGGATCGGCGCAGCTCTGGCCGTGGCAGCCATTTGGGGGGTAAACCAACAGCATGAAGACTTTTCTCTCTGTCTCTCCTCTTGCTAACTATAGCTGTCAAAAATAAATAAATAAATAAATACATACATACATATATACATACATACATAAAAAGATGACATCAACTCACTCTAGCAGAGGTATTTCTTTAGGTTTAAAAGCACACAGCCTTCAGTATCTGAGGGAAAAAGCTAATCTTATTGAACTTTATTATGGTCGGCACCTTAAATTAATCCAGACAACAAATTGTAATGCAGTGGTGATACTTTGTAAGTGAGGAAGCTGGAGTTTGGACAGGTAGAGCAACTTGTCCAAAGAAACCCAGTGACAAGCCAAGACTGAACCCCTGTCAGTGCAACTTCCCACCTGCCATACTGCTTATCTAGGCAATAAAACGTTCTCCCTACTTCCTTACATATCTCCACCCATGCACGCCACCACCCCTTCCTGTGGTGTGAGCACGGCGTGTGCACCATCCAACAAGAAGCAACAGCTATGAATAGGAGCCGTGGAGTGACCGGCAGGTCTAGGCTGTGGGGTAGCCAGTGTGCTGAACCTCTCAGCAACTGTTGGGTAGATGTTCACCAAGATGGGGAAGGAGAGACTGTCATGTACTAGAGAGAGGATGCACCAGCAGTTACTGCGGAATACTGAAAAGGCATCTTGCTCCATGTGTCCTGCGCATTGGCTCCAAAGGGTCTTGGGTTACTTAACAGGCCTTACTTTGTCCCTAAAACCTGTGATACTAAATCAAGAGACCTTCGATCTTTATCCAACTAGAAAGCAAAAAAAAAAAAAAAAGGGGGGGGGGACTGCTCTAAGAATGTGGCATCTAGCAGAAGAGTCAAGTCTCTGCCTGTTCTCAGCTTGGCTGACATCCAGGTGTCAGTTACACTTGCAGCTTGTCCCGTGTGCCAGCCTCAGCCCTGAACAGGGGCTGGCAGGTGTATATTCCAGCACACCCAGCCCACGGGAGAGGTTGTGTTTACTCATCTCCTGATTCTGCTGTCAGCCATTCCATCCCAGGGAGTGGTGGGTGGTGCCGCTGCAGAACGCACAGCCTGTGTGACTGTGTGACCGTGCTCAGTGTCTCAGTGCTGTCTCTGTTTCACAGAGCAGGGAGAAGATCGTCCTACACAGGGCTATTGAGGGGGTGCTTGAGATACGAGATGTGGCCTTCTTAGAACGTCCTAAGTCAAAGCTCGCTGAATGATGACCATTTCTAACGTAATTAATATTGCTTCTGATGAACTTTGGAAAAGCAACCTCCTTTTATTTCTTTTTTTTGTTTTAAAGATTTAGTTAGTTATTTGAAAGGGGGAGAGAAAAAGAGAGACAGGGTGGGGCGGGGGAGAGAGAGAGAGAGATCTTCCATCCACTGATTCATTCCCCAAATGACCGCACTGGCCAGGGCTGGGCCAGACTGAAGACAAACGACCTCCTTTTCTAATTCTTCCTTAAACTCACCCAGCTCTCACAGGACAGAGAGACGGAGGGGTCAAGACCCTAGGGAGGGGCTGGCACTGTGGCATAGTGGGTTGGGCCTCTGCCTGCGATGCTGGCATGGAGGCCAGCCATGTGGATGCCAATTCGAGTCCTGGCTGCTCCATTTCCAACCCAGCTCCCTGCTCATATGCGTAGGACAGCAGAGAAGGATGGCCCAGGTCCTTGGGTCCCACATGCCCATGTGGGAAGCCCAGAAGAAGTTTCTGGCTCCTGGCTCCTGGCTTTGGCCTGGTACAGCCCCAGCTTTTGTGGGGCTAAACACACATATACAGATTGTCGCCAAATTATAATGGTTTGATTACAATTTGTAGACTTTACAATGGTGAAAATGTGATACTCATTCAAGAGAAACCACACCTTGAATTTTTAATTTGGCTCTTCCCCTGTGATAGTGATAAGAGCTATGATGGGCTTTCACAATGCCAGACGGCGGCAGCTCCCAGCAAGCCATGCAATCAGAAGGATGGACAGCCAACCCTGCAGGGTCCTGGGCTGCTACGCTGTGATGTTCAGTAGGTTAGATGTACTAGCATTTCTGATTTATGATATTTTCAACTTATGGTTGGTTTTGTTAGGACATAACCTCATTATAAATCAAGGAGCATCTGTATAATTAGCTTTCTTGATGACAGGTGAGTGTTGTTCTGAACACCAATTTTTGTGCCTCAAGGAAATAGCAAGGCCTTTAAACATGCAATACTTTTGCCTCTAATATCGTTCAGGGGAGTGCTAAATGATCTCAAATACTGTCTTATTAGATGTTGTTATCTGTTGAATGGGACCAACTACCTCCAGATCTCTGCAGATTGCTTTATTTCACGTATTGAGAGGGATGAGACCCTGAGAAGGGCTTCACACTCGTTATAGGCACGCATCTTTTGGGGCTAACTAATTTACCCAGTGGTGCATGTGCCTTCCCTTGGCTCT
Organism: Oryctolagus cuniculus; assembly: GCF_051225735.1. Classification (NCBI taxonomy): domain Eukaryota; kingdom Metazoa; phylum Chordata; class Mammalia; order Lagomorpha; family Leporidae; genus Oryctolagus; species Oryctolagus cuniculus. The sequence continues at coordinate 63,575,910 of NC_142875.1, forward strand.
AGGCTTGTACCTGTTCAACTCCTCCATGACTTGATGTGCTGGTCTTCTAACTGCTAGACTCAGAAATGTGGGCACTCCTGCAAGTGGAACTGCCTAAGGCAGTTAAACACCTTGCAATCAGTGCCATGGACAGTAAGAAGTTCACATTGTCTGCGTGCTAAACATGAAAGTCCACAGAAATGGAGACAGCCACTGTGGTCCATCGTGGGAAGCATCCCAACCAGATGTGGGGAGCCCAGGCACTGCAGGAGGACCCTGATACCGGAGGGTCGGAGGTACCTCTGTGAAGGCACACAACACAGGCACATATGAAGAAGCGGTAACAATATTCCGAGAAGACGGACAGAGAAAGGAATAGCGGAGCTGGGTTGGAGAAGTCCTGTGACCACCCACCATGGCCACTGCCCAAGCAGGGCCACAGTGTGCCTGCTTAGGGGGTGGTCACATCGTGCTGTGGATACTACTTTAGGTCCTGCTCTACCTACTTAACCAGGCCCTGTTCGGATGCATTGTCTAAATAGTTGTCCCCATGACAACGAACGGAGTTGCAGAACGCCAGAATCAGGAGGCAAACATCCACACTGAAAAACAGACCTGAAATTGGCTCCTGACGGGGCTGCAATGAGAACACGCCAGGCCAGAAAACAATGGCGCGAGTGAGGCGCAGGCCTGCGGAGCAGCTGTTCGCCTCCCAGCCCTTTGCAGGAAAAGTGTGTGACCTTGCTCCTCCACGCGCCACGCCGGGCTGATCACGTTTCCCAACTGGCCTTGGGAGATGGCTTATGTATCCCATTCCCACTGGATGTTTCTTCCTTGCTGTAAACACCAGAAAGACTGCATTGTTGTGTCTCAACAGAGTTGAACGCTCCTAAAATTCCCAGTGTTTCGCCACCTTCTTCTCTAAAAGATTCTGCACGGGGAATCCACTACTCCGGTCCTTTTATTTTGGTTTCCAAACCTGCTCTTCTGTTCTGGGAAAGTTTGTTTTGCTTTGTTAATGACTTTGGAGTGGAACATTGCATTCGCTCTGTGAGATTCACTCTCAATTTCTTTCCTCCTCTCTGTAAAATTACTCAATTTGTTGCCCTGGAGACAAGATAAAATTCACAGTTCTCTCATGGCAACACTTTTTTTTTCCCTGTGTGGGTAAAATTGCATGGGATTTTTAAAACTTTAAACATTGAGAAAGCTACCATTTCCTAAATCCAATATTTGATATTTCATCTTCTATTTGCTTAGTCTACAGCCTCGAGGTCAGGTCAAAATTACAATCACACTAAATGGTTCTGGTTGTTTTCCCAGTCCCAGGAATATCTTTTCAGCCAGCCCTTCACCAGGATGTCATTTGCAAAATCCATTAAGATCCATCATGCATTTATCCACTTAGCACATTGTTTTTGAAAACCTACTGTGTGCAGATAGAGGCACTAGATGCTGCATGCCGAAATAAGTAAGGTACCACTTCTTTTCTTGTCCCTTTTCAGGAATTAATAAGATGGAAAAGGAGACTGGCCAAGAAAACAAGGACAACCTATGGGAGAAATGCTGTGATGAGAGCACACAGCAGGATCTACCTGGACAGAAGAGGAGAGGGGGAAAGAATGAAGAAAGGAGAGGAAGTCATCGATGTGATCCCACAAGAGATGGATTAAAATGCTGGAGAGGCCCAGAGAACAAGCCGGACTACACTTAACCCCAGCCAAAGGGCTGAGGAGGTTGACAAGCAGGAGGCAGGTGAGTTTTGGTACCCAGGGGGGAGTGCTCAGCTAGATTGGTGAGTGTTACTAGGTCAAGGACTCTGAGTAGGGACTGAGACTAGAAAGAAAGAAAATATGCAGAGACACAGAGGCAGCACAGAGCACGGAGTGTTTGAATCGTCACCTACAGCAATGAGACATTTAGCAAACGATGCCCATCTGGCAAGGCTCATCACACTCCCCCATAAGGCTGGGGGCACTGCCATGACGTCAGATAGAAGGAGCAGACCTTAGCAGCCACAAGCTAAGGTCAGAAGCTGAATGGCCTTTGAGGTAGCCTTGCTGTGTAGGCCCCGGAACAAGAATCCTCCAACTACCTAGGTTTCAAGAGAGTTTTGTATTAGATGCCCATCTGCATCCCAGCCCACAGCTTCCATGGTTTGCTGATCTGACAGATGGTGTCACTCTAGGCTGCTGCTTTTAGACATGAGGCCCAATTGCTCAGGGGCAGAGGGATAGAGATGATGCGGTGTGACAGAGGAGACCAGCACTGAGGTCCCCCACGGACCAGGGTTTAGGACCATGGGCAGGGATTCCCAGCTCAGGAGCTCTTAGTCTTCAAAGTAGTGCCCTCAATCAGAACCCAATACGAGGAGGACGTCAGCTTTGTCACATGACACAAAAGAGAGCACCTTTCAGGACAAGGTCAGTTGAGGATGGGGGTCACTTATGGGTAGAGCTCACACGGGTTCACACGAGTCAGGGGATGCTTTGGACGGTCATCCATTGTGTTTGTCCAGAGCCCATTTTTTGTCCCTTACTCCACAGCTCATTGGCCATTAACTGTGGACAGTGCTGCTAGGGCTGACAGCCAAGGGAGGGGATATGCTGATTGGAGAAAAGACACCACTGCTCCACTGTGAATTTCAAACTGGAATAGCCTTTAAAGAAAATGGACTTTGGAGGAAAGACTGGTAAAACACAAGATTTGTTTAAATTTTTTTTAAAGATGTATTTACTTATTTGAGAAGGCAGAATTACAGACAGAGGGAGAGAGAGACAGAGAAATGTTTTCTATCCTCTGGTTTTCTCCCCAAATGGCTGCAACAATCAGAGCTAGGCAGATCCAAAGGCAAGAGCCAGGAGCTTCGTAGGGTTCTCTCACATGGGTACAGGGGCCCAAGCACTTGGTCCATCTTCCACTGCTTTCTCAGGCCACAAGCAGGAAGCTGGATTGGAAGTGGAGCAGCTGGGACTCAAACCAGGGCCCCTAGTGATGCTGGTGCCACAGGTGGAGGCTTAACCTGCTACGCCACATCATGAGCCCCAAAACACAGGACTCCCAAAACTTTTTCTTCTCCCTTTCATTTCTTCCTTCCTTCCTTCCTCCCTCCATCACTTTGTCTCTTTCTCTCTCTCCCTCTCTCTTGCTCCCCCCCCCCAATTTACAAAGACTCAAAACATTTTCAGCAAGGTGTGAAAGAAAATAGGATGTGCATGAGGATGGTCTTGACCCCTAGGACGAAAAGGACCAAGATGAGACTTCAGCTTCCTTCCCACCTCCAACCCTGAAGGCTGAGAAACAACTGGGAAGGGCAAGTGCTGGACAGGAACTGCCCATCAGCCAGTACATATGACAGTGAGCTTGAGCTGGCCCACAGAGGGGGCCCAAAAGGTGAACCTGAGAGTAGTCTCACAGCAGCCTCAAATGCCAAGCTGTGAGCAAAGGAGCCTTCAGGTCCAGGAGGGAGAGCAAAGTGGGAGAATCTGAGGCATTGAGGGAGCCTATCACAAGGAATGGGTAATACTTGAAAAGAAGAATGAATGGGCAAATGGTGGATGGATGGATGGTGGATGGATAGATGACTGGCTGGATGGATGGATGGGTGAATGGCTGTGCAGCATAATCAGAAACCTGGGTCCAAACGAAAAGCTCCATCAGATGTGAAAGTTACTAACAAAGTACTAAACACAAAATGGTTGTGAGAAGCCCCCAGATAACTTGCATTCAATGGCTTGCTCATTACCTAATCAAATTTGATTGAGGCAAACAGCCCTGTGGCAGGCCCCCTGGGGAGGGAAAGGGGTACTGGGATGTTCTCAGGGCTTCTAACCAAGAAGCTTCTCATCACTAGGATGCTACTGTTTTTTAGGAAAAGCTTAAAACCCACTTAGAACATACATGTGTCTATTTTTATAAGATGCATCTACCATAAAGCTATGAGTTGAGAGTACCAAGAGCAAGGTCATCTTCAAGTTCAGAAAATAGTGGTACCTGGAAAATAGTCTTATGAGAATACAAATAAAGTCCTTGTGGTTTTTTTAAAGAAATATTATTGTTGCCACGTCCTCTAAGCCCTTACCTGTGATGATCTTTTGAGATTTACCTACAAACAAACATGAAGCTCTATTTACATCCACAGAGGAATTCCCCCAGGAAGGAGGAATGTTTCCCAAAATCCCCAGTCAAATTTCATTTAAATGGAATGGGCCAGATAAAACCATCCACTTTGTGTTAACCACATCCGCTCTGTCATAATCTAATATTTTTGCCAGGAAGCAAAGATGTTTTTGTGGTGTCATTTTGCCACTCCCCAGATTTCTTTGATTCCAAGGAAGGGCCCACAGAGCTGACCAGCGTTGGTTTGGTTGTATGGAGAGTAGCACAAGAGAAATTCATTCTAATCCACATCAAGATTGCTTCAGTTATTGAAAGTTACTTGTTGAAGTCAAATCCAAACTAATGAAAATGTGCTGGCAAGAGAATTGTTTTGTATTGGTGAAAGGAAAAAAACAAAAGTTACCCAGAAATCCCCTTTTACTTTACTACAAATTTATCCTAAAAACTAAAAGCACTTTACCTCTTAATACCCACAAAAGAATATGTCTGTGCCCTTCAATATCCCAGCCAGAAGTTGAGTCAAGATCAACTAGCAAAAGAATGCAGTTGCTTAGAGCAGGAACTCTGAAGTCAGGCTGCGTGGGTCACCTCTGGCTTTGTTCTTTACCAGCTCTGTGATCTTGGGTATCTCTACCTCCGTGTGGTTTCTCCATCTCTAAAATGAGAAGCTAAAATCGGTACCCACTCCCCAGGGTCGCTACGGGGATTAACTGAGCCGATTGTGTAATACGCTGAGCACAATACCTGGTTAGCAGTTTGCCATTGTCAGAACCTTCAGGGATTTCAGGGATTCTCAGTGGGAGGAGAGAGGAGAGCTGTGTCCAGCCCACAGCTCAGGCGCATCCCGGTCTCCTCTGCTTTCCAGCACCCTGACTTCTGAAACCTGGCTATCAGCCTTCCTCTCGCGGCTCTTCTGCCTCTTCAAGCCCCTCTGCTCCTGAAGTTGGAAATGCCAGAAACCAGGCTGCTGGATAGCAGGTGACCTCATAGAACCCCCTGGAAACTGCATTTCTAAAACAAATACTGCCAACGAAGTGTGGATACGTTTGCAAACTCATATTCAGCTGTCTAATAAATGTCACATTTATTTATTTTCATTAAATCCGACTCTGAACAATGGTTCCAAAGTCGATCTCTGTGCCCACGGGGGCAGCCTGACAAACCAATGGCATACAGGGAGCTGGTGTGGTCACTTGGAGATCTGTTTAGACTTGAATGCATCTCCCCAAGGGGTAGAATTTCAGCAGAGGCCGCATCTGCTGTCCTCCCCCACCCTGTTCTCGTAGCAGACGGCTAAGCACCAGGGGCCCCTGGCTTCCCTCCACGCAGGGACAGGGGCTGCAGCTGCCAGTGCTCAGAGCTGGAGAGGCTCTGGCCTCCTGCCTCAACATCATGACAGGCATGTTCACGTGGCTAGAATATGAGGGGAAATGGCGATGGAGGCAAGCAGCAGGGGACGCAGGTGGAGGGAGACCTTGAACAAGTTCATCCCCTGCTTATCTGCTGCTGTCATGTTCCAGCTCACAGGCCTGAATAATCCTCAACGCATACTTGTGCCTGTTAGCTCTTTTGATCCTCACAACAAGCCTAGAAAAGTGGACTGGATCTGCGGACAGGTAAGGAGTGTCCTTGTCCAAGGTCACTCAGAGGCCCTGGCTCCACAGGAATGTGGCTGTCCCAAGTAGTGAGTATGGACGCTTCTCACGAGGATAATGCTTCTGCTGCACACATCCATCACAGTTGGAAAAGCACTTTCCTATCCATGGCATCATTTGATCCCCTCCCAGAGATCTAGAAGGAAAGCAGTGCTAGTCCATGGGTAACAAAGGTCAGATTTACCCAAAGTGACAGAAACACCCAATAAAAATCAAAGAGGAATCCTGGCTCTCCAAATCCTTTGTTCCTTCCCTTCCCTTCTAGCTGCCCATGGGGCTGATGCTTTATTTCACTGTCACATGGTTGCCAAAGACGTCATCCCTCAGAATTCGCACAGTCACTTCGCATCCACCATGTGCCTACCAGGTGCCAGTCACTGTGTTCACCCTGAGAATACAAAAGTCAGTGAGAGATGGTCCCCAATAGAGATCAAAGATAAGTGTGTGTGTTGAGGAAGGGGAAGCAGAAAAATGAACAAACAACATGCCGTAAGCAACCAATACTGTAATACCAAAGGCATGCGCTGGAAATTCAGATTGGGGGAGATTCAGTCCACCTGCCCAGGAAGAGGCTGGAGGTGACAGGACCCACTGGACGGCATTGAACTCTGCACAGTGTTACCTAAGCATGGCAATCAGCCTAGACATGGCAGAAGAGTTCACGGGACAAAAATAGTTTCACCTCCAGCAGTTATTAAGAGTAATGAAAATTATAGGTGCAGAAAAAGGAAAGAGAGAGTAATTAGTAATACAGTCGATTTTTTTTCTGGTTTGACACCTTAACTGAAATGTCCCTGAGTCATGCTTACAACCCTTGGATCCATAACAGGTACAAATCCTCAGTAGCCAAGTTGTTTATCTAAATTCATCCGGGAACTTGTGCCACGGTTGTCCTTCTGTCCTGTACAAGGAAGATGAAAACTCCAAATTTAGTAGCAGATGCCAAGCGTCAGGTCCCGGCGTTTCTGAGAAGCTTATGAAATCCTCTCCCTTGTTTACTCAAAATCTGGATCTCCCTTCCCAAAGGCGGTCCTCCGCGACAGCCGAGGTGCGTGCTCACCCTGAAGCTGCGATTTCCTGCAGCTGTAGAAAAGGAAATCAGATGCGCCTGCCCGCGGCGCGCCCTAGGGGTGCTGGGCAGCTCAGGGCTGTCCGGACAGCCGGCATCATCACTTCCCCGAACCCAGCTCCTAAAACAACACAGTGATGAAAGAAGAAAATCCAAACGGTGTGGGCGTTCCCTGTTGACATAAAGCCTGGCCCCAGCTGTTTCTACGCAGGAGATTCTCTGCAGAAAGACCAGAGAAAGACGGGCACACAGTGGCATAACCACAGACGGGCCGCTGTCTAAGGTCAGGTGCGCGTTCCTAACAGGACCGCGCATGCCTCGTGACAGCGACCTGCGAATGACTGCGGCTTCCCCCACCCGGGAAGAAAGGCAGAAAGCCGTCCCTGGTTTGCTATTTCTCAGTGTGTTCTCCTCTCACTATGCTAAACAGCAGGGCCAGTAATCTTCCTGGGATTCGGCTATTAATAAAGTATTTTCCTCTCTATGGCACTCAAAACTGCTTTGTATTTTGAACTTTTTTGAAAGCCGCATCGCACGGATATTCGTTTGTGGCATTTGCTGCCCTCTCTTCAGAAGGGATCACGGCCTTGTTATCACCCTTTCCCTGGCCCCTTGAGAACTACACCCACACAGACCAGCAATCTAATTTCCATCTGGTCAACCTCCAAGAGCTATTTTGGGCTTGGCCTGCGTTTTGTCCACTTTTCCTGCCAATGCAGACTCAGCCCCTCTACTCTCCTGGGAATCTTTCCTCTAAGGAAACTTTGAAAAACACAGACTTCCTATGGGGCAAGGGTCAGTGCCCAACTCAGCTGGGAATACTGCCGGGGGTGCTCACTACTACCCTCATGCCACTGGGGAAGGGAGGAAAGGTAGGCACCGGCCTCCCCAGTCTCAGGTCTCACAGTTCTGCCATCCTGCCCCCTCTCTCTGTCCCCAGCCATGCACTCAGTCCTGCAATAGCCTGAATGTACCATGCTAAGTGTTCGGGCTTTCCTCCTGTTTGACTCTGCCTGGAATGCAGTGTGTTTGACTACTTCCTTCCTTCCTGTCTAGTCCTCATCCCTAGGATGGCCTAGGTGCTGCTCCTTAGAACCCTGTGTCATGCCCTCCAGGACATCTATCCTACTGTACAGACCTGGCCTCTTTGCCTGTCTGTTTTCCACTCCTTGGTGCCACGGTCTATATCGTTAAGGGTAACCTCTGTGTTTTGTTAGCCCTCACATCCTACGTACCAGACACACAGCTGATGTTTCATGTGCTCTTGAATTGAATTGAAATTGCACTAGAAAAGAAAAGTGCTCAGAGAGCAAGATGTAAGAAAGATATCAAGATAAAAGAAAGGGAGGAAGATTAGACAAAGAGAAAAGGAAAAAATGCATTCAGTAGAAAGCAAGAAGTTACCTCCAACACTACCACAATGATCCTGCTTGACTTTGTGTGCACACTAACACCAAACAGGCTATGAATCCATGGGAAACAATGGCACTGTCTCCAGTCTCAGCTGCTGCTTATAGAAAGGGTCTCCAAGTCCAGTGTCTCCAGGGGCCAAGTAGGTAACATAAATGTGAGGAAATCAGCCAGATATTAAACAGCAGGGAGTGATGGAACCATGGAAACACTGTGCAGAGAGTCTCATCAGAGCAAAACATTCAAATTCAAGTTCAAACACAGGCAAAGCCATCCTGAGGGTCTAATTCAGCCTCAGATGGCCAGATATAGACACAGGGTGCCCTGTCTCATAAAAAGGAGCCCTGGTTGGGAACAAGATCTGCCCTTCTCTTTATTCTCTATATATTTTTAAACTATCTATTTACTTATTTATTTATTTGAAAGGCATAGAGACAAAGATAGAGAGATCTTTCATCCATTGGAAGATCCCAAATGGCCAAAACATCAGGGGGTGGGCCAGGCCAAAGCCACAAGACTGCAGCTCCATCTGGGTCTCCCTCAAGGGTGGCTAGGGCGCAAATGATTGGGCCATCTTCAGCTGCTTTCCCAGGTGCATTGCCAGGGGGCTATGGAAGTAGAGCATCCAGGACTTGAACTAGCATTCCAATATGGGATGCTGGTGCCACAAGACATCTTAACCCATTGTACCACAAAGCCAGCTTCCATTTTTCTATAGTTTACACATTTAAATGAAGTATACTAAAAGGTGTTATTTATGATACTATCCTAACTACACTGAACTGCCATTTATTCTGTTGTTTCAATGGAAAATGTATTGCAAGTTCTAACTTTGTGAGAATTATCCCCAGCATCCTGTCTTTGGTGATAATGGTGCCTGTGGGATCAATATCTGAGGAAGAGAACGCCATTAGACAGTACTAGAAAACCCCTTGGCACAGGTGGCTTGTGATCTGTCCATATCTCCATATTTCTCTCCATATTACCCCTTGTATTTGACATCTGGTCCATCAGAATATCTACAGACGGAGCACTGTCCTGTCTCTTTGCCCATTTGTGTGCCATATTACATCTTGTGATCACAGCATCAGGTACCACCTTCTATGTAGTCCTTATCCACACTGGATTGTCCTCATTCATGGTTGGCATCTTGGTCAGACTAGCAGGAGCAGGCTAGAGTCTGATTTATCAGAGTTATATCCTTCTTATCCCCTGCCTGATGCCACACACTTAATGGTCAGTATTAAATGAAAGAGCAAATGGATCAATGGGAGAGTAAATGAGTGGGTGGATATAGCAGCTGAATCACTGACCAAGTATTCACAAATGGGTCACATAGCACACTATCCCCTTAAAGGACAGAGATCAATCTTGAATCAGAAACTCCTCATATCTGCACATCCCATCTTTGCAATAACTTTCATAAGACAGGTAGGATCATTTTTACCAAGAAACAAAATATATCAAAACTTATGGATCTTAAGTTGCCCAGTACTACATAGCAAGTAACTGGCTAAGCCCCAAACTCCATCTCAGTTGCCCTGATTGTAAAACCCATGCTCTCCAACCACAGCAGGCTGGTCAGAGGTTGGGAGGTCCTTGACATATGATGATACAGATCCTCCTGCTACCATTGCTACCACTGCCATTGGCCTTGGGCTTCCAGGCTCACTCTGCCCAACCAGCTTTTAGGAGAGGTCACCTCCAGAGCAGACCTGAGGTCACAGTTGGTTTTGTTGGGAAGGTGGCCCTTAACCCCAGAGAGAACCTCATTTCCGGTCTATTTGGGCATTGACCATCCCCTTCACCTGCTGTCTAGACCAGCCTCCATTCTGAGTAGCACATTTTGGAAACCATTACAGGACAACACCAAGCTGCATTCTAAAGGGGAATGTTTGTAATCATATTTTGGTAAATATAAATATAAATGAGTGAGAGTGACAAAAAGACAGGGAGACAGGAAGGAAGAGAGAGACAGAGAGGAGTTATATACACAATAGGCTCTTAAAATACACAAGAGGTGTAATAATGACGCACTTCCCTAGAGACAAGAACAAGTCGGAAAAAGCTCTCTGGCGTCTATGTACCTTATAAAGTTATTGATTAAACCAAGCTTTAAAGTCATGTAATATTAAGTGACAAGGAGTTTAACTACAATAGTGTGAGTCAATGCCTACATATTCCATTCTATTTTAACAGTGAAGTATAAGGTGATTCAGCCTACCAATATCCTTTTCCAAACAGATCTAAAATCAAATCTTCATGTAGAAAAAGAGGGGAATCACTAGACTGCAACTCAAAATGGCAGCCAAAAGTCCCGAGACAGCTGCATGGAAAGGATCCAGGGCTGTGCACCCGGACTGATGCAGGCTTTGCAAGTGTGCCAGCAAGGCTCACAGGGAAAGAAACCAGACCTCTTCAGAACTCGGTTCCTGTGCACACTGACACAGTGAAAGCGACAAGGGCTGCCCTACTGCATTTGTAAATGTGAATTTAACCGTGAGCATGAAAACAGTCCTGGGATGGCCATGTCACACACCAGCTCAGCAAGTCTGTCCTGGAGGAAAAGCAGTTTTACGACCACCCAACATCAGACGGCAGGCACATAAAGAAGCAGGCAACACAGACACCAACTCCACTGGTGTGTTACTGGAGGCAGTGTCAGTGCCACAGTGGGAAAGGCAGGGATTTTTTTCTACCAACCATGCACAAAGCACAAAGGCATCAGCTGTAGGCTCTCGGGTTCCAGATAAATTACCCATTTCTCAACACAGATGTGAGTCTTTTGATCAGAGAAATATTTACAGCTGGGTAGCAAGTCATGCTCACAGAGTGAAAAAGTTCTTAAAATAAAAGTGTACGTTCTTTCAGGCTTGCCTTTTGAGAGTCCTCTAATACTCCATTACTGTTTTTTATTCCTCTTTTCCTCTCACATGAGTCCACTATCCCTTTGCAAATTTAGGAGCAATAGAATTTCTGTTCATCCTGTAGCTGCTAAAGAAAATCCACCCTGTAAGTGGAAGAAGCCAATCCCCAGAGGACGCTTCTTGGATGACACCTGCATGTTAAATCTGTATGTTACACCTTTATAGTTGTCCCAATAGATATTTTGTTCTATTGTGGGTAGCTTTTTTTTTCCCAGTCTTTTTTCTCTGCTCTTTTTTCGTGGAAGTTCCTGTTGAGGTAGGCTTAAGTTCAACAATTCCTTTCTCAGTCAGATCCTAGGAGACCTTCTAAAGCATTCTTAATTTCTGTTACAGTGTTTTTCACCTCTAGCTTTCTATTTGATTCTTTCTTAGACTCTCCATCTCTCAACTTAAATTGGTCCTCCTGTTGTTTTTTTTTTTTAAGATGTATTTATCTCAAAAAATTAGAGAGAAAGAGGGAGAGACACAGAGAGAGAGAGAGAGAAATCTTCCATCCATTGGTTCACTCCTCAATTGGCACAGTGGCCAGGGTTGGGTCAGGCTAAAGCCAGGAGACAGAAGCTTCTTCCAGGTCTCCCATGTGGGTGCAGGGGCCCAAGCACTTGGGCCATCTTCCACTGCTTTCCCAGGAGCATAATCAGGGAACTGGATCAGAAGTGGATCAGCCAAGAATTAAACTGGCACCCATATGGGATAGTGGCAGCTTAACCCACTATACCACGTCACCAGCTCCCTACCTGTTTTTTCGTGCCGTTTACTTTATCCATTAGATCCCTCAGTATCTTAATCACAGTTGTTTGAAATTCCTGCTCTGGTAATTCCAACACCCCTGCCATTTGTGATGCTTACCAGATGATGTTCTTTGACTTTTAGTATTCCCCATAACGCTTTTAAACTCAGTTTTCTTGGTAGCTGGGAATGATGTATTGGGCAAAATCAGTCACTATAAATATGTCTTCAGTAAGTAGTGGGAGGTGTAGTGGGAAGGGAAGCATTCCAAGGTCCTAAGATTACTTCTTAACTCTTTTAAAAAAAGTATTTATTTATTTGTTGTCGTTTTACTTTCAAGGCAGAGAGACACTCTGAGTGAGCCCTTCTTCCTTACTGGAAACTTCCACACAAGCTTTTCAGCCCCCATGCCTCCTTGGGTGGGACAAGGTGGCAAGATGGGCTGAAGCTGGGTATCTTCCCTCCCTCGGGTCAGGAAACTGATAAAACCGCAATAGCTTACACAGCTCATGCTCTAGTGAAATAGTTTCTGCAGAGGGCACACTTCATTAAGCAGAACAGAATGTTCTGGCTATTATAAAATGATTCCATTTTCCCTCCTCTTCCTGCAAGTAGGAGATTTTTCTCAGGTGTTCACTGAGAACCTATTTGAGCCCCTGGAGTTAAAAAGTGCAAAAGCAAAAGGCTGCTCCTATCCCTGGGTCCCCTTGGAGATTTTCACTCTCCAGACTTTTCCACACCGAGACTCCTGTAATTCATTGGTTGTAGTTAGGATTCCCCTACCTCAGCACTGTTTGCCATGGAGATTTCTTCTAGGTCTCTGCCCCTACAAACTGTGGTTCTTCACACCCACCCATCTGACTCTCCAGTTGTGAGGACAGTAGTTTTCCCTGTTGTCTCACTTTTCTGATCAGGCTAAAGTGAGCTGGTGGTTTTTCAGTTTGCTCAGGTTTTCCTTGTTGTTGGAATGGAGCGATGACTTCCAAATTCTTGCATGTGCCTGATCAGAAAGCCAAAGTCCTGCTTCCTCCTCTATGAATTGTCTAGAAAAGGAAAGTAAATAGAGACAAAAAGTAGATCAGTGTTTGCTTAGCTGGACAGATAGGGTAAAGGGGTGATAGCTAAAGAGTATGGGGTTTTTTAAGGGGATGAAAATATATTCAAGTCGATTGTGGTGACAGTTCCACAGCTGTGTGACTGTACTAAAAATCACTGAATTGTACACTTTGCATAGGTAAACTATGGTATACAAATTATAGAGGATAGAAGGAAGCAAACAAGGGAGAGAAGGAAAGAGAAAAAAGAAGACACAGTGCAGTGCAAACGTGGAAGCAACAATTGTGAAGTGCAAGCCTTTTGGGATCTGCATGCCACTGCCACTGCCCCTCCCCCCCTACAGTACACACACACACACACACACACACACACGATGCACGACCTGTGCTACAGCTGTCTCACACACAGTTTGCATTTCCACCCGAACCCCTTGCAGTTCCCTTCTTCTGAACTTTGGCACAAACTCTTCTAACTTGAGTGCCTACCTTCCTCCACTTCCCACCAAGAGAGCTCCCATTCTACTGGGAGCTCAATCTGAGACCCAGTAGTTATCACCCCTGCAAGATGTCTCTCCTGGCTCCTCCCACTCCACCTGCATAGGGCTTTCTTGAGAAGGTGGCATTTGTCTGATGAGGCAAAGCATGTGTCACAAGGCACAGCAGCCTATTTAAAGGGGCATGTCATCTCCAGTGCGACCTCAAGCTCAAGGACAAATGCTACATTTCATTCATGTTGAATTGATGAAACCCAGAGCAGTGGTTGCCCTATATAAATTATCTAGTAAATATTTGCCAAGTGAACAGACAGCAGGGAGGTACGGTGCCTCCATGACACAGGTCATGGAGAGTTAACCAACAACAGCCCCAACTCCCCGCTGTCTGCAGAAACATCAGTGGTTTCACAAAGAAGGTCCCTGGGTGCCCAAGTGTCCATCCCAAGTGGGAATCTGTTTTCAACTTGGCTCCTGCTCAGGAAGTGATTTCCCACCCAGAGAACTCCAAAGACTGCATCTACCGCTTGAGCAGGATCCACATTATGGCAGAGAGTGCAACACGAAAGGCGGGACATATGGGTGAGAGGGAGACAAAGAGAGTGATGAACCAAGCTGATGTGCAAAGCAAGTTCTAAAGTCACAAGCAAAATCAAAAAGTGATGGTTTGCAGAATGTTTTCTAGGAACTCCAAACTCCACGGAAACTGCTTGATCAGAATCTCATTTGAAGTGGAATCTGAACATTTGCTGATGTCCAATCTAGACATTTCTGAACATAAAACAAGAATCCTGTACATAAAGCAAGCAGTTTGCCACCCCAACACTGACCAAAGGGGCTAAGAAGGGTGTGAAACCTGGAGGAGAATCAGCCAAGCCTGGGAGGAGGGACGAAGAACACAACCAGTTCTTATGATCAGTTACATTTGTAGATGTTTATGAATTTGGGTTGAAGATAATGGATAGAATTCCTGAATGTGGGTTCAGTCATTCTTCATAGGTCATTTTATTGGCCTCATGAAGGCCTGAGTTGATCCCCTCTACATCTGATCAAATACCCATAGAGCCTATTGATTCCTGTGACTCAGGGCTTCTTAAACGGAGAGCCAAGGGAGCTCCTACAGAGAAAAAGACACCCTGGGCCAGCAGCACTAACATGAATTACCATCACCCTACTGCTGCTTAAAAACATACAAATATAAATGCAGGTACACACACTTCCTGCTTACATCTCTGGAAAAGCAACACATATTCACAAATTAAATAGAAACACAACCTCAAAGGCCAATAAAATCCAAAATTACCACAGCTCCGGCTGGCCACTCAGGGCTGTGTCCCTGGGAAACCCAAGCTACCAGTTAACAGAGCTCTGTCAATCAGTGAATTGTTTTTCAATGGGCTTGCCTCACCCTTTGTTCTTCATTTTTCAATTGTGATACAATACGTACAACATAAGATAGAGCATCTTGACCGGCACCGTGGCTCACCGAGCTAATCCTCCGCCTGCGGCACCGGCACTCCGGGTTCTAGTCCCGGTTGGGGCGCCGGCTTCTGTCCCAGTTGCCCTTCTTCCAGTCCAGCTTTCTGCTGTGGCCCGGGAAGGCAGTGGAGGATGGCCCAAGTGCTTGGGCCCTGCACCCTCATGGGAGACCAGGAGGAAGCACCTGGCTCCTGGCTTCGGATTGGTGCAACGTGCCGGCCGTAGCAGCCACTTGGGGGGTGAACCAACGGATAAAAGGAAGACCTTTCTCTCTGTCTCTCTCTAACTCTGCCTGTCAAAAAAAAAAAAAAAAAAAAAAAGATAGAGCATCTTGATCAGTTTTTAAGTGTGCAGTGGAGGAGTGTTAAGTATATTCACATAATTGCGTGACCAAACTCCAGGACTTCTTCACCTTGTAAAACCTAAACTCTATTCACATGAGACACAAACTCTGCATTTCCCTTCTCTCAGTGCCTGGCAACCACCTCTATTTAAGTATTTGCATACGTTATGTACTTCATGTAAGTGGAAACAGACAGTATTTATCCTTTTGTGACTGGCTTCTGTCACTTAGCAAAATGTCTCCATAACTCATATTATAGCATGCGTCAGGATTTTCTTCCCTTTGAAAGCTGAATCTCCAGTTGTATGAATATGGCATATTTTGTTTATCCACTCACCCGTTGATGAACATTTGTACTGTTTCCACCTTTCGGCTATTGTGACTAAAGCTACTGTGAACACAAGTGTACTTTATCTGTAACTGAATTGGGTGGTTCTTTGGGCTCTACCATTTTAACCTTGGAATTTTCTAATTCAATCTCCACTTAGGCCTAGCAAGAGCATCCCTTCAGGATGGGGTGGTTTTTTCTCCACTGTATAATCCCATATACTTTCTGCCTCCCAGACCTGGGTGCGAAGCGCATGTCTGACAGACTGCCATGGGCTGGACGCCAGGACCTCCTGCAGCAGCCTGTGTATACGATGGGCAAACAGCGATGTCTGATCCAGCTGCCAGGGGTGGAGAACCAAGGGAGTCCCAGAGGGCCATTGTAAGTCACCAGCCCCGGGCTCCCCGTCAAGGTGGGCGGTCTGGCAGGACCTCGGAAGAACCAATGCTCAGAGCTACCCGACACGCACATGCACGCACGCACGCACGCACGCACGCACAAGCTCACAGAAAACTGGCAGGTAGTGTCTACAGCCTACTGACCCTGGGAAATTCATCCCCCCAGACTCTAGGACAAGCTGAAACACCTCCCACCGAAAAGAAACCTCCCCAGGACGTATTTGTTCCTCCTGAATGAGAGTGACCATCTTCACAGCACACAGTAAGTCGTGTTTTCACCAGAGGGAGAGACTAAGGAGGCGTCTTCTGTCCATGTCCACAGCTGCCTTAAGAAGCCCCAGGCTTTGCCAAGCGCACACGGGTGTCCACTCCATCAGACCAGGACCAGGCGGGAGAACTCGGAGGAAGCCGCAGCCAGGGCAGTGGCCGGTCAGCCTTCTTCGGGAGCACCTTAGATAGGAGTTCTCTGCTGGCAGGACGAAGCAAGGGGCAGAGGAATGGGCACAGGACTGACAGCCCTCACTGAAGTCCAGGAGTCTGGGGGAGCTACTCCTGCCTTTTTCCTACCTTCTGCCCTTATGCAAAGGCCAAACATGAGTCCCAGGGGTGTTTTTGTAAACGATGAAATGCTTTACTAGGGAAAACCATTGTGGCTTGATTTGAAGAAAAAAAATTAATTAATAATAATTTCCTGCTTCAAAACATTTTGTTCACAATTTTCATGCCCGCCAGGTAGGATTTGGTCTCTGGGGAGTGAGCAAATGATTAAACCAAACCGCGAGCTACATTCTGCCTGGCCTGAATCATGTCCAGGATCAAAGAGCTGCTTTAAGATCAAAAGGCGCTGCAGTCCAGAAACCAAGCCTGCATGTGGCTGGCCCGGCACTCCCAGAGGGGGCTGCTTCCACAGACAGTAAACAGTCCCTCCTCTTTGTTCCCCCGGCAAGTTCTGCTTTTATTTCTTTCCATACCTGGGAAGTGGTGGGTGCTCCAAGCGCTGGGAGCATTCAGGAGAGAGGAGGACAGGGACGAGCTGAGCTGGTGCCTTACTTGAGGACACAGACGGATGGGAGAGCCACTGGGCCTCTGCACAACTTCTCAGAATGATCAGTGGACATTTCAGCAAAAGGAACTCTGTCCTGCAGAAGGAAATACAAGTGCTTGCCTTTCCTGTTTTATCAGGAAGCTCTCACGGTAAACATTGTACCGAAATCAAGTCTGTCTAAGATCCCTGACTGCGGGCTTTCTTACTCTCTCCCTCCCAGCTAGAGCGAATTCCAGCTTTCTCCTTTGCATCCTCCCCACACCATGGCCTCTACTTCAATCAGGAAAATTAAATCATAGTCCAGGGGGGCTTTCATAAAGTTCACAGAAAATGCATCTTAAGAAAAAACTGCATGAATTTCAAAAACTTCTTCAGTACCATAATAAAGTTAGCTTTAAAAAAAAAAATTTGTGTTAAAGCCACCGCCTGCAGTGCTGGCATCCCATATGGACGCCGGTTCGAGTCCTGGCTACTCCACTTCCGATCCAGCTCTCTGCTATGGCCTGGGAAAGCAGTAGAAGATGGCTCAAGTCCTTGGGCCCCTGCACCCATGTGGGAGACCCAGAAGAAGCTCCTGGCTCCTAGCTTGGGATTGGCACAGCTCCAGCCATTGCGGCCATCTAGGGAGTGAACCAGCAGATGGAAGACCTCTCTCTCTTTCTCTCTCTCTCTCTCTCTGCCTCTCTTTCTCTCTCTGTGTAACTGTGACTTTCAAGTAAAATAAATCAATTTTTTTTAAAAAAAGATTGTGTTTTATTCATTTGAATGATAGAGTTACAGACATACAGGGGAGAGACAGAGAGAAATGTCTTCCATCCATTGGTTCACTCCCAAATTGGCCACAAAGGCCGCAGCTGGGCTGATCCAAAGCCAGGAGTTTCTTCTGGGTCTCCCACGTAGGTGCAGGAGTCCAAACACTTGGGCCATCTTCCACTGCTTTCCCAGGCCATAGCAGAGAGCCAGATGGAAAATGGAGCAACCGGGACACAAACCTGTGCCCATATGGGATGCTGCCGTTGCCGGCGGAGGCTTAGCCTACTATTCCATAGCGCTGGTCCCAATCAACTTAGCTTTTTAATTCCACTTTTCTGTGCATTTTTGAAGTGTTCACATATTTCCTTCCAATTATTTATTCATTTTCCATCTGCTAAGTAGTACCTTTTCCTCCTCTCCAGATTATAATCCCAACCTTCACCTATTGGTTAGGATTATCTTCCGCTGGAAGGGTACACTCAGGGAAGATCAGCACCACAGGATCCTCCTCCCTAGAGGCCACCAGCCTCCCAATAACCACACACACATGCACATACACACACACACACACACACACACACACACATGTGGAGACAGGGGAGAGCTCCTTGGCTCTACTGGAAGAACTGAAGGAATCTCCCAACTGCACCTGACAAAGTCCTTCCCATGTGTTTCTGGAGGCCCTGGGAAGTTGCACGCATCTTAGAGGAATGTCCACTTCAACAGCGCTGCTGCTTGCTGGCCAGGCCCCTGTCATCCTTCCTGCTTCCTTGCAGGGCTCTTGTAAATCCCTGACAGTCGCTGCAGACCACGGCCCCGGCTCTGCCTCTCACCCTGCTCACCTCCCAGCTGCAAAGCTCCGGAGCTTGCTGACCCTACCAACCCTACTTGTTCCTTAGCATGCTGGAGCCAGGCGGCCGCCCTGAGCCTTCACCTAGAGGGCCCGGAAAGCAGCCTTACTCAACTATTAGCCTAAATCTAGCTGCGAGGAAGCAATTAAGAAAATCTAAATTATGGATTTATAAAACAGTCAACCTGGACCCCTCAAAAATCTTTTTTTTTTTTTGACAGGCAGAGTGGACAGTGAGAGAGAGAGACAGAGAAAGGTCTTCCTTTACCATTGGTTCACCCTCCAATGGCCGCAGCGCCCAGCATGCTGCGGCCAGTGCATCGCATTGATCCAAAGCCAGGAGCCAGGTGCTTCTCCTGGTCTCCCATGGGGTGCAGGGCCCAAGTACTTGGGCCATCCTTCACTGCACTCCCTGGCCACAGCAGAGAGCTGGCCTGGAAGAGGGGCAACCGGGACAGAATCCGGCACCCCAACTGGGACTAGAACCCGGGGTGCCGGCGCTGCAGGCGGAGGATTAGCCTGTGAGCCATGGCACCGGCCTCAAAAATCGTAACGTCATGGGGAATGATAAGATCTGGGGACCTGTTGTCCAGACTCCAGGGCACTAAAGAGATGTCAGGCAAGGATAGTGAATGGGCCTGCTTAGACCCCGACCTTTTTTTTTAAGGACCATGGAAGGTATTAATGAGAACACTGAATAAATTTGAATGTGAGCTGCCTATTATATCATGTTTGTGAATGTTAAATTTTTAATGTAAAAGTTACATTGTAGTTCTACAGACTACCCCTTTTCTTAACACATAAATGATGAAGTATTTTGAGATGAAGCCTTATGGTATCTAAACTCTCAAGTGGTTCAGCAAAAAATGAACTCTACGTGCATTTGTATACACATGTGAGAAGGGGGAAGAGAACAAGGAAGCAACTATTTTAAAGTGTTAATATAGGTGAATCCAAATGAGATATATGAATGCACTATTCTTGCAACTCTTTGAGGATATTAAATTTTTCAAAATAAAAAATTGAGGTTCATAACATCAAGCAGAGGAGACAGACACTATTGCAATTCCTATCATCCATATTTCTGTCATCTCTCTCCAAGATGCCCATGCACTAAATTTCCCCCACCATCCTTCAGGGAAAAAAAAAAAAAAAACTCAAACAGAGAAATTCATGAAACCAATAGCCCTTTCACTCTTCAGACAAATACACTCTGAATTCCAATTTGTATGTGACAGAGACCCCATTACTCTTGCAAATATAGAATTCATTCATTGCACCATACACAGTGTGCGGTACATTACATAGCGTGCGATTCATTCCCTATACAGCACTCATTTAGGTGTGTGTCCATTGGTTGACACAGGGTGGAGAGAGATGACCCCAATACAAGTATCTGGAATCCAGATGCACAAAAGAAAATGTGGACTCAAAAGCATACGTTTTCTGAAGACAGCCAGTCGGAGCTTACTGCATGACATACAATTTTTTTTTTTCATTAGAGCCAGCCCTACCCTTGGTGGTTCTAGGATGACCCAATATTCAGCCAAGACAGTATTAACTATCAGATAGAACTGAAACTTTCCAAGTCCACTTTCAAGGATCAACGCAAAGTTTTCCTACATAAATTTCTTCTTATTCTGTGTTTTAAAAACATTTATTTGTGCTCCTATTATTAGAGTTCAGGAAACAGGATTTCTAAAACAGCTCTTTAAGAAATTTGTCAATGGTCAAACCTTCCTGAGAATATATAAGCTAGGGCTGGCGTTGTGGCCTAATGGGTTATGCCACCGCCTGCGTTGCCAGCACCTTATCTGGGTGCTGGTTTGTGTCTCAGCTCTATTGCTTCTCCCTGCTAATCTGCCTAGGAAGACAGCAGAGGATGGCCCAAATCCTTGAGCCTCTGCACCCACCTGAGAGATGGGGATGAAGCTCTGGCTCCTGTGTGGGGAGCAACCCGGACTAGACTAAGTTACTGGAATTAAGACTTATTCTATGCATCTGCTCTCCCACAATATGGCGCTGAGAAGGGAGAAACAGCTTCTACACAGCTGCCTCCAGTTCAACCAATAAACTGTAGGACCTACTCCTGATTGGAGGAGAGCAGCGTACTCGGCGTGTGGGTAGCAGAGTTGGGATTGGTGGAGGAGGACTATAAAGGAGGAGAGAGACAACATGCACCAGGAACATCTAAGGGGAACATCTATCTGAAGGAACACCTGTGCAGCCCCCGAGAGAGCCGGCCGGCGGTGTGCCGCTCCCCCGCGGAAGTGGGGAATGTGGCAGGGGGAACCGCCCTTCCACGGAGGTGGAAGGGTCGGTAGCCAACCCGGGAAGAACCAGCAGCAAACCCGGGGAGGGCCGAGCAGACAAAAGAACAGCGCAGGGTCCTGTGTCGTTCCTCCACGAAGAGGGGGAGCGACACTCCTGGCTTTGGTCAAGCCCAGCCCTGGCCATTGCGGTAGTTTAGGGAGTGAATCAGTGGATGGAAGATGTCTCTTTCCCTCTCTCTTTGTAACTCTGTTTCAAAAATAAATAAATAAATAAACCTATGTTTAAAAAATAGATGATCCAATATTTGATCTGAAAAATTGCAGTTTTTGTAATCACAGGAATTATTGCCACGGCTTCTTGCATTACAGCCATTTGTATACATACTTTTCCACCTAGTAGGCTACACTCTTAAGTTCCTTCAAGGAAAAGGATGTGTTGTTTCTCTTCTATCTCCTGTTTTGTTCTTTATGGGCAAATGAGTCCAGCATCTGCCACGGTTTTTATTTTATGTCACCCATATGCTAATGTGCTCACTGGTCACCCCTGCTCTCCTAGGAGCTGTAGGTTATACGTCCAACTCCCTATTGGACAAACCTTTTCTCGTGCTTTCTAGATACTTCAAAAAACCACCCTAAGCTGAAGAAGTCCTCACGGTCCTCTACTTCCTCCAAATGCTCTCTCTGTCATATTCCCTTTCTTTAATCAGATCTCCATATACCCATTCACGCAAGCCACAGCCTGTTAACATCTGTGCCTTCCCCTTTATCTTATCTCCAGTCTTCAGTCTGTCACTAAATCTTCTTTTATCTTTAGCTCTACCCCCTTCTCCCTGCTACTTTCTTTTCCTAGCTCAGAAGCTCATTGACTTTTGCTGGGACTATTGAACAAAATTCCCAACGAACTCCCTGTTCCCAGTTCTGACATACTTAGATCCATCTTCTATCTTGCAGTTAAATGACATCTAAGCACACCACTCTCAACACAAAACCATTCTATGGCTTCCTAAACTTAGAATAGAATTGACACTCCCTGCTGCGTATGCTAAGTCCTGTGTGAACTGAAGTTTACAGACATAATTTTCTCCACTGTCCCCCATTGTCTTATAGAAGACAAAAAGCTCATGGAAAATGGATTTAAAAGATGTTTATCATAGTGCAAAAAAAAAAAAAAAGGTTGAAATTCATGAATAGGAATGCTCTTCCAAAAGTTCACGGAAAATGAGAATTATTTTTAAAATGATGTGGATTTCAGTTGTTGGCATCAAAACAAGCATGTTAGTGTTTTTCATCACATTGCACACATGCTTTTTGGGGTGTTCTGCACTCTGTGCTCTCGGTGTGCCAGAGCCCTCGCGCCTCCTCACCTGCAGCAGGTGATTTCGAGTTTCTGTGCGTTGCTCAGCCGAGCATTTCTGCCCATATCTTTTTGACAGGGGGACCTCTTACCTTTCAACGCTCAGCTTAGCCTCCATCATCTTTGGAAGTCTTCCCCAAACCTCCTGACTGGGCTGTATCCTCTACATTCGTCTCCCTCGGTCATGATTGTATTATTTGGAAATCTGGTGTAAATATGGCCTCCCAGTGAAAATTACAGGCTCTTAATCACAGGTTCTCTGAATTTTCATTTGCCTTCAAAGCAGTTAGCATGGTGCATGGAAAATAATAGATATTTCATAAATATTTGTCCAAAATCACTCGTTATCTCCCCTTGTGACCAGCACAGAGCAAGGTTGAAAAAATTCCCGGGGCCAGCGTTATGGTGCAGCAGGTTAACGCCCTGGCCTGAAGCGCTGACATCCCATTTGAGCACCAGTTCAAGACCTGGCTGCTCCACTTCCGATCCAGCTCTCTGCTATGGCCTGGGAAAGCAGTAGAAGATGGCCCAAGTCCTTGGGCCTCTGCACCTGCGTGGGAGACCTGGAAGAAGCTCCTGGCTCCTGGCTTCAGATCAGCGCAGCTCCAGCCGTTGCAGCCAATTGGGGAGTGAACCATCGGATGGAAGACCTCTCTCTCTCTCTCTCTCTCTCTCTGCCTCTTCTCTCTCTAACTCTGACTTTCAAATAAATAAATAATCTTAAAAAAATTCCCAAAGGACACCTTTGGAATAATACAGATATTGTTCTCCTAGAGCTCTTGCCAGGAGCCCAGCTGATGAGAGAGGTCTGGGACCTGGCTGCTTTCCCTGCACACTTTCTTTAATTGTAGCATGAGACACACTGAAAGCAGGAACCCCCTTTCCTGTGCTTTCTCTCAGACCAGTCCTTCACTGCTGCCTGGTCCTCTCCTTCTCCTGGTCTCCTGAGGTTAGAACCCATCAAGTTTGTACATTTTGACACCTCGGCATTCTGTTTGTTTGCTCTGTTCTGCCTGCAGTTTTTCTCCCCTCGTTCTCTAAATTTGTACTCTCTGATCTATCTTAAAATGTCTATGCAATCCTTGTTCATCAGGTCTTTGTAAGACTGCTGATTGATTCTCTGTTCGGGTTACATCATCCTAGAATCCAAAGCATACTGTTCATGTAATACACACACTAGTCACCTGTCAGTTTCTCCTACTGAGACTGAAAACTCCCTGATGCCAGGATCTATGGCTCCTTTACTTTTGGGTCAGTAGACCCTGCCTAGTGTCTAGTGCTATACAAGATTTATGCAAGTGACTGATGGAATACTCTCACATAAAGCAAGCCAGGTGCACAGACAGTAGGATGTTCACACTTTGATGGTAGACAGGAGCAAGCCCCTGGAAGTCATGTGGATGATCAGGCCTCCCGTGAGTGTATATGCTGATGCTCCATAGCAAGGCCAGGGCACCAGGGTCAGAGGAGGAGAAGTGGGATGAGAGAACGGGAAATGTAAGTCTCAGTAGGGTACAACAAAGTTTTCAATTGTTCCCATGCCCCAGGCTCTGCATCAGGAATCTTTCTGGGAGTTCCAGAAAATTCCAGTACTTAGAGATATCACTTGTGCAGGTATTATAGTTGTTTGGGTCTGTAAGTTTGGTCTCCCATTATACTGGAAATTTCACAAGTACTAAGACCACACTGTTTGTTTGCCTCTGATTCTGGCAGCCCCTACCAAATGCCTCCTTGCCTACAGCAAGTACCTAGAGAATGTCTGGTTGCTAACAGATCATGTCCTTTGACATTGAAAATGTCTTTAAACATGGGAGTGGCTGTTAATGAGTTTTGACTATGTCTTGAGTAAACAGTCCCAGTCCAGGTATATTTGTTTAATTTCTAATTCACATTCCACCACCCCCAGGGATGTTATAGCCTCTTATTGAGAGAGCTTCTAAAAGTCAGGCGTGTACCCATGTGAGAAGTGGTGCTGAGCGAGCAGCGGTGAGCCCCAGGCTGCCAAGTGTCCAGGGTTACTCCGCAGTTGGGGGTTTGTTTTCCACCCTGATTCATTGTGTAATTGAAAACCAACTCTCTCTGTGCTCATGACCATTACTTCCTCATTCTTAAGTCAGCTGAGGTCACGCTAATGAATGCAGCAGAACTGCAGTCTTCTTATCTTAAACACATACCCTAGATGAACCAAGGAAGCTGAAATGAGAGTCCAAGCCTGCTAAGAATTCATCATCAGCTCAAGAGTAAAAAGCAAATGAACCCACGAGAGAGAGAGAGAGAGAGAGAGAGATGCAGTGATATGGTTAAGATGCACGTAAATTGACAGCCGACATCTCTCAAACATTTGTTAGGTGCCAGGCACTTTTTAGACATCTTCTCACTTAACTACACGTAATTCTACAAGATAAACATATTAATCCCATTTCACAAGAGGATTTGGAGTCTTAATGAAGCTAAGTATTTTGGCCAGGATTTCTTAGCCGGGAAATAAAGGATTCAGGATACAAATGTAAGTCTTTCTGGTTTCAATTCAGTGGTTGTTTCGTTGTCCTAACCACTTCCCACACACAGAGGAAAACCTGCCATCCCATCCAGGGTGCCATACCTGCCAGGATACAGACAGGAAACAGAAACATCACCTGTGATTTTTAACAGAGAGAATCTAATAGAGGGAATTGGTTAAGCAGGTGGGGATGGGGTGGGGGGGGGGCAGTGAAGGGCCAATGAGAAACCCTGAGTAACAGAAGACAGTAACTACAGGAGGTTATACCCTCTATGGCTGGAGGAACTCAGGAAGAGGCTGGGGACGTCACATCCTAGATTGAAGAATGGGGACCTTAGAGCAGAGACACAGCCTTCTTGGGAGGGGCACTTCCTGGCTGATAGTGTGTGCACGATGGGGTTGATTCCTGGAGTACTAAAGAAAAAAAACCTAGAAATTGCGCTGTTTGTACCAAAGCTGCTTCCAGGGTGAAAGGTCACTGCTGTGCCAATGCTGAGAGAAAAAATAACAACAGACAGAAAAGGCAAGAAGTTTCTTTTCTTCACCTTGTGCCATCCAATTCCCCACCCCCTGCTCAGGGTCCCAAACTGACAAAGGATATCTGTAATTAACAGTCTCAGCCGCAGCCCAACAGGGCAGATTGTAGGAAGGTGGGTTTGGCTGAGAGAGAACAGCTCCCTCCCAGTACAACAGGGGGATGTGTCAGCGGCGGCGCGCAGGGGTTGGGGTGAGGGAGACAGTCGTCACTGTAGTAGTTTCAGGTGCCATCACTGGGCACTGATTATGCAACATTGCCTGGGCTCCTCACACACCGTGAGTAGGTTCTGTAGTCCTGCCAGTTTTACAAATGCAAAAGCCAGCATTCAGAGACACTGAACCACTGGGAGAAGGTTAGGAAAAAGGACGAGACAGGAGTCAAAGCCAGGTCTGGCTGGGTGCTAAGACCCAGCTACCACCACCTGTAATGGTTTTCCTGGCTGACGGAAAATTGCCACAAGCTGGGGTGGGCGTTTAGTGTAGTGGTTAAGATACGGCTTGGGATGCCTGCAGCTCAGAGCAGAGTGTCTGGGTTTGAATCCTGCTCCACTTTGAATTCTAGCTTCCTGTAAGTACACACCCTGGGAGGCAGCAGGTGCCTGCCACCCAGGTGGAAGACCCAGATCGACTTCTGGGCTCCTGGCTTTGTCCTGGCCCAGCCTGGCTGTTCCAGGCATTTGGAATAGTGGATGGGAAGATGGGAGTTTTCTGTATTTCTCTCAATCTCTCTCTCTCTCTCTCTCTCTGTCTTTCTACTCTCTACCTTTCAAATGAAATGAAAACAAAGAAAAATTGAAAAAAGAAAATCATATCACAAACAGAATAGCTTACAACAACAAAACTTCATTGACTCACAGTTCTGGAGGCCAGAGTCCAAAACCAAGGTGTGGTGGGGCCATGCTCCCTCAGTTCTCTGGAAGGGGCTTTTACCTTGCCTCTTCAGCACTGGGGGGCTCCAGGTGTGCGCTGGCTTTTGGCTGCATCACTTTGATCTCTGCCTCCTTAATCACACAGTCTTCTCTGGGGGTCTGCACGTTCTCTTTCATCCCTTTGAGGACACTCGTTATTGGATTTAGGGCCCACGAGTTATTCAGGATATTCTCATCTAAAAGCCTTAGCATAGTTACATGTCCAAGGATACTTTTCCCAAGTAAGGCTGCGTTTGCAGGTTGAGGCAGTAGAGCACAGGTGTATTATATTAAAAGGGACAATTCATTCACCACACCATCAGACCCTGTAAAATGACTCCTGGGCTTCTGAAAGTCATAGTCAGCAAAACCATTTGAAATTAAATTCTTGTAACATTTCCAGCTTTGAAAACAATGTTTTGTGCTGTATGTAGTACTTTTTAAAAAATTATGTGTTATTTGAAAGGCAGAGAGACAGGGAGAGAGAGTTAGAGACAGAGATACAGGAAGACAGACACACAGTGAAACAGACAGAGAGCTCCCATCTTTTGGTTCACTTCCCCAAGTGTCTATAACCATTGGGCTGGGTGTAGCTGAAGCCAGGATCCAGGAGCACAAGGTGGGTCTTTCACAGGGGTGGCAGAGACCCAGCTCCTTTAGCCATCACCTGCTGCCTCCCGGCGTGTGTATGAACAGGAAGCTGGAACTGGGAGTGCAGCTGGGACTCAAAGCCAGGCACTCGCAGATGGAATGCCAGTGACCCAAGCATGGCCATATCCACTATGCTAAACACCCACCCTGTATGTAGTGCTTTTCATATTGGGTCATCCTATTCCTTTAAGCTTCTCTCTCTTATTAAAGACAAACATGCAGTGATGTTTTCTGCAGCTCCTGTTGTCTGGAACAGACATCCTGTACGTCTTCGCCTCATCAACGCATTTCTGGTCCAGAAATCTCTTCCTCCTCTCTCAACCCCCCTTGACAGCTTCCTCTGACTTGACTTGCGTTAGCACTGTATACGCCATCCTAGAATTCAGAGGGCACGCCTGGTCTAAGGAGTATCATTTTGAGTGAGTGTTGCCTCAGCCACGGAGTGGAAGACTCCTGGGGCTTCCATCACTTGTCCCAACAAAAGCCCACCTCCCTTCTGCAGGCCTCCACTCCACACCCCAGCCCTGGGTAGCGAAGCTTCAGATAGCAAATCTCTTCTTGGTTGGGAGAACTGAATGATCCAATTTGCAATTCACCTGGTCAGAGACATACTTTAAAAATGTATGTACTGGCCTGCGCGGCGGCTCCCTAGGCTAATCCTCCGCCTTACGGCGCCGACACACCGGGTTCTAGTTCCTGTCGGGGCGCCGGATTCTGTCCCGGTTGCTCCTCTTCCAGGCCAGCTCTCTGCTGTGGCCAGGGAGTGCAGTGGAGGATGGCCGAAGTGCTTGGGCCCTGCACCCCATGGGAGACCAGGATAAGTACCTGGCTCCTGCCATCGGATCAGCGCGATGCGTCGGCCGCAGCCCACCAGCCGTGGCAGCCATTGGAGGGTGAACCAACGGTAAAGGAAGACCTTTCTCTCTGTCTCTCTCTCTCACTGTCCACTCTGCCTGTCAAAAAAAAAAATGTATGTGCCTTGCCTATATGCTTCTTATGTGTGTGTGAAGAGCAAAAAGATTTTTCAAAGCCAGCAGACATTAGGAGAGAAAGGTACATTTTTTCCCCTCTGGCAAAATAAATGAGAGCTGAGGGACCCCTAATGCATCAAGGTTATGAAGTTATATGTCTGATCTGACAGAATAAAAAAAAAGACACCTTTACTCTCCCATGTAAGTATGTGAGACCCATCTTTATTAGGGTCTGACATGTTTGCTTGTGAATATTTCCAGTATACACGTATTTCAGACTTGAGACTTAATTCTGAAGTTTTTGTATTTTTCTTTCTGGAAGGAAAAGAGAAGAATATTAGAAAGCAAAAGTTTCAGGCCCATACGAGGTTTTCCTTGTCTAAACATCTCAATATCAAAATGGTCAAACTCTATTTGAAATTTGATTTTCAGAAAGCATTTCCTGCATCTGCACACACAGATATTGATGTTACCACATTATTCCTCCCTCTTTTCCCACAAAATTCTTGGAAACATTTCTTCTCTGGGCAGAGCATGTGTTTGGCATTCATTGAGATAATTCCTCCGTGTTTCATTTATTTTCCTTAAGCTTTTTCTCCTTGGTGGGTTTGCATTTTACTTTTTTCACTGGCTGTAAAAGAAAAGATCCAAGTGGATTATTTCACACATAACACTCTTCTCCCCTTCGGATGCCCAGGAAAGCACTAAACTCTGCCTGTCCCCTTCTTCTTCTTGGTACAGTCTTGCACTGCTTGATGACAGGAGGACTTTCTGAGAAATGCCATAGAGCATACTCACACCGACCAAGATGGCCACAGTGTCACTAGGCGAGACAACCTGATGGCACCACAACTGTACCCGTGGTCTGTCACTGCTGGAAATGTTGTTATGTGGCATGTGACCATATGCTGATGGAAAAGTCTGCCATCAATACCTCATCTCAAGTTATTTGGAAAAATAAGAGTAAGACCTGCCAGGAATGACTCCTCCCAGAGCTGGTACTCTATCATGGAGTGGACTGGGGATGTGCAGAGGGACGGGTGGAGCATGAAGGAGGGCTTCCCCAGGGTGGGCAAGCCCAGCTCAGCAGGGAAGCAGAGCTGCAGAGTCCTCTCCTTCAGTACTCAAAGCTGGGTACCCTCCGTGTCCCACCTGTGGAAGCACTCAGCATGTTCGTTCGTAACATGAGCCATGGACCCCATAGCTTGTTGAGTGTAGGGCAGGGCCTTTTTCCAGTTCAGGTTTTCCAATGATCTCTTCAGTTGTCATCCCACTCTCTGAGGAAGTGGGGTCTAAAAGCGGAACCCAAGCTCCAGATGGTCTAGTGTCTTGAACTTGTTCCTCTGACTTCTTTCAGGGCCAACAGCTATCCAAGATTCCACAGTCCATCTATAGTTCATCCAAGAGGCTACTGCCCAGAGGGGAGGGAGACATCTTAATCCTCCTCTTGGTAACTTCACAGATTTTCCACTCACTGTCTAGTTACCTCTTCCATGGCAAATCTCTTTTCTACGGCTCCCACTAAACCAATCTGCCACTGCTGTAGCTAAGGACAAGGTGTGTGAATGGGAAGTTTGTGAATTCTGCGGCTTGTTGCAAAACTGGGGGAGGAGGAAGGGGAAGATTGTCTGGCCCTCAACTGGACTAAATTCTGCTTCTTTTTAAAAAAGATTATTTGTGGCGCGGCACTGCGGCTCACTTGGCTAATCCTCCGCCTGCGGTGCTGGCACCCTGGGGTTCTAGTCCCGGCTGGGGCACCGGTTCTGTCCTGGTTGCTCCTCTTCCAGTCCAGCTCTCTGCTGTGGCCCAAGTGCTTGGGCCCCTGCACCTGCATGGGAGACCAAGAGGAAGCACCTGGCTCCTGGCTTCGGATGGGTGCAGCGCGCCAGCTGTAGCATCCATTTGAGGGGTGAACCAACGGAAGGAAGAAACTTCATCCAGGCTTTGTCAAGTAGGAGAGAGAATCTGAGTTTTCATGCAGACGCCTCAAAGCAGACACACAGAGCAAAGAAGGCCACGTGAAGATGGAGGCAGAGGTCGGGAGGCTGTCACTACAAGGAATGCCAAGGATGGCTGGGAGCCCCCAGAAGCCAGGAGAGAGGTGCGCGGGCACGTTCTCCCTCACAGCACCCTGGAGGAGCCAGCCGTGGTGCGCTCTGATCGTGGGTTTCCAGGCTGCACGACTGTGAGAGAATGCGTGCCTGAGAGGGAGCAGACAGCATGAGCTCCTGAAGGAGCCCCTAGGAATGCGAGGCTTTCCAGGGGAGCGATCCAGGGCCCTTTGCTTCCTGGGTACCTTTTTGGTCAAAATGAATACACATTGACATGCATTAAATAATGCTTGAAGCTTCCTGGTGCCTTGATGATTTATGAACAGAGTTTGAGATTCCCTGATTAAAGTAACAGACTGGAAAGAGCGCTCATTCTTGCTTTCAGCCAGTCTACTCCATCGCCTCCTACATCTTCATCTTCCCTCTGTGCAAAGTGCTTGCCTGGAACACTAAGATATAGGAATGGGGGGCGGGGGTAGGATTCCAGGCTAAATTACATTTGAGGTAAAGTGTCTTAATCAAAGGGTGGTGGGTTTCTTTTCTGTCAGGAGTCCTGTAACCTTGGATACACTTATTTGCACTGTACAGCTCCGCATGGGCGATGTGATATACAATGTCCAGCAAATCTTTGGACCTGGAATCCTTTTTATCATGGAAATAGCATGTTTGTGAAACACATTTTGAGGAACCCTGCATCAGAGCAACCAAGGAGTTGGACATGTGATAGAATTAAAATGTCCTCCCATTCTCTTGCCTCCAGGGTGCCTTCCCAACAATACCAGAACAGAGATGGACATCCCATCCCCAACAGATCTTGTCCCAGGACAACTGGACTCCAGGGTTGGTCTTCACTGGAGCAAGAAGGGCCATGGTCCCATCTGCAAATGAAAGATATCATCTAAGTGATAAACAGCAAAGGAATTGTCAGGAAGAATGGTGGCAGAGGGAGTCCCCCTTCACTTTGTAATCTTTGTTCACACGACCTTGGGCACGCAGAGACATTTGCAAGTAGAGGGTTCGCAAAGCCCTTCATAGAAACATGAGTAATGGAAAGGATCTGACGTGACTCAACACTCATTTCACGTAAGACAAACTGATCTCCAGACAGGATGGCCTGAGACAGATGCCTGGGTTCTATGTTAGCTAAAGTCTCTCGGCATTGTTTTGTTTCTGTCTGGAATATATAATTATAAGCTTTGAAGTTGAAGAAGCAAAAAAAAAGTTTAAATGATTCCATAACTGTAGCAATTGATGCATGCCGCTGGGGCTTGAATGGGTCGCCCAAAGTTCTTTTGTGGGAACCTTACACCCCAGAGTGACAGAAGGAGCACCTCTAGGAGGTGATCAGGTCATGTGGCATGGATCAATGTCATTATCACAGGAGGAGGTTTGTTATGAAGTAACTTTGGGCTGGCACCGCAGCTCAATAGGCTAGTCCTCCACCTGTGGTGCCGGCACCCCGGGTTCTAGTCCCGGTCAGGGCGCCGGATTCTGTCCCGGTTGCCCCTCTTCCAGGCCAGCTCTCTGCTCTGGCCTGGGAGTGCAGTGGAGGATGGCCCAAGTGCCGCAGTACGCCGGCCGTGGCGGCCATTGGAGGGTGAACCAACGGCAAAGGAAGACCTTTCTATCTCTCTCTCTCTCACTGTCCACTCTGCCTGTCAAAAAAAAAAAAAAAAAAAAAAAAAAAAAAAAAAAAAAAAAGAAGAAGAAGAAGAAGAAAGAAAAGAAAAGAAAGTAACTTTGGCCCCCTCATACATGTTCTGTCTCTTTGGATATCTCCCTTTCAGTCTCCACCCCCCCCCACCCCGTGCGTATACCTGCACATAGCCCCTTGCCCTTCTGCCTCCCATGGTGGGATAACACAGCGATCAGGCCCTTCCTAGACCCTCAGCCTTGCACTTCCCCTCCAAAACCATGAGCTCAATAACCTTCTGTTCGTTATAAATTTCCCGGTCTGTGGTATTCGGTAACAGCGGTATAAACCCAACTAAGACACAGACTATTATATGTCGCGGATTCATTTCAGTTTCCCAAACAGCCTCTTAAACATCCTCATCTCCATGCGCACCCCACCAATGACTCACTTTTACACTCTGACAAGTCACACAACTCCCTTGCTCTGCAGTGTCTCCATTTTCAAATGGGAGAAAAACAACTTCTGTGCTGTTGTATGTTGAAGGCACCTGATCATAAAGTGCTGTGAAATCCTTGGATAAATGATACCGCGCAGGCACGGGCAAGCCTAACCACAAAGCTAAGCCAAGAGGGGCACCCGCCAAGTCAGATGAGAGAGCATTGTTAACTTCTTGCATTGAGAACCTGGGTAACACTGGCCTCCTCCGAGAAAGGGCTCTGTCCATTTCTGGGTGGTTTGGTATAGCAGGAGAAAGAGGAATTTTAGGTTTAAATATTGGATCCGAAAATGATGGTTGCACAAAGCTCTGTGATTTAGGTTAAATCACTCTTCCAAAAAACCCATGTAAGATGGGGGTGAAGACACTGACCTCGCAGAGTGTATGTAAGGAGTAGCGAAAAATGGGCAGAATCCTTATAACAGAGTGGATGCTCTCAAAACAGAAGCCATGTACCTGCCATGTACTTACTGGATCCTGTTTGCAGGCTAATTCCACCCTCCATCTTCCACCAATGCAAGACTTTCTATTGATGGCGCTGGCGCTGTGGTGTAGCAGGTAAAGCCACCGCCTGCAGAGCTAGCATCCCATTGAGCACCGGTTCGAGTCCTGGCTGCTCCACGTCTGACCCAGCTCTCTGCTGTGGCCTGGGAAAGCAGTAGAAGATGGCCCAAGTCCTTGGGCCTGCGCACCCATAACGTGGGAGACCTGGAGGAATCTCCTGGCTCCTGGCTTCGAATCAGCACAGCTCCAGCTGTTGTGGCCAATTGGGGAGTGAACCAGTGGATGGAAGACCTCTCTCTCTCCCTCTCTCTCTCTCTCTCTCTCCCTCTTTCTCTGCCTCTACTTCTCTCTGTGTGTAACTCTGACTTTCAAATAAATAAATCTTTAAAAAAAAAAAAGACTTTCTGCTGGTGGAGAAGTCAGCAGAGCAACCAGGGAGACTAGAAACTGCCCATGGCCTTTACCCTCGGTGTGCTCCATTCATCTGTTCATCTGGCAGGCATTTCTTGCACTCCTACCACACACCAGACCTCAAATCTGGGCATCTGTTGCCTCCCAGAGTTGCCAGCATCCACTTCTGACAAGACTTGCCTGACCTCTCAGGTTCTCTCTTCTTCCCTGTTCCCAGGGAAGAAACCCTGAGCCTCTCAGAGTCTGCCTTGGACAGCTGTGCAGACTGTGCACTGCCTCGCTCCTGGAGCACCATTCACATCACAGTTTTTCCTTCTTGCTTTGTCTTCCCTGCCTGTATGTACCTGGGGAAGGTTTCTGAGGTTGTGCTAATAAACAGTTAAAAACAGCACACCTAAGAACCAGACTGGGGCCCCAGTGAAAGATGCCAAGTTTCCTTTGGACCATGAGGTCCAGCTCCTGCAGGACTGGCAGTCACGGGCTTCCCTAACTGTTGATCACTATAAAGTCGATGGCGACCTTTAATTCTCAAGGGAATCGTGTGTTAAATGTTATCTCTGTTTTGCCAATGAAGAAACAAGACACCAAGGAACTAAGTCATTTCCTGAGGTCACAGAGCCATTCCTAGACTAGGACCCATGCTCAGTACACGTGGCTCCCAGGCCCGTCTGCCCATGACACTGGTGGTGCAGCCGCGCTGTGCAGGAGAACTCCCCATGATGGTGGAAGTGGTGCAGGTCTGCACAGTCCAACACCGTAGCCACCCACACAACGTGATAACCGAGCACTCGACATGCGGCTAGTGCAACTGAGGACCGAGAAGAATTCATTTTACCGAATTCAAATGTAAATAGCCACGTGGGACAGGTGGCTGTTGTATTGGACAGTACAGATAGGGCCTGGCTACCAAACCTGAACTGTACAGAGAGGGCTTTGGGTCCCTGTCTTTTGGTAGATACCACCTCCTGGAACTATGTCTTCTCCACGCCAAGCTCCTGGCCCATGTGGAGCCATTCCTTAATCACTGTCTCCTGAACATTTAGAGGGGGCTGACCCTAGACATGGTCTAAGCCCACAGGTGGCCCATATGGCTTGATGAGGACAGGGACCAAAAAGGTGAACCCACCCAACAAGCAATTGTACCTCCCACGGAGCCTCAATTTTCCCATCAGCCCGGTACCTCTCAGTACTGTTGGCTTTGAAGGCAAAGGCAATCTTGTCTATTAAGCCATTATCATCCTGGAGGCTCAATTAGCTAACCAGGCACCTCCCTGGGTCCCTAGGAAATAGATCCAAGAAATGAGATAGAAAAAGGAAGG
The DNA here is from genome assembly GCF_051225735.1 of Oryctolagus cuniculus. Taxonomy (NCBI): domain Eukaryota; kingdom Metazoa; phylum Chordata; class Mammalia; order Lagomorpha; family Leporidae; genus Oryctolagus; species Oryctolagus cuniculus. The sequence goes on from NC_142875.1 coordinate 63,610,151, forward strand.
TGGTGTTGGCTATGACGGAAGCCCAGATAACATCCCCTCACTGGGTTCCAATCCAAAATTGTACTTTATTTGGTCAATACAAACTGTAAAAGAAAGGTTAAATCCTCTGGTTCTCCAATATTTCAACATAGTGGGATCCCAAATCAACATGGGCTTCCCCACTGCTCCTGGACCTTTGGGCCATCCTTTCAAGGCCCAGTTTCTCAAACGTCTACAGCATCAGCCCCACGGAGCAGCAGCCACAGCCCTGCTGAAGCTGCAGGTCCAGGTCCCCACAGCCCCCAGCGTCGGTTGCCTACGCCATCTCCTTAGCTCCCGTGGCTGACCTGAGTGGCCCATGCAGGTGTTTGTTGTGATGCCAAAGCGGGAGTGCAGGCCTGGGCAAGGTGCCTCTGGCAGACGCTGAGATTAACAACACAGCACCTGCGTGGCATCTGGAAGCCCAGTTGGTAGGATGGGGGAGAGAGTGCAGAAAAGGGGTGCCGAGAGGGAGTGAGGGATGCTGGGAGAGAGCTGGAACACACCAGAGTGCACTCCACCCCCTACCTCCTCCCTCACGTGCTTCCATAAATGCCAGACGTTTCTTGGAATGTTTTGATCGCCAGCCCCCAAAATCTTTTTCTTCTGCCTTCTTCCGACACCTAGAACAATGCCAGTGACACAGAAAGAACTCAAGAAGTGCGAGGCGTTCACAATTCAATGCACTCAATTTTGCAGGCTGCCACCAGACTCCCCCAGGGACTGCTGCAACCTGCCATTCTCCCCGCTGAGCACTCCTCCTGCTTCTTAAGCTCCCGCTGAGCCTCTGTCGTCAGTCGCCACTGAGATGGGTTGCTAATTCCAGGCCTTCCACCCACAGAGCTGACCCAGCCAAATGCCAGCGCAACGTGGGATGTAAATCCCTCGCAGGCTTTCGGCTTGGTCCTGGAAATAGCCTCCAACATAGAATTCAGCATAAGGCGTTAGCATTCTGTCTTCCCTTTGTCAGTGGGACCAACAGGAAGGAATCAGGGAAGGTGGTTCGCCTATAACCTCTTTGCAGAGCCAGTAGGCATTTTCATGTGTGTATACTTAGACACCAGCAGAGTGTTTGGCACAGAGAAAGGACTCTCAAGATAATGTTCCCAGTAAACACAAATGTGGATGGAAGGAGAAGTAATTTGGTCAACAAAGGAGGGAAGAGAGGAGGAAGCACTGGACTTGTCAAAGCATTGCTGTATGTTTCCTGCCTATGTTAGTTAACACCCTAGTCAGGGCTTCGCTCTCTCCTGTGAAATGTAGTTAATACACACCCTGTTGTTGATTGGTACAACCCTTAGGCGGTCGTAATGGCACTTGGCAGCAAAAACCAGAAAGATAGTTAAGAAAATTGACTTGGTGATTCTGATCTTTGGAGATCATTTTAAGAAGCTAATTCAGCAGAAATAAAATGGTTACATGCATGAAGTTCATCTGTAGTTAACTAAAGAAAAAATTGTTTTGAAACACAGAAAGATAGAGGGACAGATAGACACAGAGAGAGCTCCCTTCCGCGGTTCATCCTCCAAATGCCCACAAGAGCCCTGAGTCAGAGTCAAAGCCAGGAGCTCGGAACTCAGTCCAGGTTCCATGTGGTTGGCAAAAACCCAACTGGTTGACCATCACCACTACCAACTAGGATCCGCATGAGCAGGAAGCAGGAGACGGGGCCAGAGCTAGGTATCTAACCCAAGTACTCCAAGGTGCGATGTAGGTATCTTCATTGGTGCCTTAACTCCTAGGCTGAATGCTGACCCTGGAATTCCATTCAACAACAAAATACCTCACATTACTTAACTATCCACAATAGGGAAGTAATTACTCATGCGTAATACATATATACAATGGATCATTTTTCAACAATAAAAATTAATATTTAAGAAGACCAAACATACAGAATCTGCCTTCCTCAATGCTGCCAGAGTGTTCTTTTAAAAATCAAGTCTTGGGGCCAGTGCTGTGGCACGGCAGGTTAACATCCTGGCCTGAAGCACCAGCATCCCATATGGTTGCTGGTTGGAGTCCCAGCTGCTCCACTTCTGATCCAGCTCTCTGCTATGACCTGGGAAAGCAGTGAAAGATGGCCCAAGTCCTTGGGCCCCTGCACCCATGTGGGAGACCTGGAAGAAGCTTCTGGCTCCTGGCTCCGGCCATTTGCAGCCAACTGGGGAGTGAACCAGTGGCTGGAAGACCTCTCTCTTTCTCTGCCTCTCCTCTCTCTGTGTAACTCTGATTTTCAAATAAATAAATAAATAAATCTTTTAAAAAATCAAGTCTCTTCTGATTGCCACTCTGCTGACAATTATTCAATGGTTAAAAATTGAGGAGTAAGGGGCCGGCACCGCGGCTCACTAGGCTAATCCTCTGCCTAGTGGCGCCGGCACACTGGGTTCTAGTCCCGGTCAGGGCGCCGGATTCTGTCCCAGTGGCCCCTCTTCCAGGCCAGTTCTCTGCTGTGGCCAGGGAGTGCAGTAGAGGATGGTCCAAGTGCTTGGGCCCTGCACCCCATGGGAGACCAGGAGAAGCACTTGGCTCCTGCCATCGGATCAGCGCGGTGCGCCGGCCGCAGTACACCAGCTGCGACAGCCATTGGAGGGTGAACCAACGGCAAAGGAAAACCGTTCTCTCTCTCTCTCTCACTGTCCACTCTGCCTGTCAAAATAAATAAATAAATAAATAATCTTTTAAAAAAATTGAGGAGTAAGATAGTTGGGTCACATGGTAAGAATATGTGTGCATAAGACACTACCAGCGTGCTTTCCAAAGTGGGGGGAAGGTACCACCTCACCTTCCCACCAGCCGTGTAGGAGGCGCCCTCCCTGCTCACACCAGCGCTGTAATGCTCAGTCTTTGGAGTTTAGTTGTGTGAATAGGAAGGTACTGGTATTTGTACTGTAGTGTGAATTCACGTTTCCTGATGTCAAATGGTGTTGTGCTTATCAGACTTTTGTATGGTTATTTACCAAAAGGAAATAAAAAACTATGTCAAAAAAATTTTACATTAATTTACAAAGTTATTTGTAAAATTGTCCTAGCAACTTTATTTAAAATAGTCAAAGCTGGAAACCAAAATATCCATCAACAGATGAATGGGTACACTCAAATGCTACTCAGCAATAAAAAGGAATGGCCTTCGGATATGCCCAGCTACCTGAGTCAGCTTCAGTGACTTTACACTGGGTAAAAGAAAGCAGACGTAAAAGAAGATCCTGCAGGATTCTGTTGTATGAAGTCCTAGTGCAGCAGAACTAATCTGTTGTGACGGGGAACAGATCCTGTTTGGGGTTGGGAGTTAGGGAGGGCGTTGACTGGAAAGGGGCACAGGGAACTTTTGGAGGAGATGAAATGATCCACATCTTATTTGAGGTATGTTTACGCAGATAAATATGTCTGTCAATGCTCATCAAATTGCACACTCAAAATGGACGCACTTGTTGTATGTCAAACACAGCTCAATATTCTAAACAAACGAACTGCTCCTATTACTGCAGAATAAAGTAAAAAAAAAAAAAAAAAAAGTTGTGCATTAGCCGAGGTCTTTGAAGCTAAAATCCTCTCTGTTGTTCTCGCCAGAATCCCACCTATTTTGTACTAGTCACCCCAGATACGTACTGCTTCCCAGTTACCACATTTTGTCATGTTCCTATATCTTTACAAATACTATTCCCACATCTGGAACCCGAACCCACCCCCAGCCTCCTTGTAGCTTGACTCAGCCCCACCTGTCCTTTGAGATCAACTTGAGCCTGCCTGGCCTCTCCTTCAAGTTTGGATCCAGTACCTCTGATGTGTTCTAGCATCCGCTGGACACTGCCAGTCTCATGTTTCCATGCTGTGACCTCAGAGTCAGTATTCTTTTGTCTCCTTACTGGGCTCTGAGAATCTTGAAGCCAGGGCCTATCTTGCAATGTTTCTAGTATCTAGCACCAAACTTGGCCCATGTTGCTTAGTAAATGTTGAATGGGTGAATGAATGGGTGAATGAATGAGCATCTGGTCTACCCTAGGAAGGCTGCAGTAAGGATCAGGTGAGACAAGCAGTGTGACTCTGCACTCTATAATTTGGGTGTTTGATTTGGCACAATAATGTGGTTATGTGGCCAAGACTATGCCCTGCGTGAACCTCTAACTCCATATCAGGGTGCGGCCAGCAAAGAGAATCTTAGCACTTCCTATCTAGGAATCAGGATAACAAACCTCCCATGAGATCCTGAGTGCCTCAAGAGGCGAGCAAAGGAAGCTTGGCCCAGCTGAGCCGCTTAGTTGGTAGGTAGTGGCTGCACCCTCTCTGTGTGTAGCATACTTCAAACCACAACTCCTTGGGCCGGTGCCGTGGCTCACTTGGTTAATCCTCCACCTGCGGTGCCCACATCCCATTTGGGCGCCGGGTTCTAGTCCCAGTTGCTCCTCTTCCAGTCCAGCTCTCTGCTGTGGCCTGGGAGGGCAGTGGAGGATGGCCCAAGTATTGGGCCCTGCACCCGCATGGGAGACCAGGAGGAAGCACCTGGCTCCTGGCTTCAGATTGGCACAGCGCCAGCCGTGGTGGCCATTTTGGGGGTGAACCAACAGAAGGAAGACCTTTCTCTCTCTCTCTCTCTCTCTCTCTCTCTCTCTCTCTCTCACTATCTGTTACTCTACCTGTCAAATAAAACACACACACACACACACACACACACACACAACTCCTCATACCTACAACTTTTCACCATTCCACAGAATAGTTATTGGTTTATGCAAACCACTTGCCTTTCAGTTTCCAAACACAACTGTTTTCATGAACGTGCACTCTTGTTCCTGAAGCTTCTGACAAGGAAAGATTACCAATAGCTGCCAGGCAGATACGAGGCCAGCATTGCCTTTATGTGTGGAGTCTCCCTTGGCCATTTACTTGATGACATGGAGTTGGAATAGCAACTTCCCATGACTGGGATCTGTTTGCTTCGCCCTTGCTGGAGTTCTACAAGAATCTGGCAAAACTCCGCCAGATTCGCCTCCCTGTCAGCACCTGCCACGGTCTCCCCCCAACTTCCACCCTGTCAACGCCACCTACAGCATGAAGGCCCCCTGGCTGCCGAGTGACTCCCTGCCTGGATGCCACGTCCTTGAATGTGGGGAATGAAGGCGTCTTCTACTCTGTCATCCCTCCTGGACTTTCACCTGCTCTCATGCTCTTTCTCCTGTGTCGGACTGAATCCATCAGAGAGCCATCCAGTCTTCTTCAATCTTGCACACAGTCATTGGGGCTTTTTTCATAGTCCAACACAGAAGGTTAATTTGGTAAAGTAGACTACAATAGAGAGCCCTCAACAGGTCAGTGCCCAAAGGCGGGTGGATGACCCTCTGGAGGGAAGGAGGGGGGAGGTTGATAAGAGGCAAGAATAGTGTTAACCCTAGAGCTGGGTTTCAAGTTCTTTTTCTAAGTTACGAGGAGAGATTCCTTTGCTCACTCATTTATTCATTATTACAATCTGGTTAGACCAATGGCCTCTTGGGAAACAGCCTCATCTGGCCTCATCTCCAAGGGGAGCCCAGGACTGTACTCCTATCAGGGGCTCCCAAGTTCCCCAACACTAGCGTGGGTTTGCCCTGAAAAGTGATGCTTTATGGACACTCAAACACAACGAGAGTTTAAACAAGAGTCTTTGGGGAGAGGGCCAGGAGAAGACAGAATGGCCATGACCAGCAGTCCGTTCTCTTTCGGTCTGAGTCGTGTGGACAAACAACTTCCCATGTGAGTGGGGAAAGGAGGGATTGGAATGCTCGTTTGTATTTTCCGAAACTATCCAATGAACCGTGAACCTAACTCTACACCTGAGGCAAACGGGGAATTGCTATTTTAACACAGCACGGCTCAGAAAACAATCTGCACATGTTCTGGGACTTGGCCCAGCCCCAGAGAGATTCCTGGCAGCATTTTACGGGTGACTAATATTTGAGTTAAAATCAACAAGGGTTTTCCAGACACAGACTCTCTGAGGGTGAAGGCTGGACTTGTCACCTGCCTGCCACGGCTTGCTCTGGTTCGCTTTGTCACGTGGGATCTCAGAGGAGCTTTCTCCTGAGCACACAGCAGGCCTCTAAAATGCTCATGAATGTTTTTGTCCGATCTGGGTGCGTTCTGCTTAGTCTGCCGGCCCATATCTCACACATGAGGACAAGCAAGAGATGGACAGCATGAGACAGGAAACACACCTGTTTACTCCAGAAACATCTGTGAATGCCTTCCTCTCTCTGGGGCCTGTGGGGAATACCAAGATGACTACTCCAGTTGAATGAGGGCAGAAATGAAAACAAATAATTAAAAGAAGGCTGTCAAGTGCTGAAGCGGGTTTGCACGAAGGGCCGTGGGAACACAAAGAAGATCATTAATGTTGTCAGAGGCATCCCAGGAGGAAGTCCCTGTCTGTAGAGAATGACCTCGGAGCTGCACCTCAGCAGATGTGCTGGAAGGCTCAGAAGCGAAAGGAGAGGGGAGGCGGTCAGGCAAGGGGAGAGCAGATGCAAAGATCCAAAGGCAGCGAGCCCTCGATGTCGGCTGCGTCTAGGGTGCAGGGTAAGCAGGAGGAAATGGGGTAGCTATGAGCTGATATGGTGGGTTGGGGTCAGTTAAGAAGGGATGTGAGTCACGTTAAAGGGTCTGGACTTAATTCTTTGGGGGATGGGAAAATAAGAGAGAATTTAGGCATGGCTATGACTTACCGCATTTTAGAGAGACTTATCTGGCAGCAAGCAAACCTTGAAATGGCGAGGGAAGGTCAAAAGCTTGTACCATGGATAAAATAGTGAAATGAAATAGTGAAAACCTGGAATTAGTTGTTAATTGTGGTGGAAATGGAGGCTTTTGGTCTTCAGAAAATGGAGTCAACAGGAGGCTGCTTAGATTCAGAGGGTGAGGCAAGAAGGGAGTCAAGAGTGATTGGATGATCTCCAATGAGGGCAACTGACAATGACACGAGGAATAATTGGGCTAAGAAATGGAATGCAAGAGGCCTAAACACAGGAGTCTGAGAAATTAGACCCTATTCAACCCAAAATATTTCTTGTATGGAAACAGGATATCACATAGCCTAGGTAAAGGTGGTTGCTTTCATTTTAAAGCAATTTTAAAATCAATTGCTATAAAGTTTAACAACTTCCTGTTATGGTTGATGGTATCAGTTACAGGTTCCTTTGGAATACAAGTGGGACCAATGCTAGTACTAGGCCTTGCCCTGTCCTTTGCTGTTCTCCCAGGAATAACTGGCAGGAAAGACCACAGACTGACCATCAAGGACCTTTGTCTGTCTCAGCATTTCCAGATTGTTGAGAGCCTGGGGCACACAGGGTAAGAGTGAGAACTGGTGCACTGGGTGGTCAGGGCCAGGATCTTCAGTCTGATTGCCCAGGAGGAACTGAGGTCCAACTGGGCACACTCCCCACCGGGGCAGATTAGAGTAGCAGAAGGGGGAAGGAGGTGCCATAAGAAAGCCCTGTCCAGCCTAAAAGAGTGGCCGTGGGACCTCAGAGTTTGTTGGTCAAATCCTTCTCCCTCTAATCTGTGCAGTTTGAGAAAATGACAGTTCCAAGTTGTAAGACTGACTGTCATTCTGCGTAATTAGCCACCCTCATTGGCCGCATCCCAGGAAGAGCCGGCTGTGCGTACAGAGAAGTCCTTGTCTGTCACCCGGAGGGCTACAGACTTCTACATTCAATGAGGGAAGCACAAGGGGCTCGAACCCCAGGGGCAGAGAGCAAGGATGCAGGCAACCTGGACAAAGAAGACATCCCTCAGGGTGGTGGTGGAGGAGAGACTCCCTGGCAGCTGAGAAAGGAGTGAGTATGGACAGGCAGGGGTTTTGCTCAGAGAGGAACCAAGAGGGCTCAGGATCTCAGGGCATGTCTCAGGGTCACAGAGGGAGGAAAGACAAGGGAGTGAAAGCCTAAGATGGATTTGCAGGTGCGACACCGAGGCTCTAGGCTGGTGGACAGGAGCCTTCTTGTTGGTAGATGGTGAAGCTGGGAAAGTCCATTGGGTGAAATCCTTGAGAGCCATAAGGAAAAGCCAAGTGGGACAGGTTTTGATGCAGCTGAAGGGGAGATTTGACTTTGGAAAATGATCATTTTAGCAGTGGTGTCTGAGATAGAGAGAGACTGGGGAGCAACGAGAGACAAGATCGATTCATAGGCTGCTGAGAGATGAAGTAGGAATCTGACTTTTAGGTAGTCAAGCACCCAGCTAAGTTATTTTTACATAACTTTATGTGGAAGTTTCCCAAAGAGAAGCTCAGAGAGTTCTAGCGGTGCCAAAGCCAGGGTTCACACCCAGGTCTTGGACTCCTAGGTGGTGCTTCACTCTACGGGACTCTCCAGAATGGAAAGGTGATGACTGTCAGCCCCAGTGCACAGCGGATCCAATTGGGGAACTTCCAAAGCACTGAGGCCCAGGCAGTACCCCCCGACCACCTGAAACAGGAAACCCAGGGGTGAAACCATACCTACGCAGCTGAATTCGAGAACCACGCCTGTGAGATGTTGCAGAGGAAGACGAGTGTCTCTGGCCAGCAAGTGGGAGGATCGAGAGAGAAGGAGGGATGAAGGTGACTTGAAGACTTCCAACTGGGGCCGGCACCGTGGCTCACTAGGCTAATCCTCCACCTTGCAGCGCCAGCACACCGGGTTCTAGTCCCGGTCGGGGCACCGGATTCTGTCCCGGTTGCCCCTCTTCTAGGCCAGCTCTCTGCTGTGGCCAGGGAGTGCAGTAGAGGATGGCCCAAGTACTTGGGCCCTGCACCCCATGGGAGACCAGGAGAAGCACCTGGCTCCTGCCATTGGATCAGCGCGGTGCGCCGGCCTCAGCGCACCAGCCGCGGCAGCCATTGGAGGGTGAACCAACAGTAAAGGAAGACCTTTCTCTCTGTCTCTCTCTCTCACTGTCCACTCTGCCTGTCAAAAAAAATAAATAAATTAAAAAAAAAAAAGACTTCCAACTGGGATAAAGTCAGAAAAGAATGCTAGAGGGGACAAGAGGAATTTATTTTCTTTGTCATTTATTTCGCTGTCACAGTGTGACATCCAGGTGAAAATGCCCAACAGATGCTTGGCAAAGTAGGCCAGAAGCTTCAGAGCCTACAGGCAGTACCAAGGTCAACGGCTCAGCCAGGGCAGGCTGGGCCAACTTGTACCAGCCCGAGAGCCAACTGCTCAGTCTCATGAAATTTTGCAAGCCCACAGTTAATGCAACCATTGTTAGGAAACCAAATTATAGGAACTTTCCACTAAATATATTTTTACAAGTTCTCAAAACCCATCACTTCCTAATTACTTTTCTGCACTTTTTTTTCATCTGTGCTCCTGAGCTTGCTCAGGTCCATCTTAGCTGCTGGTAAGAAAATCACACAATGGTGGCCCAGCATGCACCTCTTCCCAACTCTACACCAGTCACACTGGACACAACAGCTTGACAACAGCCATGGTAAGTATTTGCATCATGAAAATGGGCGCAAACTACAAGTTAACCCTGCCGCCGCCCCAACAGCCAGTTGTTAAACATTTACCTACACACTATGATGGGCTATTCTGAGTAGACAGTGGACAACTCCACTTGGGGAACCTCATTAAAGTAGAATAAGGTAGAAAACCAGATTCCACAGTTGAGGAAAAAAAACATTGCCACTAGAAACAGTTTTCCCTTCGACTAATATTTCCCCAAACACAAGTGTTTTGCCCTACTCGGGTCTCCCGGGATTGCTACTATTCCAAGCAGACCTGTTTTATTTAGCTCTGTGAATAAGACACCGCTCATCAGAGAAGACCTAGTTTATATGCACACATAAAAATACTCTGTTTATATAGCACTTTCCTTTTAAGGAACTCACAGCAATTACCCGTGTTCTCTTTATTCTTGTGAAAGCCCTGGGAGGTAGCTAGGTGGTAGAGGAAATAGGAAAGTAGTGAAAAATAAGCATTAATTTAGGAATCATGGCATTACCTAACCTCAGCAACCTTTTTTTCTCCCAGCGCGGAAAGTCCTGACTTCAAGACTATAAAGTGTCTTGCTTAAGAAGGTTCTAGAATTGGACTCTCATCACTGGCAGGTCTCCACCACCATGGCCTCAAGGGAGAGGAAATGTCCCACTCCCTTCTCTCTTCGTCCTTGCCTGCTATTTTGACCCCAGCACCTAACTTGAGCTTGGCTGGAGTTGTCCACGCCCACCTGGCTCCAGGACCCTCAGGGAGTTCACCAAGGGGCCCTCGACAGGAAAAGGGGTGGGCCTAGGTGGGAGCAGCAGGCACCTGTAATAGCAGCTGTTTCCACACGATTCTGCTTTGTCAAATGATTGTTCCTGGGCTCCTGGCCAATGACACCACTGTCCCCTCGGCACCTACCGCATTGTCCCCCTGGGAATCCAAATGGCCTCTTTGCACTTCCTCTACACTTTCCTTTGAGGCTCTGGACAATCTCAAGTCAATCATTTCAATATAGATCAGTTTCTCTCTTCGGCCGTGTCTTCCCCTTTTACCCAGGAGTTACCTGCGCTGCAGGGCAGGAGCTACGAGCCTGCTGGTGATGGGAAAGAATGCAGTGAGATGGATCTAAGTTGGGGGATTGGGGAGCAGCCTGGACATGTGCGTGTGCATGTGTGTGCCAGAAACAGAAATAAACTGAGAAAAAAAAAAAGAAAAAAAAAAAAAAAAACGGGGACAAGGAGAAGGGAGAAAGAGATCAGTGGGGACTCCTGAACTGAAAATCAATTTTGTTTCTGACTAGGATTTCCCTGTTTATTTTAACCCCTGGGTCAGTAGATTTTAAGGTACAACTTCCAGATGGTTAACCCGGGGCTCCATCTCATCCTCTTAATAGCGTCCTCTGGAGGCAGCCCCACAAGGTAGGGGGTGGGGCACGGCCAAGAGCATCTGGTGCTGGCCTGCGGTCACTGGGTGTTCAGATGGCCTCCACCCAGCTGTGTCTGGAGGGCCCTCCCCGCCTGGCTTCCCAGTCACCCAGGATGGCCGCAGGGGTGCTACTGGTGTTCACCTGGGCTCCCCCATCACCTCATGGGGCGTTCTGAGGCATGTCTCCAGGGCAGCCCACCCGGCTGGAGTGTCTTTGAGGCAGGCAGGGGGGACAGGAGGGTGACAGACCAGGAGGTGGGGAGTCCCAGTCACAGGCTGAGCCCTGATTGGTGGCCTGGCTGCCCTGGGCACGGGGGATTCTGTGGCTATGAAAACAAAGCACGATACAGCCGACAGGGCTCCTGCCTCAATTTCAGGTGCTTTCTTTTTTCTAAGATTTATTTATTTTTTCTAAGATTTATTTATTTTTATTTGAAAGACAGAGTTAGAGAGAGAGAGAGAGAGAGAGATCTTCAATCTGCTGGTTCACTCCCCAAATGAAGCAATGGCAGGAGCTAGCCCAACCAGAAGCCAGGAGCTTCTTCCAGATCTCCTATGCGGGTGCAGGGGCCCAAGCACTTGGGCCATCTTCTACTGCTTTCTCAGGCCACAGCAGAGAGCTGGATGGGAAGTGGAGCAGCCTGGACTTGAACTGGCGTCCATATGGGATGCTGGCACTGCAGGTGGTGGCTTTACCCGCTATGCCACAGCGCCAGCCCCTGTTGCGGATGCTTTCTGAGGTCCCTTCCCATGTAATATTCTCTAAACGACTCCTAAGTGGTAGAGGGCTTCCCTGCAAGTCCTCGGTGGTGAATGAATCCAGCCTCTGTTGTGTGAAAAGGACCTGTTTGCTTCCCTTACATTCGACTTCCCAAACTTCACTGCTTCACACTTCTGCACTGTGTGGGTGTCTGCAATGTTAATTGGCCTCCCCACAGTCCCTGGAGAGAGGCAAGTGTTGCAACACCTGCCACACTCAAAAACACTCATTTAGGTGTCTGATTGCTCGGGGCATCCTGGATACGAAGTCAAAGAGCCAAAGTCCAGCTGTCCAGAAGCTTCTAGAAGCCCCTAGAACTCGCCCACATCAAGGACAAACAGCTGAGCCAACTCTGAGCAGGAGCACTCTGGCTTTGAATGGTGGGGAGAGGTGAGAGAGATGCAGACCCTGGCTCCCCTCCCCCTCCTAGACCCCCATCCTCATCCTCACCCCGACCTCCCCACTGCCAAGGCACGAACCCAGACTCAACCTGTTCCCGGACCTCGCTGGCGTCTGACATAAGAGCCTGCTATTGTGTTCCTATCAGGGGGAAACAGCAACAGAGGGCGAGGGTGTGAGTAAGGAAAATAAAAATAAGAAGTCTCCAAGGCTTGCCCCTAGCCTGGGTTATCTTGGCTCCTTCCATGATTCAGTTCACAGGCTCTGACATAAAAGGCAGGAAGTTACAGGCGCTAAACAAAGCTCCTTAGATGTCAGGAAATTAACCTGGGAAATCGGAGCCAGGAGCGATTAAAAGCGCTGCGGGCGGAGTTCAGAAACCACCATGGCCTTAGATCAAAAGCTGTTTGCTGGGCATCCCAGGCTCGCCTCTGCCCAACTGCACATTCGAAAAAACAAGACACGACCTGGCCACAGAGCCAGCGCGCCTGGGCGGTCGGCATTCTTCCTGCTGCCTGAGTTAGTCCTCTGTCCGAGCTGTAGCCTTTGACGGTTGCCATAGGCGTTCCAGTGCCTGCCCTTGGCAAGTCTGCCCTCCTAGGGCAGCTGACTGCTCTGGCTTCCTTATAAGGGAAGAAGATCCTGTATCTGACCTCAGCTGGGGTCCAACAAGTGGCCCCAGGGGAAGCAAAGAAGGTCCTTAAAAGGAGTGGGAGGTGAGGGAGCCTGGGGATCCTGACTCTTCCAGCTAAGAAAACAAGCCGCCTTGGGGAGGGTGGGAAGGTCAGAGCAGAACACACCATAGGATTGTGAAACTCATCGTGGATGTCCATGGCAGTAATGATATCTCTGACCCCAGCTTCATTATCTGTGCAATGAAGGGTTGCAACTCTATTTTCCGTAACACCTTCTAGTTAGAATGTCCTGGATGATCTTAATACTTACATCCAAGGAAATCCTTAAGGAGGTTTGCCCAACACCATCTCATGGTGTCTCCTGCAGTGGATGTTAACCCCATTTTATGGAGGAGAAGACTGAGGCTGCATAAGACGAAGAGGCTTGCCACAAATCTGATAAATAGCAGAGCTGGTAATAAGCCTGAATTCTCAAGGACCCTGCCCAGAGCTCCAGGGGTGCAGTGTTGGGACAAAGTACACTTGCAAGAACACACTGAAAGTGACGTCATGCCATGTGGTGTGCCAGAACACTCAGAGATGGAAACCCCATGGTGGTCTCACAACAATATCAAAACCTCTTTTTGAGTCTACAGAGCAGAAGTTAGGTGTGTTCCTTCCAGAGGAAAACCGTGCCAATGCTACTTTTGTTCCTCGCCCTCAGCACCTCAGAGCTGGCTCTGGCCTTACTCTGAGGGAGGCGGGCCCAAGAGCCACACGATCCCTGGGCAGAGCTGATTGGACCAGTGTCACTGGGCTGAGAACACACGCAGGTGCTCTCTGCCATAGGACTGCTCCTGGGGCCTAGAAAGTGCAGGTGAAGTCCCATGAAGCTGAAGCTATACCACCAGAGAAACAGAGCAATAGGGTGGCTGGTGGACAGATGGAGTGATGCATAGATTACATATATGATGGATAGGTGATAGCTAATAGATGATAATGACAACATTAGAGAGAATTGGTTCATGCGTTTACAGAGGCTGACAAATCCCAAGATCCAAAGTCAGCAAGCTGAAGATCTGGAGAAGTCAATGGTTTAGTTTGAGGTCAAAAGCAGGGAAAAAGTTGATGTCTGCATCCAAAGTCTCATTTGGGAGAGGCTCGGTCTTTTGGTTCTACGTAAGGTTTCAACTGGTCGGGTGAGAACAGTTCCCAGCGTCACTCAGTCTACCGTTTCAAATGTCCATTGCCTTCAGAAACACCTTCACAGGAACACCCAGAATAATGTGGCAGCTTTCTGGGCCTCCCCTGGCCCAGTCAAGCTGACACACACCAGGAACCAGCACGGTCACACAGATAGGGTCCCATCAGTACAGCGGCACGCAGTTAGGCAAGACGGAGAGAGGAAGCTGCAGACTAGCTGGGAGAGCTTCAAGAAAAGAAGGCGGAACCTTCCGGATGAGGCATAGAGATGAGATGGGGCAGGGATCCCTGCAGCCGTCCCAGCTCCAGAGATCCCCCTGCAGCCTTCCTGAAGGGCTCTGAGCCGGTTTGTCTTCCTCATAATTGCACCGCCCCCAGTGAGAGGAACACCGTGCAGCTCTTTGAATTGCATTAACGTCAAAGCAGCCATTTATCAAGTGGTAAACTGTCAAAGGCCAGATGGCCTTTGTTCTAGGAGCATTGACGATGATGGGTTTGACTCCTTGCGAGCAACCACGTGCAGTTGTAATAAAACATCGTCATGAGTGTTTGGACGATATGGTTCAGTCTATAAGGCTGCCCAGCATCTGTATCGTGATGGATTTGTGGTTTTCTACTCCCTGTTGTTTCAGCATTTTCTGGGGGGGATGTCAAAGGTTAAGAGGTCTTTCCCCAAATGTAGCAATGTGTGACAGCCCAGGCAGAATCCCTTGCAAGTGTCATAGGTCTATTACACATTGTTATTAACATAATCTTTGGAAATCTTCCTCTCCTCTCTAATTAGCTCTTTGGAAGACAGTCTCCATACGTAACCAAGAACGTAGGGTTTAGGAAGACAGGTGCAGCGACCGGGGCGGAGAATCTGACTCAGTTTCCACATCAGAGCTTGTTGTCCCGAGGATGTTCCTGGAGAGCTTGTCCTGCAACACCACACTCAGAGGGGCCGGACCAGCAGCAAGCCCGGGGGAGATGCAACAACCCCATCCACGTCAGTGTTTTGGGTTTTTTTAAAAGATTTATTTATTTTGGAGGCCGACACTGTGGCACAGCAAATTAAAGCCCTGGCCTGAAGCACTGGCATCCCATATGGGCGCCGGCTTTAGTCCTGGCTGCTCCACTTCCGATCCAACTCTCTGCTATGGTCTGGGAAAGAAGTAGAAGGTGGCCCAAGGCCTTGGGTCCCTGCACCCACGTGGGAAACCTGGAAGAAGCTCCTGGCTCCTGGCTTCGAGTCAGCACAGCTCCCACCATTGCGGCCGTCTGGGGAGTGAACGAGCGGATGGAAGACCTCTCTCTCTGTCTCTGTAATTACTCTCTCTGTAATTCTGTCTTTCAAATAAAAATAAAATAAATCTTTTTTAAAAAAAGATTTATTTATTTCAAAGGCATAGGAGGGGGAGGGGCAGGAAGAGGTGGTAGGGGAGGAAGGATAGAAAGAGGCAGAGGGAGAGAAGGAGGGATAGAGAAAGGGAGAAAGAGGGAGAGAGAGAGAAAGAGAGAGAAGGGAGGAATCTCCTATCTGCCGATTCACTCCCCCAAGTGGCTGCAACAGCCAGATCTGGGCCGTGCTCAAGCCAGGAGCCAGGAACCCCATCCAGATTTCCCACGTGGGTGCAGGGGTGCAAGCACTGGGGCCCTCCTCCACTGCTTTCCCAGGTGCATTAGCTGGGAGCTGGATTGGAAGTGGAATAGCCTGGACTATTCCATAGGTACTCCCATATGGGATGTGGGTGTTGCAAGCGGTGGCTTAACCCGCTGCTCTCTGTGAGTCAGAATTATAAACACACAGTGTAGGAGACATATGTTGCATGGGCAGGAAGGGTCCTCGAGTTCCCCCTTTTCTCCATCCTGGACCCCCCCCCCCGACACTTGCTATCAAAACTCTGGCAAACTTTTTTTTAGATTTATTTGAAAGTCAGAGTTACATATAAAAGGAGAGAGAGAGATCGTCCATCCGATGGTTCATTCCCCAGTTGGCTGCAAAGGCTGGAGCTTTGGTTCAAACCTAGAGCCAGCATCAAAGAAGGAGGTACCTTTCTCTGAAGGGAGGAGAGAACTTCCACTTTGACTATGACCCTGTCGGAATAAGATCGAAGTCGGCGAACCCAAAAGGCTTCCATAGCCTTGGCAACTCATGACTAGAGCCTAGGGAGATTACTAATGCCATAAACAAGAGTGTCAAATCGTTAAGTCAACAACAGGAGTCACTGTGTACTTACTTCTCATGTGGGATCTGTCCTTAGTGTGTTGTCCAATGTGAAGTAATGCTATAACTAGTACTGAAACAGTATTTTACACTTTGTGTTTCTGTGTGGGTGCAAACTGATGAAATCTTTACTTAATATATACTGAATCGATCTTCTGTATATAAAGATAATTGAAAATGAATCTTGATGTGAATGGAATGGGAGAGGGAGCGGGAGATGGGAGGGGTGTGAGTGGGAGGGAAATTATGGTGGGGGGGAAGCCATTGTAATCCATTAACTGTACTTTGAAAATTTATATTTACTAAATAAAAAATTAAAAAAAAAAAAAAACTAGAGCCAGGTTCAAGCCCTGGCTGCTCCACTTCTGATCTGGTCCTCTGCTATAGCCTGGGAAAGCAGCAGAAGATGGCCCAAGTCCTTGGGCCCCTGCACCCTTGTGGGAGACCCAGAAGAAGCTCCTGGCTCCTGGTTTCTGACCGGCCCAGCTCCAGCCGTTGCGGCCATTTGGGGAGTGAACCAGCAGATGAAAGATCTTTCTCTCTGTCTCTCCCTCTCTCTGTCTATAACTCTGCCTCTCAAATAAATAAATAAGTCTTAAAACAACAACAACTCATTCCCTGGCACATCATAGGTATACAATGCACTTGTCATATTCTTTTAAATAATTTTCACAAAAAATCCCATCAGGCAGATCACCCTATCCCAACTGAATTCAGCAGATGAGGCCAAGTGATGCTGCAGTAACACACAACCTGCACGCCTCGGTGTTGACATCAACAAAAGGCTGTTTCTCATTCCTGTCCCACACGCACAATCAGTCGGCTACAACTTTCTCTGTGTTTTGTTCGTCCCACGCCTCCCAGTAACAGAGAGAAAAGACAGCAGAAACAACAATGCCTCTGAAAGCGTCCACACAATAGTGGCACAATTCCTTATACTCCCTTTCGCCAGCCAAAGCAATTCTCCCAGCCAAGCCAATAGGGCAGGAATGGAGAGCTTTCGACAACAGGGAAGGTGCCAAAATTCACATGGCCACACCTGGCACTGTACAGCAGGGATGCATAATCCTCCCCCGGGAGAGACAGCAAAATCATGAGTGCTGGTACCACAAGGCACACGGTTTTACAGTGAACCTGAGGGGAGGTAATATGGCTAACCCAGTACCTTGTTCACAGCAGGCTTGGTGGTGGGACAAAGTCTTGGGACCCCAGGTTTGAAGGTCCCTTCCACTCCACATCTGTTCCCAGGTCTTTCTCTGTGACAGCAGCACCTGCCCCATGTATGCTCTATGCCACTCACCCTCCAGTAATATGCACATCAAGTTGTCACACTCAAACATTTGGCCCTTGAATGTTTTATTCATAAGGATCATATGTCCAAGGGAATCCAAGTGAGCCAAGTCAGACAAAATTAACAAATGTAAATCAAGAAACATAGATAGAGCCAACGCTGAAATGCTCAGTACATGGAGTCATTTGAAACATGTTCTTAGTTTAACCAGCCTGGGGCTGGAACGGAGGCCGATGGCATCTGGTAAAGACAGAAAGAGAGACCAACGCAAAAGAGAGCGATGCATTGTTGCTGGCTTCCGGCGTGTCAGGGCGGTACCCATTGAGCTTCTCGGGCCGTGGGTTGATTGCATCTGTTAGTCGATTGCTGGAATGAGGGGTCTTGGAAGAGCCAGGTGCCAATAACTTAAATGGGCCTTAACCATGACCTGCTCAGCGTTTCTAGAGTTAATTATTCCTGTCGTCACAAACAGCACCTGGTCCCAAATGGGCACCCTGGCCACCTACGGTTAAATGACTTCTTTGTTTGTCTCTCTCAGGCGAGTTCAAGGAAAACACCTGACTGTATGCAGGTCTTTAAGTCTAGAAAGCCAATCAGAATTCCTTGTGGGTTTTTTTTTTCTGAATCATTAAATTTTCTCTAAATTGCGTATGTGACATATTTCATTTTCCAACGGTGTGGATTATGAAAAGTTCAGCGCTATCACAATTAGCAACTGCGGCTTCGTTGAGTACCTGTTCCCCATCTCTGCCAATGACATTTTTATACAGATTGGTTTGATTAAAATATGCCCGCTAAGTCACGAATCCAACCTGCCCAGGATATATCAAATTCCACGGTGTGATGAAATGCATATCATCCTGGAAGCGCTCCCAAAAGAACATGTACAGAAAACTCTGTCCTCTGCCAAAAGAAACACTCCTTCCCAGCCCCCACTGCTTCCCACCCTTCTACCACACACTCAGCAAGCTGAAGCTTGCGCAGGGACTGGCTCGGGTGCCGCCTTTAGCAGCCCTGCGTGACCTTGTCCGTGTCCTCCTCCTATATGTGCAGTGCGGAGGCAATGCCAGGGCACTTTGAGGGACAAAAGAGGGCTCCCTGGCACAACTCCCTTGGCATTCTGCTACTCTGCACTGTTGGTGAGCAATTGGCAGGCTTTTCTCCAGGGATTTCTCAAAAGTGCCCAGAAGGCAAGCTCAGAATTACAGCCTGGCTGCAGGCCACATTGTGGCAGATGCATGGACTCGTGGGCATGTCAAATTCATCACTTCAATGCTAAACGCATAGACCCAACATTGACCTGAGATTGGACACTGGGTAACTCCCAGGCAAGTCTTTCTGAAAGCTTCCTCCACAACACCCAAAATCGCAATTCCAGGGTTATCGCAATTTCACTCCTATGTAAGTGGTTCTCATAGCACACAGGCAAATGGATATAAAAAGATTATGTTACTGCTCACAGGGGAAAGAGAGCTCAACAAACACTCTGCAGTGTTATGATCTGATAATAAAGCAAGCACATTGAGCAGCTAAGCCAGAAAAAAAAAATGGATTTATAGCTAAAGTCTTTGCCACTCTGGGTTTGCGGTGTCATCGGTTGACAATTGTTCTCTGCACAATTACAATGAACACCCATGCACCCGCCACCATACGGGAGTACATTCGCTACAAAGCTGAATGTGATGTGATTCCTGACACTGGGCAGAGGACTGTCTAGACATGGATGGTACGGATGGAGCATTTTCAGGTGTCTGAGACCACAGACGGCTTTTGGAGGAGGAGCATCTGTGGGGAGCAAGGATTCAGGCACATGGAGTTGGGGAAGGGGATAACTCATCAGCTGTAGCCACAAACGTAGTAGACATGTTGGGAGCAGACCCTGTTTGTCATGTGGGGTTCTCATCGCCCCGCTGCTAGCACATGGGTGGTTCCCAGCTCCCAGATTCTCCCCTGGTCTGGAAGCTTGCCCTGGGCTGAGCAGACTGTCTCACCAGGGAGGTTAACCACATCCTGCCCCTAGGGAAAGCCACTTGCCAATGACTGGCACAAAGGGCCAGCCCCTGTGCCTCCAGATGAGAATGGTGCTGTTGTGTGGTTAGGGAGAGACCACCCCATGTCTGCAGTGGGTCAGGCCAGGCCAGTCTCCACCTGAGACTGATCCTTCAAGATGCCTTGCCTTCCCCTCTCCCACTTCTGCTCTTTGTTTGTTTTTGGAGAAAACCCCTTCAGTAAATCATAGGCATCCAAAGCCCTCTCTCGGGCTATGCAGAATTCTAGGCTCAGCCCCTGGCTTTCTGTCGTGCAGTAGCCCAGCTGGAGTAACAATAGCCATTCTCGGGATACCCTTCCAGCCTTCCATAAGCCACCTGCTCCACCCCCTGCTCCCTAACTTCCTCTGCTCATCCCAACCGCCCCTCCCTGGGTCCCTAGCTCAGGGCTCACTTTCATTCCTCCCCTGCTCGAAATGCTTGCTCTCCACCTATTTCTTTGAAGGTCTAAGTCAAGTGGTTTACTTATTCCCAGGTCTCCAGACCACGCTCTAGCCATAGTCCTTACATATGTGGTTTTTCGTCACTCCAGAGATGTGCCAAAACAGACGCCTCTTTATTTTCCCAGACAACTACATCACAGCTTCATCATCTAAATAGACGTTGTCACTTTCAAAATACTCATCCTGAAGGATTAATCACTTCCTCCAATACAGCCACTGCCCTTGGTAATTTGGGGATTCCTCTTTAGGGTTTGCCTTCAGAGTGTGTATCATGCACTACTGAACAGGATGCCCTACAGCAATGCCCTGTCCTGAGAAGCTCTCAAATCCACTGTGCACCATGACTGCTGGGTGCGGCTTAGCCAAAGTGCTAATACATTCTGAAACTGAGCAACTCACGCACCTTCCTGATGGTCCTTGTGGGAATGGACATTTTCTCTACAATTCTGCCCCACCCAGTGATGACAACTCTGTGCCCTGTGGATGTGATTTTTTTTTCTTTTTGAGACCTTTGGACCATGAGTAATGTAGGCATTGATTCATTCATTCAACAATATTTATTGAACACTTTCCACAGGCTAAGCACTGTGCTTCAAATGTGACAATGAAATGAAAATAAAACACTATTTTTCCCCACATGGAGTTTGGAGCTATGGGAGGAAAATTATAAGTTGACAGTGTTAGGATGGTGTGATAAATGCTACAATAGAGATCCATGTAGAGATCTATGGGAGTAAGGGAGAAGTGTTAGACTGGAGGGGCAGGGAGACTTCTGGAAGCAATGTTTGGAAGCATGACTAGGACTTTGCTAGATGAGGAAGGCTGGTGGTGGCACTGGGGGGAGAATTGCTGGTAGGAAGGCATAGATAGAACGTGGAAACAGCACAACACATTTAAGACTCTCCCTGCGAAGGTCAGATTAGTGGAATGAGCAAAGAAAGACCCAGGAGGTGGTCACTGCTGAGGGCTTATCTTGAGAGCCATGGAAAGCCCCTCAAGGGTCAGGTGGGCTACAAACCCCACAGCAAACCAGAACCATAGAGTTGTGAAGAAAGTCGAATGGAATCATTTCTCAGAGTGCGCTCAGCACTTCTGCACATGTGCTGCACTGATCAATCCTCCTGACAACTCCGTGAGGATGCATGGCTGCCTTCACTTTACAAAGACCAGGCAGCTTGAGTAACGTGCTCAAGATCACACAGCAAATAAGTAGCAGAGTTGGGGTTCAAACACTCAACTCCAGATCCCAAGATGACTCTGCCAAAGAAATCTATTCAAGAGTAAGAACAGATACATTATTTCAAAGGGAGCTTTGAATTCTAAATAAAATTTACCGTGTTCATCTGCGGCACAGATCAAACTATTTGGAAAATAAAGCAAAAATGATGAACCGTGTTGTGTCCATTAAACTAGAAGAAAACATCAATTATCATGTTATCATATTATCAAAACATAGTGGGAGGGAAATTATGGGGGGGAGCCATTGTAATCCATTAACTGTACTTTGGAAATTTATATTTACTAAATAATAAATAAAGAAAGAAAGAAACACCAAAAACAAAAAAAAATCATGTACCATGGCATCTACTTTGCCCTACTTACTCAAATGGCATTAATGTACTGATGGTCCCATTGTAAATTTGCATACATCTTTTGGAA
This sequence comes from Oryctolagus cuniculus, assembly GCF_051225735.1. Lineage (NCBI taxonomy): Eukaryota > Metazoa > Chordata > Mammalia > Lagomorpha > Leporidae > Oryctolagus > Oryctolagus cuniculus. The sequence goes on from NC_142875.1 coordinate 63,631,663, forward strand.
AACAATATAACAATATATGATATAAAGAGATAAAAATACACATTACATTGTCTTTTACCTGCCACTAGGAGTGCAGCCCAAGAAAATATTTCAAAAGAAGACACAAAGTTTATCACTGTGACATTATCCTTCATAGTGAAAAACTGAAAGCAGCCTAGATGTAGGGTACTAGGGCAATGATTTGGCAAATGACCATGCAACAACTCAATGGAATATTGTCTGGTTATTGAACATGATCTTTACAAGGATTATGTAACACCTTGGGGAAATAGTTCTGAAAGGTAAATTGTCACGTGAAATGGTAGAATACAGCACACTATTGACACACTGTAGGAATATGGCCCAATACCTTTGCAAATTCCCAGATAAGCAGAAACCACGGTAGCATACAATCTCCCCTTTAGAGGCAGCAACTGAAAATGTTAAATAACCCCTCAAGGCTCTTAACCGATCTATGAACTTAGGATTTGCTTATAAAATCAATTTAACAAAACTCTGCCAATAAAATACGTTCTGAATTGCATTATATTACATCATCCGGGAACTTACCTAAATGCACCCAAATCTGCAAAGAAACAGCATCTTTATCACCTCATGAAAGCTCCTGGCGAGCTCCCTAGGAAAGCACAAAAGCTCTATTGAAATGCTAGTCCCAGCAATCGTGGCCTGGGTTTGTTCATTCACTGTGCATTTCTTACTTCCCTGCATACCAGCTCTGAAATCTGGCCATTTCAAAATCAAACCTCTGGAAAATTACAGATTATTACCATCTCTAAAGTCCCATGGCAAATAATTGCAATCGAGAATGTCAAATTCATGAATGCCAACAGTGTACTACATATGCATTATGATACAACTCTTTGAAAATGTCGACATATGACCAAAGCCTCTTAGAAACAGAAAATAAAGATAATGCATGTAAGTGGAAGAATTTTAAGTAATAATTTCATTTTAAAACAGCTTATTATATTGTTTCACACAAATGATTTATCACTCTAGCAACATTCCTGTAGGTTGAATTCATTTAACCCATAGATATTTTATAGCTTTGGGTTTTGGGTTTGTAATAACTGGGTAACAGCCAGAGGATTAAACAAGAACTGCCTACAGAACTTAGTCACATTGTACTTTCTATGTTTTTAACCAAAGATGCCAAAAAACAGTAGTGTGTATATATCCAAACACAATAGTAAAATATACCAGCACTTTGTCTTCAATGTGGGACTGTTGCTCATTCACTTAAATAAAAATCATGTCTGTGAATAAAAGTTAATAGATCTAAAGGGAGACATAATCTCCAATAGGGTAATATCAGAGTATTTCAACACACCGCTTCCATAGGCTGACCAATAAACCAGAGAAAAAATTGAACAAAGAATCATCAGAGTCAATCTACACTACAGAGCAAATGGACCTACTAGGCATTTGCCGGACATCCCATCTCATGGTTGTAGAATACACAGTCTTTTCATAAACACATGGAGTATTCTCTAGATAGACTATGTAATAGACCATGAAATACCTCTCAACAAATTCAGACAAAATTAAATTATATCTCTGGAAATTAGCAACAAAAGAAACTCAAGAAATTATACAACTACATGGAGATTGAACAGCATGCTCTTGACTGAACGTTGGGTCACTAAAGAAACAAGGGAAATTTGAAAATTTCTTAAAACTAATGAAAAAAGGGGTGCCAGCACTGTGGTGTAGTGGGTTAAAACCCCAGCCTGTAGCACCAGCATCCCATATGGGCAACTGGTTTGAGTCCCAGCTGTTCCTCTTCTGATCCGGCTCTCTGCTGTGGCCTGGGAAAGCAGCAAAAGATGGCCCAAGTCCTTGGGCCCCTGCACCCGCATGGGAGACTGAGGTGAACCTCCTGGCTCCTGGATCCTGGCTTCAGTTTGGCTCAGACCTGGCCTTGTGGCCATTTGGGAAGTGAACCAGCAGACTCACCAGGACTAAAAGAGAGGAGATTCAAATCCATAAACTCAAAGGTAAAAAGGAGATATTACAACTGATACCCCAGAAATATAAAGTATCATTAGGAACTAATAGGAACAACTATATGACAACAATTTAGAAACCTGGAAGAAAATGAATACATTTCTGGAAATATAACTTAGCAAAACTGAATCATTAAGATTAACCAAGAATGAAATTGAGTAAATAATAAATAATTTCCCAAAAAAAGAAAAGCCCAGGACCAGTTGTCTTCACTGCTGAATTCTACAAAACTCTGAAGTAGAATACTCAAATATTTCAGAGCATTCAAAGGGAGATTACCTTTCCAAATCCACTTTATGAAACCAACAATACCTTAATTCTAAAACCAGACAAGGATACAACAAAAAAGAAAACCAAAGGCCAATAACCCTGATTAACATAGATGCAAAAACCCTCAAGAAAATACTAGCAAATTGAATCAAACAGCACTTCAAAAAATCATACACTCTAACCAAGTGGGATTTATCCCCAGGATGCAGGGTGGTTCAACATATACAAAACAATAAACACGATACATCACATCAAGATAATGAAAGATAAAATTCATATTATTACCTCTATTAATTCAGAGAAAGCACTTGATAAAATACAACATCCTTACATGATAAAAAAAAAACTTAAATTAGTTATAGGAGGAACATCTCAACATAGTAAAGTCTGTTTGACAAGCCCTCAGCCAACATCATAGTGAATGGGGTAAAGCTGGAAGCATTTCCACTAAGACCTGGAACCAGACAAGGATGTCCGCTCTCACCATTCTTACTCCGTATAGTTCTGGGAATTTCTGCTACAGCCATAAGTCAAGAGAATGAAATAAAAGATACACAAATCAGAAAGAAGGAAGTCAGTTTATTCCTGCTTGCAGATGACACGATTCTGTACATAGGGAAGCCAAAAGACTATCAGAACTGATAAAAGAATTCAACAAAGTTGCGAGATACAAAATCAACACAGCAAAATAAGTAATACTTTTATACACCAATCCAGGTCTCCTATGTGGGTGGCAGGAACTTCACACAGGGTCTCCGCTAGCAGGAATCAGGAGCTGGAGGCATTGATCCTAGGCACTCTGATACGGGCTGCAGGTGTCTGACTCACTAGGCCAGACACCTGCTTCAGCTCCTCATTCTTCATCCAGCTGTTACTCCGTTGCTGTGGGGGTCTGGCGTGGTTTCAAAGGAGAAAAGACGACGCCACCACCTCCCCCACTAACTGACAAACTCATAAATCCTGATCCACGAGATACGCGCAATCCTTATCCCTCTGACTTCCCAGATACTCCAGATGAAGAAACAGAAATGCGAATGAATCAGGGAACCATGAGAAGCGAGCAACGAACATCTTGGTTGACTCCTGCTAGCCGTGTACCTCGGGCTAGTGTAAAGCAATCGGGCAGCCAGGCTCCCCAGCCAAAACCTAGTTCAGGGATGTTCCTGGGACGCTTCTGTAGGAAGGCTCTTGGGGAGATGTTGTCTCTGCTGAGACGGCATCCCAGGCACAGCGCTCTCTTCCTCCTCCAGCAGCAGTACGACCCCTCCCGCTCCCAACAGAGATGGCAGAAGGGCAAGACGGCAGGGTGACAAGGGCCCTCGATGGCTTTGCTGAGCTGCTACCCCATCAGCGCCACAGGCAGTGGGACCTCTGGCCTTCGTGTTTCCTGAATAACCACCTTCGCTTTGCCTGTGCTCCTACGAGTCAGATTCTATTTCCTTGTCATCAAACGCAGCCCCATTGATACAAAAAGCTGGGGTCAAGGGTTCTCTAGTCAGAGAAGCGATCTCTGGGAGAAATAAGGTCCCGAAGAGTTTTCAAGTCAACAGCTACATGGCCCTGGAGACAGCCAGACTTGGACTAAATCCCAGCTCTGCTGCTAATTAGCTGCGTTATTGCGGGCACATTATCTCTCCTTGCACCTGTTACCTCATCTGGAAAATGGGATAATAATAGCACCTGCCACAAAAGGCTGCTCTAAGAGCAGAGGACAGTGGCACCAAGTAGGTGTTCAGCAGCTATTAGCTCTTGAGAATAAGAGACCCACACATGGTGCGTGGATTCTTTTCATCAAAATCCATAGGCTGTTTTGAATAGAGTGATTTCCATTTTCTCCTCATGTATCCAATCTCTACCAAAGTGAAAATGCGATGCCTAATGTGAGCCTTGAGAGTAGTGCCTGCCCCATTCTTCATCGAAAAACATCATCTAAGAAAATATTTTAAATATCACCCGAAGCACCATACTACCTAATTAAACTTTTTTTTTTAATTTTAAAAATTTATTTGAGAAGCAGAGAGAGACAGAAAGAGAGAGAGAGAGAGAGAGAGAGAGAGAGAAAGAAACACTTTCATCTGCTGATTCGCTCTCCAAAAGTGTGCAATGGCCAGAACTGGGGCTGGCTAACACTGGAAGCCAGGAACTCAATCCAGGTGTCCCAGGTGAGTGTCAGGGACCTAAGTACTGGAGCCATTACCTGCTTCTCCCCCTCCCCAGCGTGCATATCATCAGGGAGCTAGCATTAACAGCACAGTCAGGACTTGAACCCAGGCACTACCAAACAGGATGTCCTCCCCTCATTTTTTGTTATTCCCTCTAACACGTAATAATCATATACGTACAATTAGAATAATCTCTTTCGTTTATGGCTTTTACTTGCTTTACAGTACATCTCTCCATATTTCTCCGTGAGTTTATTACTATTATTTCATAAGATCAGTATAGCATAACTTTCTAAATATTCCCCTAGGATTGATATTTTTGACATAAGTTGTTTTTTTAATTTTCGTTTTAAAGATGAGGCAGCAGCAAAGTGAGCATTTTTGTTTATCTTTGGCCTGTGCACTATTTCCTTAAGAAAGAACTCCTGTGAACAGAATCCCTGGATCTGGGAGTAGAAACTGTTTTCTGCCGCCTGCCACGTAATTCTCTCCCAAAGGAGTGACCCAGTTTGCAATTGTAAACTTTATTTTTACTACTCAAGACCGAAATTGAGTTCCTCTCAGTAGCGACTTGGTCTGAAATATCACTCCAGCCTTTGTACTTTGGGGAAATCAGTATTTTGATTGCCTTGCTGTGGGTTTCAAGCTTTATAAGTTCTGCTTTCTTGCTGTAAAAGTTCCCCTTAAAACTAATCCGTCGTATTTTCCATAGGCCATGAACTTTTAAAAGCCCATCTGGTTTTATCTTCCTCTCTCTCCTCATGAATCTGATAGGATTGATCTAGACCCCCCAAGGATGTGCAAATGGCTCCGGAACACCATTTAAAATGAAGGATCAAGCCCAGCTCTGAACTTCTCAGTGAGAGGCCCCTCCTTAGGATGGGAGCGCTCTGAGCAACAGCGCTCTACCCGGGTCGGGGAACCCTGGTGTCTTCTGGTGGAAACCCACCGACAACCTCATGAATTCCATGGACATTGCTTGGTGAAGTAACTAAGGGAAACACACACCCTAAGCACTGTTTAATGTGCACCCTATCCTTGCTCTCCCACTACCCCCCTTTCCGCCTGGAGCAGGGAAAGTGGGTTCGGTTATTCCAGATGAGTTTCCCAGGAGTAGGGAAAACCTGGATATTTTTCTGGGGCTAATCAACCTGACTCAGGGACAGATGCCCCCAAGTTATAGATAAGGCAGTGAACACAGACCCAGAGAGACTGTGCCTGGCCCGTTGTGAGCTCTTTTTGCCCTCTTATGTTTCTGATGTAACCACAAGCCCAAGTCTACATGCAGGTTCTACAACTCGGGGCACAGTGACTCGGTTCTGGGGCAGTTGCTCAGAGGGTATGGGCATGCTTCTGCTCATGTTTTTCTCCAGATTATCATAGCTGTAAAACAACACTTGAAGGTTTTAATAGAATTCCCCAAAGTTTATATCTCAAGTCCCTAACGGAGTTACAAACTCCACTTCAAATACATCAAATTTTAGGGTCCAGAACCTTTTTGTGCAAAAATCCAATTAATAAATACGCTAGTCTCTATGGGCTATGTGGTCTTTGTCTCAACCATTTGACTCTACAAACATGAAAGCCACTGTACAATATCTGTAAACAGATTGGTAGAACCGTGTTCCAATAAAACTTTATTGGAGGATGGCCCAAGTACTTGGGCCCTGCACCCCATGGGAGACCAGGAGAAGTACCTGGCTCCTGCCATCGGATCAGCACGGTGCACCAGCCGCAGCGGCCATTGGAGGGTGAACCAACGGCAAAGGAAGACCTTTCTCTCTGTCTCTCTCTCTCACTGTCCACTCTGCCTATAAAAAAAAAAAAAAAAAAAAAACTTTATTAGCAAAACCAAGCACCAGCTTTGGCCCAAGGGCCATAGTTAGCCACCCTCTGCTCTACTAAGGTAGGCAGAGAGATAGCAAGGAGGAGCTGAGGACTGCATTGTCCAAACCCTACCCTGTTCTGTGGGCATCCATCATGGCAGCAGGCTCAATACACCCACTCCCCATCATGCACCTGAACCTCACTTCCCATCCTGCTCCAGATTCCATGATGCTTCCCAGATCCCAATGTATGCTCTGCAGCCATGTGTCACAGGATGCCACGAAATTCCTAGAGATCACCACATGCACCCTACCTGACTACTCAACTATGCACAAAGCAGGACACCACCCCCAGCTTATAAAAAGGTGACCCCAAAACTTGTAAATGCTACTCATTTTCTTCTGTGGTTGCCCACTCCTGTCTACATGAACACTTCCCCTTTGTCTTCAAATACATCCTACATTCCTGCCCCTCTGATGTCTCTTTCTTGAATTCTTCCATGTGTGGAGGCAAGAATTTAGTACTAAGTCTAGCAGGGGACTCTCTCCACACTCCCTACACCACCACCACCACTGTGCAAGTCATAAAATGGGAAGGCCTCCTAACTATCCTCTCTGTGTTCCTCCGATCTGCAGTTGGTGCTTGCAAGTTTGTGTACCAACCATTGATGCCTGTCTCTATCTGCCATGGGATTCAGGATATGGATGTTCAATCAGTCATCCAAACACTGAAGTCACTCAATAAGTCTCTGAGACATTTTGATGTCTACTGTTCTGTTCTTAATTAGCCCCGTCTCGGTGAACGAATTTTTTTTTTTTTTGGTGTTGTAGATGAAATAGGTTAAGACTATTAAAAATTTTACAGAAGCAGGCACTACAAATCAATTTTCAGGAATGTCTAATGAGCCACTGCATCTGCCTCTTTCTGGAGAGCTGAGCCCCCTGGGCTTTGAGTGGCTTCTCCAGGGATCAGTGAAGAGCAGAAGGTAGGGAGCTGTCTGACAGAGCAGTGAACGTGCTAGACCCAGAGCTCATTATGGGAGTCGCAGTGCTTAGCTGAGGGGCCTTTCTTTAAGCAAGTTGCTTAATTTCTCTGGGACTCAGTTTCCCTTTCTGTAAAGTAAGGGACTTGAACGAGAATCCTAAATCTTCTAAAGTTTGAAGCTTCAAAATGTTGTCAAGCAATCTGTGCTGAAAGCCTTCTATCATGTCAGAAAGCAAGTGATTTAGAGAGTCCAGTCTCTGATGGGGCTCAAATGTCTGTCATAGGAAGGTCTCTCACTCTGGTTTTCTCTAAAACTATGGTATTTCATTCATCTTAGGAACCACAGTGATTGGGGTCAGTGTAGTGGCACAACACATTAAGCTGTCACTTGCAATGCCAGCCTCTTGTATCAGAGGTCCAGTTTGAGTGCAAGCTACTCCCCTTCTGATACAGCTCCCTGAGAATTGCCTGGTAAGGCAGTGGAAGGTGGCCCAAGTAATTAAGCCCCTGCCACCCATGGGGGAGACCAGGATGGAGTTCCTGGCTCCTGGCTTCTGCTTGGCACAGAACTGGCTGTTGGGCCATTTGAGGAGTGAATCGGTGGATGGATGGAAGATCTCTCTCTCTCTCTCTCTCTCCTCTCTCTCTCTCCCTCCCACCCTAGCTCCCTCTCCACAACCCCGTAACTCCTCCCTTCAAATAAATAATTATTTAAAAATGAATAAGAGGAATAATCATAGTTAATTATGAAAAAATTCCTCGCTTCAAAGCTTTCCATCCAGTACGAGAATTCAGTGTGCAACTGCTAACTGCAATCCACCCAAGGAAGAAGAACAGAAGGAAAAGCAATGTGCTGTGGGTGTGTGGGGAGAGGAGGGAGGAAGCCTGGCTAGAAGAGGAAGCATTTGAATTGGGCCCCAGGGACGGATTTTCATACACATAGGAGGGTGGGGTTGTTAGAAGACTTTGCTAACAGAGGGTAGTCCCTACAGAAAAATATAAAGGGGGTATTAGAGTTCCTAGAAAAATACAGAATCAATGCAATATGTATAAATACAGGAGGAGATTAATTATGGGAGTCAGCTTACACAGTTGTGGAGGTCAAGTCTCATCATCTCCATGCCCAGCTGAAGAACCAGGAAAGCCGGTGATGTAATTCAGTAAGAAGGCCTGAGAAATGGGGTGAGGGCATAAGGGCGGGGGGTGACAGTGTAAGTTCCTGAGTCTGAAGGATGGATGTCTCCGCGCAAGCTAAGAGAGCAAATTGGCCCTTCTTTTGCCCTTTTGTTGTATTCTGGCCCTCAGTGGATGAGAAGAGGCCTCTCTACCATGGGGAGGGCCAGCTGCTTTAATCCATTCACCAATTCAATTGCTAATCTCTTCCGGAAACTCATGTACACACCCAGAAAAATGTTTCACCAGCTATTGGCCATTCCTCAGCCCAGTCAAGTTGACACCTAAAATTAATTATCAACCCATAGTCACAGTTGAGGGTAATACTACCTTGTGAGTGGGTGTTTTGATGGGACCCTGTTTTTGTTTGTACCAATCTCCAGTGATTCATCCCTAGTAAGTATGAAAGCAAATGTACAAGGGCTTTTTTCATTGAATACCTTTTTTTTAACTTTTTAACTTTCAGCATGACATTTGGCTTATACCTTTCAACTGACTGGGCCCATCATGAATTCACGACTTAAAGTGAGGTCAGGTTAAAATGGGAGAATACTGACTATAATAAGCACCATGTTACAAACTAATCAAAGAAATCACATTGACATGTAAAATATTAAATTAGATACATCAGCCTACCACTGAGCCTAATGTTGGCAATTTAGTTTCATCAAAACATCACCTATGAGATGAATGCTGCCAAATCGAATGTTCTTGATATTGTTCTGATTTGTGTTTAATCAGTAAACTTTTTCATGGTTGTAAAATGAATATAAGCAATTGGGTATATGGCTACATTCACATTTATGAATTTTATATAAGACCATAATAAAAAAAATTAAAGCAATACGTTGCATCTGTAAAAAATTTTAAGGTATTCATTATTCAAGTTTTCCAAACATCTCATTAAATGCACTTGAAGTTTATTTCCTCATTTATCAAGTGGAGATGATAATTGTTTATTTCACAGGGCTATTAAGAGGATGAAATGAGATAACAGCTGAAACCGGTCTGGAAAACATAAAATATTACATAAAGTCACGGAGGTAAAACACTATTTATCATAAACCAGTCACAAGTAAAACAAAACAGCTTCCCAATGTCTACCTCTCAGCCTACATGCTCAGGGCTCTGGGCAGAACTGTACTTGGCAGGTAAAGAGTGACTCACAACCTACCTGTGTTCCTTGGGGATTCCTAGCCACACAGCAGAATTCAACCTGCCTCATTGCATCACTGACTCTACTGAATACATAAACACTCAAAGTTTACTTAGGACTCCTCTGGGCTATTTGGAACAAGCCCAGCCCATGGTAAATGCAGCTACCAACGCATAAAGTTGAAGCTTCCCAGAACTGTTTGCAAGCAGCCGATGACAGAACACACCTTGAAACCTAGGCTGCAGAGGTTTTAGACAAAGGCAAGGTGGGCAAGATTTTCTAGAGCAGTTCTTTAACATCAAGGAGTCCAAACGGTGTGCATTTCATAAAGCACCAGAGCCCAGAACTCAGAGAGGCTGCTGCAGACGCAAAGGGTGGGGGACACTGCTGGGGACTCAGAATTTCTGCATGAAGCTGCTCCTTAATACCCAGCCACTGGTCTTCACTAAAGAGAAAGCGGGTCACCGCCACAAATTAAAGTAAAATTAGGATAAGCTAAGCATTGCCTAGAAATTGCAGACATTTTAGATTTGATTTCTACACCCGTTTTGCAATTCATTATTCAAAATAATTTAATATTCAATATTCGTGTTTCTTGGATATTCAGAATATGGTGAGAGCTGAAGCCCTTGACTTTCAGTTGCCTGTGTCAATGACAGTGAAATTTTCCTGGCTGATAAAAGTTCTTAAAGCCACCAAGAATTTTTTCCGAATTTCACAAGGCTGAGTTATGATGTTTAATTTGAAACAGATACCCTCTGAACCATCATGCTAAGGACTTCGCTGAAAACTCACTGAGCAAAGTCAGTCCTTCTCATTGCTATTTATTTCCTTGTTCTTCACAATTGTGTGCTAAATGGTCCTAGTTAGTTCACCCTCTCCAGTCACCACATCCTCCTAGTTCACCTCTGGTGAGGGTTTAGGCAACTAGACAACCAAAGAAGGCATCTCTGCCTCTTACTCCTTACCCACGGGGTGGCCGGCGATCCTGTGTCCCGGCCCAGCTTGCTGCTGCCGGTCTTCCAGGTTAGCGGTGGTTCTGAATTCTCCAGAAGCTGCTTTTGAAGTGGACTTTTTCATACAGCGTTTGTGTCAGGGACCAATACTGTGGGGGAGGGGAGAACTGAGGGAGAAGTCAAACAAAACTGCAGCTCCCCACAGAGACCTCAGCAGGGTGCATGCCTGAGGCCTGTCTACCCAGACAGCTATCAACAAAGAGGCAAATCCTGGAGTAGCTGATAGCCTAAAGATAGGAGGGCACTTCAAAACATTGGTGGAACATAAAATTAAAATAGATAACTTTAGTACAAAAAAAAGTTGAAATCATCTATACAACAGGTCTTGAAAATGCCCATATGAAAAAAAAAACTGATAGATTCAAATTTAAATTTTTTAATTCAATTTTTCCATGGATTTTAAAAATACTCCTCTATATGCTGACAACTGTAGCAACAAGTTGTTTCTTGAGGGGATGCCTTGGTCTGTTTTGCACAGCTGTAACATAATACCACGGACTGGGTAAGTCATAAGTATAGGAGTTCAGGTTCAGGAGGCTAGGATGTCCAAGATCCAGGAGCTGCATTTGGTAACAGGTTTCCCGCTGCACTGTAGAATGGCAGAAGGCATCCTATGGTGAGAGAGCCCGAGAAAGAGAGAGAGACAGAGAGCCAAATTCACTTTTATAAGTCTCCACCTCCATTCTCAGAGGTAGAAGCCTCATGCCTTAATGACCTTTTAAAGCCCATCCTCAACACTGTTGCCTTGGGAATTAAGTTTCCAGCACATGAACTGTGGGGGGTCACATTCCAATCATAGCATGGGCTATCTGGGAGGTCCATCTTTAAATCTACTCTTGCATTGCTCATAGCCGCTTCTTCATGTCCACTTGGGGAACAATCCCTGTAGGATTCTACAGGACAGCTCTTCCTAGGAGGCTTAATGAGAAGAATTATGGCCCCTAACACTGCATCAAGGACACAGCCTATACACTGCATCTCCCTCGTGTGCCATCCCTTCTCAATTCCTCAAATCTTCAGTCACCATGTCTTCAGGGGTCCAGTGGCTCACCTGCTACCATAATCCAGACTCTCTTTCCTGGGCAGTTTCAGTCCCTGGCCACCATGATTGTCACAAGCCAGGATTGTACCTTTTTTTTTTTTTTTCATTTTACTGTCAAACTGAGCAGAGGAATACCAAGAGGCACCCAAAACATAACACCCAAGGATCACGCATATCCCTCTTTGCTTACAATGTGTAGTAAAATCACTACCATTTCTGATTGGTCAAGATCAATTACCCCTGCCAAGAAGATGACTTATCTTCTGCTAATCCTTAGATACAAGGTGACCAAAATGTCCAGTTGACAGCCATAGCTGTCACCCATTTCTCTTTCCACATGTTGTGGGTGACTAGGTGCATCTTCTGAAGGTCTACCCATTTCTTTAGTTACCAAATGTCATTTCCAAGTGAGACTGAAGTCCCAGTGCCATCCATTTCCAGTTGGCATCCACATCCCAAATTGATGCACCTGTAAACCAAGGTTGCGATTTTTCCTCCCTGAGAACTGATGGTATGATGGTTTGGGTATTAGTTTGGATGCTAAATGTCACCCAAAGGTCCATGTGTTAAAGGCTTAGTTCCCAGGATGGTGCTATTAAGACATGCTTGAGCTTTTAAGCAGTTGGGCCTAGTCTGAGGTCCTTAGGTCACTGGCGATGTGTCCAAGGAAGGTAGTTCTCATAGGAGGAGTATCATAAAAGCCTAGGTTTGGACCCAATCTCTCTCTCTCTGCTTCCCAACTCACCATATGATCTCTTGTACATACTCTGCCATCGTCATTTGCTACTCTTACCATACCACAAATGGGGGGGGGGGTACCAAAACTGTAATTTAAATAAACCCTTTATCTTTGTAAAGTTAGCTGCCTGAGGTATTTTGTTGTAATGACAAACATCTGACAAATAGAGAAGATAAGAGATCCTCCACAAGTTTACATTTAGTGGCTAAATGCATAGGAATTACACAGGCTGTTCTCCATCCATGGCATTTATTTGGGATCTGCATGTAAAAGGTGTTGTCAGAGTCCTCTCTGCTCCATACTTTGCAAGAAGGCATGATAATTAATGTCACATCTGTAAAGCATTTGCAACCTTGAAACAAAGGAATTTACCTACCCCATCCTCCTCCTTAAAGTTGGATTTATAGAGTCCTGCCAAGATGATCTTTTTAGAATTTAAACAAAGGGTGCATAAGTTACTTTTTTTTAAGATTTATTTATCGGGGCAGGCATTGTGGCATAGTGGGTAAAGCTACCACCTGCAACAACAGCATCCCTATATGGGCACTGGTTCCAGTCCCTGCTGCTCCACTTCCCATCCAGCTCCCTGCTATGGCCTGGGAAAGCAGTGGAAGATGGTTCAAGTGCTTGGGCCCCTGCCATCCATGTGGGAGACCTGGAAGAAGCTCCTGGCTCCTGGCTTTGGCCTGACCCAGTTCTGGCCATTGTGGCCATCTGGGGAATGAAACACCATGGAAGATCTCTCTCTCTCTCTCTCTCTCTCTCTCTCTCTCTCTCTCTGGCTTTCCAATAAATAAATAAATCTTCTTAAAAAGTCTGTAATTCTGCCTTTCCGATATTTACTTAACACAGGACAACAATACAGCTTGGGCTGGGCCAGGCTGAACCCAGGAACCTGGAACTCCAACCAGATCTCCCACATATGTAGCAGGGACCCAGATACTTACGCCATCATCCATTGCTTTTCCAGGCACATTAGCAGGAAGGTACTCCAATTTGGGGTGTCACTGCACCACAACACCAGCCCTGGATGCGTTTCTTTAAGAGAGAGGGAGGGAGATGAGTTAGAATGTGAAATGTGCTCAGACAGTGCCCTTGGCACCTTGTAATGCCAAAATGGTTATTAAGTCCCGGGGTGATGATCCACAGCACCTTTGTGGATGTCTGCTGGCCGGTTCTGCGTGCCGTATAGGCAGTAGGGTTCCTGCAGAGATGTAGCTACAGGTACTATGAGCCTATATTTGGGGGGCAGGAGGGAAGGAATGCCAAAAAGGAATCCATTTTCTCAAATATTTCTCTTTCACATGCTTGGAAGTCTGCGCCACTCCAGTTCGCAAGTGTCTACTGCCCACTGATAAAGCGGGATGGACTCAGCTCTATCCCTAAGACATTGTGTTAAGTGCTCTGGAGAAACATTAAGCCCTTGAGGACGCTCCAAAGAAGCCAGGGCAGAAAAGTGAAACTTGGCCTAAGGTAATACTTTGAACATTAACGTGCTTAGGAAGCACCTGGATCTCGTTAGGATGTGGACTCTGCTGTAGTAGATCTGGCCGGTGCCTGAGACACTGTTTCCCCCAGAGGCTGAAGGAGGAACCAGGAAGTTGCTGAGCAGAATTAGAAACAGGGGCAAGGTGCTGAACCTTCAAAGAGGACACAGGGACAGAGCTGGGATAGAGAATCTGAGTGCCCTGAGCAAAGGCTCAGGGGAGGGAGATGGCCTGGGGACCTGGGGGAGAAGGCTCAGTCTTCCTGATAAGGAGAAGCTGTGGAGAGCTCCTATTGTTAGCTTTGTTGCTATTCCAGATTAGATAAGCAGAGGAATGTGGTGGTGCTGAGCAGGACCCCAGCCAACAGGAGACATGAAAGCCCTGCTAAGCAGCAAGGAAGGAGATGACCAGATGACCGGCCCTTGTGGGCCCTTTGACAGACAGATGGAAGTCATGAGTTATTTGGGGGTGAGCGAGTCTATGATAAAAGGGGCTGGAATCTTTGCTACACAGTACCTCTCCTCCCCCATTGAGAACGTATATTTTTTAAAGGCAGAACTTGAATATTTCACAATGGTGACGAGTGAAAGAAAACAGGCCCCGCCCCCCTCTGTAAGAGTTGGGCTCCTACAGAGCAAGGGACTGCTAAGGCTGGAAGACACTTCGAGATAATGCAACTCCACTCTGTCAGTTTGTGGGGTGCGTTGGGTGGTTTTAAGGCGCTGGTCCTCCAGTGATTGTGAATGTTCTTGGGGAGGGCTTCCTCCCGTGCTGACTTCCCGTACGCCAGCCTCTGCTCCCAGGGCCTCCCACAGGGCAGCCCTGCTCCTGCCGTGGCCCGCAGCCTGTTTGCTCTACTCGCCGGAGAGTGATGGGCGATCTGGGCAGCCCCGTGCTGAGAGTCCTGGAGCAGCCGGCCCAATTGCCTCCAGGCAGCCCAAAGAGAGAGCAGCTCCAGCCGACCTCCCCCGCCCCTGCAGGCTATGAACTACTGTGGGGGAGGGGGTTGTCCCCAACTGGTTCACTGGGTCAAGGCTTGCTACTACTGTCAGAAACAAGCCATTCTATGGTCTCTGACTATCCCTGCCACATAGTTAGCAACTGCACACATAGGGCAACCGACTTGTCCTAGTTTTATAATTACATATCCCACATCGCTGGAGCTCTTCTGTCTCGGGCAAACTGGGACAGCAGGTCACCCTTCTTACACACATTGTCCACAGTTCCAGGCCCTTTATGCTCATCATCACAGATTCTCACCACCTGCTAGGTAGTGACCATTATCGTCACTATTTAACAGATGAGAAAAGTGATGGTGGTGGAGGTTATGTAACTAATCCAAGTCCACACAACTTGGGAGTGTCAGTTATGATTGAAATCCAGGATCCAGCCGCTTAATCACTGCTCTGTGACGTGCACATACTGGGCTTGCAGCCACCGAAACAGCCTTCCCTGTTAAGGATCCAGTGTCGGGATCTTCCGGTCCATTGGATCTGAGTTACCCTTCATCCCCTAGACCCCCCCCCCCCCGAGGGAGCGCCAGGAGTGTAGATCTTTTGGAAGACTGAAGGCAGTGCCTGACCCCTAGAACAGAAAACTCAAATCTCAGGCCCCTATAGAGACTCTCCTTGGCTTCTGCTCCAGGCCTGTAGATTCAGCTGTGCCATCATCATCTTTTTCATTGAAACTGCAGGTTGTAGGGGTAAGGGGTGGGTACAGTGGTTAAGATGCCACTTGGGACACCTGAATCCCATATCAAAGTGCCTGGGTTCAAGTCCTGGTTTCACTTTCCCACCCAGCTTCCTGCTAATGCATGCCCTGGGGGTGGGGGTGGGGCAACAGATGATGGCTCACGTACTTGGGCCCCTGCCAGCCACCTGGGAGACCAGACTGAGTTCTGATCTCTTGGCTCAGCGTGGTCCAGTCCTGGTTGTTGAGGGCGTTTGGGGAGTGCACCAGCAGATGGGAGATCTCTCTTTCTCTCTCTGCTTTACAAATAAATTTTTAAAAACTGCTTTTAAAAAAATCCAGGTTTGAAAAAAAAAAATGAGCTCTGAAAGTAGCGTCCTTCCTCTCAGCCCTCTCCACCCTCGGCGAAGCCCCCTGGGTTCCATGGGTGTATCTCTTGTGCACTCTCCTCTAATTGTTTATTCCCGGGGCAGCCCAGCCCCTTTCTTCCCACCAGGTGGCCAACGAGATCAAAGGGAGACCACCAAGTAGGATAACATGAGACGTTCTATTTTCACTCTGGAGAACTGAAGAAACAAAAAAAGCCCAAACAAAACCAAAGCAACAAAGCAAACACAGACGCAAAGACGTGGTGGAACCAGCTCCCTTATCATGAAGATTGTCTCCTGTTAAAATATGACAAGAGAATAGTGTACGTGAATAATCCTTTATTATCCTCGAAATGCCTTTCTGGTGCTCTTATTTCCTGGAGCCCTCGGAGCAGCTCTTTGGGGTAGATGTCATACTTTTTTTTGTTTTGCAGAAGAGGAGATTGGAGTTCAGCTGAGTCACTTTTCCAGGGCCAGCCTGTAGAGGCCATTGGAACCTAGCGATCTGGAAATTCTCTGGGGATAGGTTACGCCCCCAAGAGAACTCTCCCTCTGTGCTCTCAGCTGGCTCCCTGCACAGGCTGGGGTTGCATCCGTGACCTTGCTAAAGAAACAGATGGGTACCCAATGAAAGCCAAATGGAGTACTTGCTATGCAAAGCCAGCTTCACCTAGAGTTGACCTGGGCGTTCCTTCTGTGTATTTCAGGAACTCTCTTGCAGTTTGCAAACAGGATTTGCAATTGGGACATATGTGGCAGTCCCTGATAGACAGAAAGACTGCTGCAGGTCAGGCTTGCTGGAGGTAAAAGAGGGGCTCTCTCAATTCCCACCCCTCGGGAACACCCCACTGACAGGGGGGACTGAGAACCTTCGTAGCAGGCAAAGCTCTTCTTTCTACTTCCTTTGTCAGAAGCTAAGTAAGCCCTTAGAGCAAATGTCTCGGCTGAAATTTGTTCTGCAGAGGTGTGGATGGGGGTGCAATAGGGGGCCTGCGTCTTCCTATCCCAGGGCTCTGGGAGGAAGACCCCTCCTCAGTCTTCCTGGTGCCATTGTTACCTCAAGTGCGGTTCGTGCTCCCTGCCTTTAGGATTTCTTCATTGTCCTGTTCACCAGGAAGCTCACCTGGGAGCAGCGCCTGTTTAACGCCCTTATGAGCCCTTTCACTTTAAGGTGCTTTGCTTTTTTTTTTTTTTTTTTTTTTTTTACAGGCAGAGTGGACAGTGAGAGAGAGAGAGAGACAGAGAGAAAGGTCTTCCTTTGCCATTGGTTCACCCTCCAATGGCCGCCGCGGCTGGCACGCTGCAGCCGGTGCATCTCGCTGATCCGAAGCCAGGAGCCAGGTGCTTCTCCTGGTCTCCCACAGGGTGCAGGGCCCAAGCACTTGGGCCATCCTCCACTGCACTCCCATGCCACAGCAGAGAGCTGGCCTGGAAGAGGGGCAACGAGGACAGAATCCGGTGGAGGATTAGCCTAGTGAGCCGCTGGTGGTTTTGATGGGAGGGTGAGCAGTCTGCAGCTCACAAGCTCTCTATAGAAAGGGAACTGGACGGTGGGGGCGGGGGCGGGAGCATGGAGAGGAAAGAGGAGCCAGGCGGCTCCCATTGGCTGGGTTGCGTCCTTTTTTGCCATGGGTCTGCAGGTAGCTCCAGGAGACTGAGCCAGTCAGGATGCTTGCTTTGCAAGCAACAGAAAGCCCCCTCAGCCCAGCGAAGCAGAGAAGGGGTGACTGGGGGGCTACTGGGAAGAAGACTGGAGAAGTGTCCATCTAGCAAGCTAAGTTGACAGCCAAGATCCTGCTACTGGACTATCAACTTAGGAGCCTAACTTGGTGGTCATAGGCAGCTCTCAAGCCTCCAAATACACCTTCCCTCCTGCTGCCTCCAACCATACATGGTTGGTACAGGGGAGATTGCCCCCAAAGGTGGCAGCTTCTTGTGTGCCAGGCACCCCCTTGGTGACAAATGTCCTCTACAAATGGCAAGGCCTGTGCCTGAGCAGTGATTGACAGGAGAGGTTTCATGGAAAGAGTGCTTTGCTCCTACCAGGTCAGATGGATTTAAACCTCCCCATTCCCCTGGAAGGCCGGGGAGGCGGCCTAGACTTTGAACCAGACAGACCTGAGTTCAAGTCCTGGATCAGCTGCTTGACCTTCGGCAAATAACCAGCCAGGGCCTCAGTTTCTTCATCCATTAAATGGGGGGAAATATCGGATCTCCCAAAGTGGTCTTAAGGAAATAACAAAGTCCAAGGCTGATCCAGGGCAGGAATTTGATGAGTTCATGTCTCTTTCAGCCATTCTAGATCTCTGAGTGACCACTGGCCCCTCAGCTCCGGCTTGGGGCATGGTGAACTTGGGGTGTCCAGGATGGCAGGAGTAGCTTTGTGGAAAGGAAGAAGGCAAACTGAGCCTATACCAGCATTTCGGCAGCAAGAGAGAGCTGGAATGTTAGATTTGAACCCAAATAGTACTCAGGTAGACGACATGGCAGTCTGGCACGCACATTGTCCAGGTCTGCATATGCCCTGCTACCCCTGCCCACCCCAGCAGCCCTGACAGAGGGCACTCTAATCCAAGTTCATTTGACATCGACCTTATGGAGACAAATTTTTAAAATAAAGAAGGAGGGATGGGTGATTTTTTTCCCCTAGTGTTGATAACCATTTAGAACAAACACAACATGCCTACATTTATTCATTTAGAAAATTTATTCTCCTCCCAAAGGAAAGAAATAGGAGCTGCTAAAGAGGTGATTCCTTTTACCGTGTTCTTTACAGGATGAAAGTTGGAGGGAGCACAAGCAAATACAAGTTCAAATAAGTCCCTCCCAGGTGGAACACGTCTGGAGAACAAACTGCCCAGTATCATCTCTACTCGCTTCATATTTGGAACTGTGGTAGTCAAACCCCAGCACTAAAGTTAAGTGAAATATTTATACTTCTGTGGTTTTTCCCAACAAGCCTAGTTTCAGATATTCTGTGCAGGTGCACCACACAAACAAGTACCAGTATTTGCTCCGGTTATAAATTTGAATTTAGAACACGCAGCTTGGTAAACATAGGTCCATTAGGGTTGGAGTCCCCATCAGTCTTGGATCGAATCCTTGGGCTTGAAAAAGACCTTTGTGGGGACTCACAATGCATCTGCCTGGCAGGCGCTCACGGGAAGCCAGCTTTAACCGCTCACTTTGGAGAGTATGGCTTTCTTGGCAGAGCTCTGGGCCTACGACTTTTCAAAGAACGCACACTCTGTTTATGGGGATGTCAGTAGTTACTTGACTTTGTAAAAAAAAAATGTTTCCAACAGAGGAGTAAGTCTTTTGCAGACTTTCGTGGCCGTTTTTCTCTTGGTTTTGAGGTGTTTTTTTTTTTTTTTTAAGTACTCGTATGCAGCCTGCTGGGCCATGTCACAGGAATAAGGAAGAGGCAGCGAGGGTGTTTCAGGAACCAAGTAACAGCATGGAAGCCTCTCTCTGCTCTGCAAAACTGAGGTTCAAATGTTCAAATCCCAGCAGGGCTGACTGTACGTCCGCCCCCACAGCTTGGGTAAGAAGAACTGGAAAGATTTGCTGCTTGGGCATTCTTTTGACTACAGACATTCACTTTGCAAAATTCAGTTATCTTGCCTGAAGGAGCCATAGCGGTACCCACTTCTTTGAGAAAATAGCCAGTTAGGAAAATATTATGCACAGGTGCAAACTGATTTGCTCAATGATTCTTCATCAAGAACTATTGACTCAAGTCCATTTTCACCTTCTGCATAAATCACTTAACTTTCATTTGAAATACAACTTAGGATTTCCTTAAGTATTTGAAGATGCTGTCTTAAGACATATTTACCAAGAATAATAGAAGAAAAATAAAGCAAAAAAATCAAACTTTTAAGTGGAGCCTAAAATCTTCAGTCTCCAGGGCAAATGAGTTTAAACTTGCTGCACGTTTATCATGCCAGTCAGCACATGGTCATCTTAGTTCCCGCATTCCCATCAATTCAAGTTTTCTTCTGGTTGTCTTCTCAGAAGCTAGTATCTTTGGTACCTTCTATCACTTCCCTTCCAGGAGTAACTGGAAATGATTTTGGAAAAGATTCCCTTCAAGAAGTGTAGCTTCATTTTTAAGTACAACTTTGGGCCAGTAAGGTGACAAGATGTATAGCTATTAGTGTTGGGCTTGGAGCAATGATTCTCTGGGATACAACAGAATTTCACAAAAGAAGAAAGGCCAGACTCCTGATTCAAAGAACCTGAGAGGCTGTGTTTGTATTTTACAATGCACCAGTGTTGGAGGACCACTTCTAGAGCTTCAGTTGGTTGCTACAGAGTAAACATACTCTAAGAGTTCTCAGGAGTTCATTTGCTGATGCCAATCAAATTCAGACCAATGCCTTTTTTTGCAAGTAGTGTGACGGGGATTATCCAAATGTTCCCTGCCCCCATGGATCCAGCTACAAACAGGCTCCCCAAGAGCCCACAAGCAGCTCATTTATCTGTGTGGCGTGTTCACAGAGGTCTCAGGAGATAATATTTGGGTTGTAGCTCCCTGGAGACACATCCTACAAGAAGATGAAGAGTGGAGAACAATCCAAGCCACTCCAAAGGGAAAACAAGATGTGCAAACTCACTTTCCCCCACGCTGGGATTTCATTTAGCCACAAAAACTAACTGCAATGCCAGGGCTGTGAGAGGCTGAAGTTCATGTCATGAAAGTTGTTATGGCGTTTCCTTCTCTGGAGATTTTAGGAGTTCAGGAAGCCCTGCTTCTGAGAGAAGGGATCTGGCTGCACATATTGACTCAAAATTCTGTATCTGTCAGAGAGAATTTGACCGTTTCCTGGAAAGGTTTAGACTGTTCTTCCATCCTATAGACCTGGGTCAACTAAGACCAATAAAGTAAGGTGCAACTTCTTTAGATACACACATAAAGAAGTAGAAAATGTAGAGAAAAGCTGTGGAGGCTGAGGATACCCTGGATCTTGACACAATTTCTGCTCCTATCTTACTCTCTCCACTGACAAGAAACAGAAGAGGTTTTGCTATACAAGGTTGGAGGGAGGTACCAAACTATTGTTTTAAATAAAGCGCTAAGAAAAGCTTGCTCATTCTTCCTTCAGTTAAAGATGCATGGAGCAGACATTTGCTCCAAAGCTCACTGCCTCAGGCAGAAGCATCTCTTGGCTTCATTGATATCTTCACAAGTCACAGGAAACAGAATTCTGTAGGAAATGCTGTGGTTTCGAGCAATTCTGTCCAGAGAAAATCCTGTCCACACATCCAGAGGCTTGTTGACCAATAATCCATCCTGAAGTCGAAGCCAGAACCCAAACTCTTGTAGTAGAACTTCTGCACACAAGAAGAGAAAGCTTCACAGTGAAGTCTAAAAGTGATGACTGCACACGAGTAACACGTCCTTAAACATTATCTCTTGTGATTTCACACCAGCAAAGGAAGAAAGGTGGGCAGATGAGAGGCCAGTGATCAAAAGGGAGAAGCAATGGACTGTGGGCTCACACAGAACTAAGCTTAAAAACTGGATCTGCCATTGTCCAGCCAGGAGGGGTTACACCACCTGTCCAGAACTTAGTTTCCTCATCTGTAAAATGAGGAGAGTAAAAGTATCTTCCTCATCAGGTTCCTGGCAGGATTAATTTCAGTGAGCTGATGCTTGTGGCACAGAAGCCAAAGAATGTGCTCGGTGAGCATCAGCCATCAGCTTGGTTCCGTTGGGAAACAAGACCACGCCACACCTCGAGTCGTTGGGAAGTTGGCAATGATAAAACAGAAATTGGGAGGTGGTAGAGTTATCGTGCCTCCACCTCTCTCTCTTACCAAGAATGCCTTGGGAGCAGAATGAATTATTCACCGACCATCTGAACCACACGCTCGGACTGTCCTTGGCACTACTGGGGGTATCAGTACGATCCCTCCCCTAAAGAGGCTCAATCTAACAGTTATCAACAAACCACACGAGTGTCAAACTGTATACACAAAGAGACATTAAGGACAAAACCAAATAAGAGCTCCAGTGGAGAAAGAACGAGCGAAATGAGGTGAATGTGACTTTGAGAAGAGTTTGTTGAAGGTTGAAGTTGCGGAAGGGCTTTGCGTGGTAAGATGCCTCACTTCTCTGCTTACATTGGTTGCCCTGAGAAACCCAAGCCTCCCAGGCCATACCTCCCTCCCCTTTGAAGCTCTAACCCTGACACCGACCCAATCTCACCATTTTTCTAATCTCCCAATCCCTTCCTTTTGTCCTCTGATCTCATATCTGAAACCGAAGTCTTGTAAACCTCATATCTGCAAGTCCTTGTCACCTACTTGCCTTAAGGATACTTAGCTCTCCCGAAGGAGCCTGTTTATCTTCAATCCACCTAAGCAGTGGTCCTTTTACCCACAGAGCCTCTCCTTCCACACCTTCAGCAACTCTAGTGCATGTAGTCACGCACACACATAAAGCCATCCCTTTTCCTTGAAGATTTTGACACTGGGATAATTGTTACACTCTTCAATATTATACCTGTGGGGGCTGGTGCCATGGCATAGCAGGTAAAGGTGCTGCCTGGGGTGCCACCATCCTGAATGAGTACCCCTTTGAGTCCTGGCTGCTCCATTTCCAATCCAGCTCCCTGCTATGGCCTGGGAAAGCAGTGGAAGATGGCCCAGATGCTTGGGTCCCTGCACCCATGTGGAAGACCTAGAAGAAACTCCTGGCTCCTGGCTTCAGATCAGCCCAACTCTGGCCATCGTGGCCATTTGAAGAGTGAACCAGCCATGGAAGATTCCCTCTCTAAATAAATAAATCTTTTAAAAAGAAATTGTACCTGTGATAGAAATATCATCCCCAAAGATGTCCACATCCAAATGTCTGGGAACTGTGAATATGTTATATGGTGTTATGGGGTAATTTGTATAGCCTCAAATTCCTATGTTGAAGCCTCTAAACCCTAGTATCTCAGACTGTGACTATGTCTGGAGATGGGGCCTTTAAACGATTGATTAAATTTAAAAAATTAGGCATTAATCCCCTCTGACTCGAGCCCATACACAAAAAGAATTTAGGTTGCAGACAGAATTAAAGTTGCAAGTAAGTGAACTGGCTTTAAAATAGGGAGAATGTCCTGGATTATCCCAGGGGACCCCTTGTAATCACGGAGGTCCTCAGAAGAGGGAAAGAGGTGGGGAGGATGGTAGGATGATTTACAGGTGATAGGGTGAGAGAAGGACTCAACAGCTCTCACAGGCTCTGAACGTGGAGGGAGGGATTCAGCCACAAAAAGGTAGGCGGCCTTGACAAGCTGGACAGGGTCAGCAAGCAGGGTCTGAGCCTCTGGCCAGAAGCACAGCCTGGTGGATACCTTGATTTCAGCCCAGTGACACCGGTGCGGCTCTTCTGTCCTAAAGAAAGGTCAGACCGTGCATTCGTGTCATTCAAATCACTACATCCATGGTCATTTGTCCCAATAGCCATAAGCATAACTCTTTTTTTTTTTTTTTTTTTTTGACAGGCAGAGTGGACAGTGAGAGAGAGAGACAGAGAGAAAGGTCTTCCTTTTGCCGTTGGTTCACCCTCCAATGGCCGCCGTGGCCGGCGCACTGCAGCCAGCGCACCGCGCTGATCCGATGGCAGGAGCCAGGTACTTATCCTGGTCTCCCATGGGGTGCAGGGCCCAAGTACTTGGGCCATCCTCCACTGCCTTCCTGGACCACAGCAGAGAGCTGGCCTGGAAGAGGGGCAACCGGGACAGAATCCGGCGCCCTGACCTGGACTAGAACCTGGTGTGCCGGCGCCACAAGGCGGAGGATTAGCCTACTGAGCCGCGGCACCAGCCACCTATATGTCTTTTACTGACGTTAAAAAGTCAAACTCTGGAGAACGCACACACACACACACACACACACACACCCCTCTCTGTATATGTACGCAGGCATCCAGCTGTGGCTAAAGGCTCTTCCAGGCTCATCTGCCTCAGTTTAAATTCATGACTAATCATCTCAAGAGAATCCTTGGGGCCAGCACTGTGGCATAGTGGGTAAAGCCGCAGCCTGCAGTGCCAGTATTTCACATGGGCACTGATTCTAGTCCCGGCTGCTCCACTTCCAACCCAGCTTTCAGCTATGGCCTGGAAAAGCAGTAGAAGATGGCCCAAGTCCTTGGGCCCCTGCACCCATGTAGGCGATCCAGAAGAAGCTCCTGGCTCCTGGCTTAGGATCAGCCCAGCTCTGGCTGTTGCAGCCAATTGGGAGTGAACCAGCAGATGGAAGATCTCTCTCTCTTTCTCTCTCTTTACCTCTCTGTAACTTTGCCTTTCAAATTATTAAATAAGTCTTTAAGAAACAGGAGAGAGAGAGAGAGCATCTTCAGTGAGTCCAGTCAGTCCTACCACAATACCTCCATTCACTCTCCCATTCTCCTGGATAAACGTTTCACATCTGAAACACTGAACTTCAGACATCACCTCTTACAGGAAGACTTCCTTGATCTCTACCCTAATCACCTGAATACTAGTGAAGCACCTTTCTTTAAGATTTTAAAAATAGTCTGTACAGATTTATACTCACCACTTAGGACTGCAATCAACAATACTCACAGGAGAGTAAGATCTCAGAGGGTAGAAACTGGATGTTTTTCCATGTCCTACGGTCAGCCCATTGTCCAACACCGAGAAGGCATTTAGCAAAATCTTGATAAACGGATGAAAAAATACATGAATGAACAAATCAAGAAATAAAGTGGAAGGAAAAAGCTATCTAATAATCCAGGTGACTTGCCATTTCATAGGTGTAAGCCTCTGAACAGCCTTTTCAGAGAGAGAAAGAGAGAGAGAGAGGCCAACTGACCAGCCGAGAGAGAGAGAGAGAGAGAACAGCCAACTGACCAGCCAAGGCTATTTAGTGTGCTGGGTAAACATCCATAGGCAGACATTGAAAAGAAAAGTAGATAGATTTGTTTAATCTAGGGTGAATTTCCTTGGGATATACTCTTTTTTTAAAGTTTTTTTGTTTATTTTTTTATTTGAAAGTCAGAGTTACACAGACAGAGGGAGAGAGAGGTCTTCCATTTGTTGGTTCACTCCCCAGATGGCCACAACAGCCGGAGCTGTGCTGATCCGAAGCCAGGAGCTTCTCCTAGGTCTCCTACACAGGGACAGGGGCCCTTTGGGCCATCTTCTATTGCTTTTCAAGGCCATAGCAGAGAGCTGGATTGGAAGTGGAGCAGCCGGGATTCGAACCGGTACCCACAGCCCCAGCCACAGGAGATATTCTCAAGCCTAGAATCATGAAAACTCAGGACAGGATAGGGCCTGCAGAGTTTGTAAATTCTGTGCTCTGAGCTTATCCAGTCCAATGTGAGTACCGACCTTGGCTTCAGAGCAACACTGTCTGTTCTCTTGGTGTATTTGCTCTTGTAATAACTATTCTGAATCCAAATCATTTAGATCATCCAAAAGACATTGGAAAAGAAAACTATTCACCATACAAGAAACCAATTAAAATATTCACTTTCACGCAACTTATTTTTTGCATTTGAAAACTTAGTACAGAACCAGAGGGTCCAAGGCAGTCAAAGCTGGCTCCACTCCTGCGTGCACCTGTGTGGACCTCTCACCTTTGCTGAGTTTCCACCCCAGACAACAGCGGTCATTGTGCTTCCCTTCCCTGCTCCCAGCCCTGCCGGCATTAGGTAATGCCAGCAACTGTCGAGAGCTCCCTGGAGAGTGGGTATGAGCAGAAAATATGCTGTTATAAACATTCCAACAACAGTAAAGAACTAACGGTCTTCCTTTGTGATGTTTTGAAAATCATAAACTACCTCATTTGACTTAGCCAAGTGGAGAGAAATGTCCCTCGTGATTCGACCCAGCCAAGTGGTGAGAAATGCAGTGAATCATTCATGCTAATACTTAAGGGATAACAATTGGAAAC